>NC_065584.1:161824957-162134332 GCF_024542745.1 Macaca thibetana thibetana | reverse complement strand
ACCATATATATTTTAGAACCAGCTTGTATGTTTCTATGATTAAAACCTAGGATTTTGATTGGTGTCAGATTGAATCTGTAGACCTAATTTGGGAAGAATTGCCACATTAATAATGTTGAGTCTTCCAATCCGTTAACCTGATATATTCATTTATTTCAGTTTTGTTTGATTTGTCTTAGCAGTGTTTTTTTAAGATAGCATTTTATAAGCATTTCTCATATTTTGTTAGATTCATAATTTGTTAAACTCAAGTATTTCATGTTTTTTAATGCTATTATCAATGGTATTTAACATTTTTACTTGTTGTTAGATATAGAAATAGAACAGATATTTGTATGTTGACTTTCTAATTTGTGATCTTGCTAAAATCACTCAAGAGTTGTGGTATTTCTTTTGTAGGTTTCCTTAGGATTTTCTATGCATATAATCATGTCTTCTGCAAATAAAGACATTTTAACCTCTTTCTTTCCCATCTTTATGCTTTTCATTATTTTTCTGTTGTCTCATTACACTAGTTATGACCTCCATTGTAATGTTGAACAGAAGTGAACATCTTTGCCTGGTTCCCGATGTTAGGAGAAAATCATTTGGTTTTTCACTAAGTATGATGTTGGCTGTGTATATTTTACAGATGCCCTTTTTAAAATTAATGAAGTTATTTTCTATTCTGCATTTCCCAAAGTTTTTGTTATGAATGAGTATTGAAATTTGTTAAATGCTTTTTTATCTTTATTTGTTGAAATGAAAATATTGGTTTTCTCTTTGATTCTGTTAATATGGCTGATATGGTTTGACTCTGTGTCCCCACCCAAATCTCATGTCAAATTGTAATCCTCCAGTTTGTCAAACTGTAATGCTCCAACACTGTTGGAGGAGTGGCCTGGTAGGAGGTGAGTGGATCATGGGGACTGACTTCTCCACTTGCTGTTCTCGTGATAGTGAGTTCTCACGAGATCTGATTATTTAAAAGTGTGTAGCACTTCCTCCTTCTCTCTTGCTCTTCTGCTCTGCCATGTGAGGATGTGCCTGCTTCCTCTTCATGTTCTGCCGTGATTGTAAGTTTCCTGAGGCCTACCCAGCCATGCTTCCTGTACAGCATGTGGAACTGCAAGTCAATTAAACCTCTTTTCTTCATATATTACTCAGTCTCAGGTAGTTCTTTATAGCAATGCAAGAATGGACTAATACAATGGTTACATTAATTTGTTTGAGATGTAAAATCAACCTTGTGTTCTTTTTTATATATTGCTGAATTTGATTTGCTATTTCTAAGGATTTTTTTTTTTTTTTTTTTTTGGTATCTGTGTTTATGAGGGATATTGATGTGTGGTTTAGGGTTCTTTCTTGAATTTTTTTTCTAGTTTTAGAATCAATCCAATACTGTTTATTATAATGTCAGTTTGGAAGTGTTTCCTTCTCTACTCTCTGGAAGAATTTATGTGGGATTGGTATTTTTCATTTACATGTTTGATAGAATTCACCAACAAATCTTTTGGGAGCTAGAGTTTTCTTTCTTTTTCCTTTTTTTTGAGATGGAGTCTCGTTCTATCGCCCAGGCTGGAGTGCACTGGCGCAATCCTGGCTCATTGCAACCTCTGCCTCCCAGGTTCAAGTGATTCTCCTGCCTCAGCCTCCTGAATATCTGGGATTGCAGGTGCGCGCCACCACACCCAGCTAATTTTTGTATTTTTAGTAGAGACAGGGTTTCACCAAGTTGGTTAGGCTGGTCTCAAACTCCTGACCTCCTGATCTGCCTGCGTTGGACTCCCAAAGTGCTGGGATTACAGGCGTGAGCCACCGCGCCTGGCCCGGAGTTTTCTTTGTGGGAAGGTTTTACAAATTCTAATTCTATGATAAATTTAATATTTCATTTTTTAATGTTATTATAAATGGTACTTGAATTTTTTAAATTTCTGCTTGTTGCTATAGAAATAAAATAGATATTTGTGTATTGACTTTCTATTCTGCAATCTTGCTAAAATTATTTAATAGTTGTAGTATTTGTTTCGTAGATTTCAGATTACCTCTTAAGTCAGTGTTGGTAATCTGTGTCTTTTAAGGAATTTGTCCATTTTATCTTAGTTGTCAAACGTATTGGCATAAAATCATTTATAGTAGTCTTTTTTTTTTTAATGTCTGTAGATTCTTTAGTGATAGTCTCTCCTTTTATTCCTAATATTGGTGATTTTCTGTTTCTTCTCTTGTTCAGTCTACCTACAAGTTTACCAATTTCATTAATTTTCTCTCAAAGAACAGTTTTTGGTTGCATTGATTTTTCTCTATTTTTCAGGTATCTTTTTTTTTTTAATTTCCCTTCTTTGTTATTTTGTTACTCTGTATTTACTTTGGCTTAATTTCCTCCTTTTTTCTAGCTTCCTGTGGTGTGAGGTTAGATAACTGAGTTTAGACCTTTTCTTCCCTAATAAAGGAATAGAAAACTATAAATTTCCTCAAAGCACCTTTTTAACGGCATTTTACAAACTTTTATATGTTGATTTTTCATTTAGCTCAAAATATTTTCTAATTTCTCTCATAATTTCTTATTTTGTCCATAGATTATTTTAGAAATATGGTGCTTGATTTCTTTTTATTTTTTATTTTTTTTTGAGACCGAGTTTCGCTCTTGTTGCCCAGGCTGGAGTGCAGTGGCATGATCTCGGCTCACCGCAACCTCCGCCTCCCGGGTTCAAGCAACTCTCCTACCTCATCCTCCCAAGTAGCTGGGATTACAGGCATGCGCCACCACACCGGCTAATTTTTTATTTTTAGTAGAGATGGGGTTTCTCCATGTTGGCCAGGCTGGTCTTGAACTCCTGACCTCAGGTGATCCGCCCATCTCAGACTCCCAAAGTGCTGGGGTTACAGGCGTGAGGCACCGTGCCTGGCCCCTGCTTGATTTCTAAATATTTGGGAATTTTCTAGATATCTTTCACTTATTGAATTCTAATTCCATTGTGATAAGGCACTGTGTATAGTTTCAATTCTTTTAATTTGTAAGACTTATTTATCAATTGGTGCATAGTCTGTCTTGGCAAATGTTTCATGGGCATTGTAAAAATTTATATTTTGCTTTTGTCGATTGGAATATTTTATAGATTGCAATTCAGTTGAGAGTGCTGCTTAAGTCTTCTTTATCCTTGCTGCACTTTTGTCATCATATTTATTCTTTCAGTTAATGAGAGAATGTTGATGTCTCCAACTGTTATTGTTTGTTTCTCCCTTCAGTTCTGTCAGTTTTTGCTTTGTGTATTTTGTAGGTCTAGCATTGTGTGCATACACATTTAGAATTGTTCTGTCTTCTAATGAATTTACCCCTTGATCATTATGAAATGTCCCTCAGTATCTCTGATAATATATATCTTTTTTAATTTAGTATAATTGTCTGGTATAATTACAGCTCTTCCAGCTTTCTTAAGATTTCAGTTTGCATGGCATATCTTCTGTCCTTTTACTTCTTATTTAATTTTTTTCTTTTTTGAGACAGAGTTTCGCTCTTGTTGACAGAGGCTGGAGTGCAATGGCATGATCTCAGCTCACTACAACCTCCGCATCCCAGGTCAAGTGATTCTCGTGCCTCAGCCTCCCGAGTAGCTGGGATTACAGGCACCCGCCACCATGCCTGACTAATTATCCTTTTACTTTTAACTTATTTTCTTGTTTTTAGTGTGAGACTCTTATAGACGGCATATGTTTGGTTCTTACTTTTTTATGTCTTTTAATTGAAATATTTATATGATTTACATTTAATGTGTTGCTAATGTGATTGAGTTTAAATCTACCATCTTTCTATTTGTTTTCTATTAACCCTTCCTTTGAATTAAGTATGCTTTGGCATTCTATCTAACCTTCACTATTGGCTCAGTCATTTCCTTATTGGCTTTGTTCTACTTATTTTACTGATTCCTTTATAATTATATATGCCTCTTTAACTTATTATAATCTACCATTACATAATATTATACTATTTCTCATATAATTAAGACCTTTTCAACAGTATTCTTCCATTGTCTCACAGTCATTTTTTTTCTCTCTGACCGTTTTTGGTAAATTATATTGCTGTGTTTTCAAATTCACTACCTTCTTTTTCTTCTGTGTATAAACTACTGCTTTTCTATCTAGTGAAATATTCACTTCTCTATATATATTTTATCTCTAGAAGTTATTTTTTGGTTCTTTTTGAAAATCCTCTATTTCTCTCTCTACTATATTCCTTTTTTCATTTATGTCTTTGAATATAGGGCATAGTCATTACAGCCCTTTTAATGTCTTTGCCTGCCAATTCTATCATTTCTATCATTTCTGGGTTTCTTTCTATTGACTGATATTTTTCTGGTTATGGGCCACATTTCCCTGATTCTTACTATGTCCAGTAACTTTTTTATTAAATGATAAATATTTATGAATTTAAATACTTGAATCCTTAATCTCGTTGTGTATCTTTAAAGAATGTTGGACTTATTCCCAGAAAGCATTTTTGTTAAGTACAGATTAATTTGTTCAGTTCTAGGCTTAAACACTCCTTTCAGGCATATCTAGAGTAGCCTTTATACTAGGGCCCCTATCTCAGTGGTTTGGCCCTTCTGGGGTCCCTGCTAATTGCTTTGTATATTTGGGTTTCTCCCTTCTTGCTGAAGGGAGCTTGTTAAATTCTTGGTTCTGTGTCAGCTCTGAGAATCTTTGTATTGCAACTCTCTGGTAACATTTTTTCCTTAGATGTTCTTCTCTGGTCTCAAAAAAAAATTTTTGCCCTACTTCATGTAACGTTTTTATCAGCTAAATGCTCAGGAGAACCCTTATTCAGATTACTTTAGCTGTCTCCCTCTTCTCTGGAATTCTGCCCCATAAATTCTAGCCTTCTTGGCCTCCTTGCACTTTTTTCTATCTCTCCAAGTAAACAAGATTGCCAGGCTCTGTTTAAGTTCTTCCTCCTGGTACTGAAGTGGTAAATTTCTTTCTGGCTGAGAGCCTGAGTTGATGGTAGGACTCCCCTTATTTCTGTTTTCTTAGGGATCATAGTACTGCACTGCCTGTGTCTGAAAATAGTCCTTTCCAGTATTTTATGCTGTATTCTAATTATTTATGGTGAGAGGATTGTCCTGGCACTGCTTACTCCCTCATGGTCAGAAGCAGAAGTTGAATCATTCTAGAATAGGTTTTAATGCTAACACCTTTGCAGAATTCAGAAGCTCCCAGGAAATTGTTTCTTAACACTTATGCATTGATGTACTTTTTCTCAGTATTGTTATAAATGAACTGTGTCTGCTATGGGAACTATTATTTATTTTTCAAATCAGAGAGCCCATTACAAACTCTAAATCAGAAACTGATCAGAAGAAAAGGATATATCATACTTAATAAATTTTATGAATCAGGAAAATTGATTTCTTGAGAATATGAAAATTGTCTCTATTATGAGATACTAATTTTAAATATAAAATTATTAACATTGATTGGAAATATGAAGGAATAGCATTATCAGAGTGTAAGGACCAAAATAAATCATTTGATCTAGTCTTTTAAAATAGGAATTCTAAAATTTTAGAGAATAGCCATGTGGAATGTAGTTTGTGTTAGAAATTTGGCAAATGTTATCTGTAAAGGGCCAAATAATGTATATTTTGGACTTTGTAGGCATTTAGTTCCTGTAACAACTACTTAATTTTGCCTTTATGGTAAAAAATCAGTCGTAGACAATATATAAACAAATGAGCTGGCTGTGTTCTGATAAAATTTTATTTATGGACCATGAAATTTGAATTTCATCTAGTTTTTATGTCTCAAAATATTCTCCTTTTGATTTTTTTCAACTCTTTAAAAATGTAAAAATTATTTTTACCTAGCAAGCCATATATAAGCAGGTGGCAGGTTGGATTTGAACTGTGGGTAAAGGCTTGACAACCCCTACTTTATGATTTAAAAATCTCCTCAGTAAGCTGTCAGATTCCTAGTAGACCATTGTATTTCCATTCTATATGATGTTGTTTTGTTTTTTTTTTACCTGAAACTATTCCCTACTATTAAGTTAAATAGCAAAGTAAATAAGATCACACAAATTTTAGCCTGTGGGGCTTTGAAAGATTATATAGTGTCAAAGGTTTGAAATAATTTATAGTGTCTGAGTTTCTTCAACCAACTGGGGAATTGAAGCTAGTGTCTAATTTATCTTACTACCAAGCCTGCACATTTTATATTTTTCAATCATGCAAGGCTAAATTCCTTCCTCCCTATTTTTGTTTTATTATGCTTATCTTATTAATGTTCCCAAATTAGTACATAGTTCTTTATCCTGAATTTAGTCATTTTTGGATGAAGTTGGCTGGTTACTCATGAACAGAAAGTCCCTTCACCTTATATTTAACTTAATGCTGTCCCCACCTACAAGATCCTAGATTTTTTTCCTCTTAGTTCACAATCTTGAGACTATAGCCTCTTTTCTGCATTACCTATGTTTCTATAATGTCTTTCACATAACCCTATTAGCCAGTTAGAATACAAAATACATTTCAAAGCATATTTTCTTTATTCTACCTGATATCCTTTAGCGTACTGGTCAGTCCCCTGTTAGAATGCTCAGAATTTGTTTTCTAATATCTATCTGAAGCAGGATTGAAATATATGCCCTACTGTTTTGTTTGGTGCTATATCCATAATGGTAATTCAAGTCCTACTTTAGAAGAATTATTATGCATTTCATAGTTTATACCATAAGTGTATTTTCTTTCCTTCCTCCTTAAGGTGTATAGTTGATGTTGTTCTTTACCAGTAGCCAAAATCCAGTACCATGAAAGTTCTGGAAGAAACTGCTTAGGTTTAATTTAGGTGAGTGCTGCTATTGCATCATAAATGGTTGGTGACATAGCAGCATGTGGCTGCATATTTGGGGAATACTTTTCTTGTTTGCATGTCTTCATGATGTTTTCCCAAAACATCGTAACACTGTCAAGAAATAAAACAGAAAGGCAACTTCTTTCTTTTCTAATGTAGGGAGAGAAGAACTTTTGTTTTCAAATATGAAATAAAAATAAAGATTGGTACTGGTAGAAGCTTTGAATAAATGGCAAGTCAGAACCCAAACACAATTTCCATTGTTAGTAAAATAAGTTAACAATTTAAAAAGGTTATTTCATTGTTGTTATTACACAGGAATAATTAGTAAATAGGTTTAAAATCAGGCCAATTTTTAAATTTTGGGCATGGTAATGGTATGATATTTAAGATATCTTCTCACAAATTGTTAATTAATTGTTTTGATAATTTAGAAACATTTTTTCTAAGAGCATTATATACTCCTACCTGTCTTATGACATGTGTGCCTTATATCTGGAAAATTCTACTCCTAAATCTTTACGTGTGTCTGGCTCATTTTATTCAATTTCAACTTGGCATCATCTCCTCAGAGAGTTTTAGTTTATATGCTATCTAAAACAGCATCTTCACCTTCCCATTCTCTTTGTAACACTCAATTTTATTTTTTTTCAGAACATTGAATATCTCTGAAATCAGTTTATTATTTGTCCATCTATCTGTACTAGAAGGTAAACTCTATGAGAGCAGAGATCTTGCGTTTTTATTGTCTCTCTAGTACTTAGAACACTCCCTTTCACACAGCAGTTCCTAAGTATATAATTCATATGTGGTTGACTAGAAAGATGCATAAATAAAAGTATGTCAGCGGGCGTGGTGGCTCACACCTGTAATTCTAGTGCTTTGAAAGGCTGAGGCAGGAGGATAGCTTGAGCCCAGGAGTTCAGGACTAGCGTAGGCAATGTAGTGAGACCCAGTTTTTACAAAAAATGTAAAAATTAGCAGAGCGTGGTGGCGTGTGACTGTAGTCTCAGCTACTCAAGAGGCTGATGCAGGAGGATTGCTTGAGCCTAGAAGGTCAAGGATGCAGTGAGCTGTGATCATGCCACTGCACTCCAGCCTGGATGACAGAGTGAGACCCTGCCTCTTAAACAAACAAACAAACAAAATAATAAATACTTATTGCTGCTTACTTAGTTAGAAAATAAAAAATAAGAATAAAGAGAAAAAAATTTTAAAAAAGAACATATCCTCATTGACCTGTGAAATAATAAGCAGTCAAACTTATGTATATATTGGAATCCCCAAGAGGAAGAGAGAATATGGGACAGAACAATTTTTTTTAAGAAATAAGTGCTAAAAATTTCCCATATTGGCCAAAAACATAACTCTCAGAGTGAAGGTCAATAAACTCCAAGTAGAATAAATACAAAGAAAATAAAATCTAGACATATAATAGTCATACTACTAACGTCCAAAGTTAGGCCACGCGTGGTGGCTCACACCCGAAATGCTAGCACTTTGGGAGGCCAAGGCAGGTGGATCACCTGAGATCAGGAGTTTGAGACCAGCCTGGCCAACATGGTGAAACCCTATGTCTACTGAAAACACAAAAATTAGCCAGACGTGGTGGCTGGCGCCTATAATCCCAGCTACTCAGGAGGCTGAAGCAGGAGAATTGCTTCACCCCAGAGAGTGGATATTGCAGTGAGCCAGTATCGTGCCACCTGAGCCTGGGCAAAAGAACAAAACTCCATCTCAAAAAAAATAGAAATAAAGTTCAAAGATAAAGAGAAAATCTTCAAAATAGCCAGAAAACAAAAGAAGCATTAAATACGGGATAGCAATAGTATTACTGACAGCTGACAGAAAAATCGAAGACAAAAAATTATGGAATGACATCAGTAGAGTTGTAAGGAAGAAGAAGAAAAGAAAAACTTTAAGTCAAAATGCAATATCCAATGAAAATATCATTCAAAAATGAAGGTAAAGTAAGACAATTTCAGATTTTAAAAACTTAGATATTTATTGTTAATAGACATACAGTATAAGAACTACTAAGAGTTTCTAAGGCTGAAAGGCAATGATACCAGATGGAAACTCAGTTCTACAGGAAGAAATGAATACCACCAAGAGTGATAAATACAAATGACTTTTCTTTTTTTTTTTTCCCCCTCTGTCACTTTCTTTAAAAAAAAAAAACTGACTTTTTAAAACAAAAGTTGAATGGTATCATTATGAGGTTTTGTAATATATGTAGAGGTATAATATATGATCACACTAGCAAAAGAATATAATAAATGGAATTACAGTCATCCTTAGTGTGTCCTCAGGAGATTGGCTGCAGGACCACCTCCCATGCATACCAAAATTCACAGATGCTCAGGTTCTTTATGAAATGTAGTGTTTGCATATAATCTATATATATCCTCTTGTATATAGTATACAGTAACTCAGTTATTTTCCTTGTGTTTGGTGTTATAGTGAAACAAATTAGGGGTTGGGTCAGTTTTGAACATGCATAAAATGGATGCCCAAGAATCAGAAATAAGTAGACATGTATTTAATTTTGGGTGATATTTTTAAAAACCAAATTAAAAATCGTACTTGAGCCTAAACTAAAACTGCAAAGTGGCTAGTGAAGTATTTACATTTGGAGATCCCTGCTTTCAATATTTTAGAAAGGTTATACCGAAGTTGGACATTGTGGCCCTTAGAATCATATTTTTATAATGTTTGAGTTTAATGACTTGTCATTCAATTAATATTCATAAACTTCTAGTAGAATAAGCCTCTACAAAAACAATCAAATGAAGACTTAGAAAATCTCAAGTGCATCCGTGCTCTTTGGGTTCTTGTAAGTTACTGATACTTTGGTATGCCATGGGGAGGTCTTGAGTGTGTGAGATTCCATGCGTATCTCCACCTAAGTAAAGACGATATTTCTTAAATGAATTAGATGAATTATAACTGTTGAGTGAGGATGATATTAGGAATATCTGAGAAAAGATGTCCAGTACATTTGAAACGATATTACTCTCCAGTTTTGCTCTGTTTTTTTCTCTTGCAGTTAACATTGCTATCTTCAGAAACTAAGGAATGAGAGGCAAGGAAGAAAGGACATTCATCTTGGAAAGACCCAAAGCACCTTGAAATTTGGAAGGAATGTTATGCCAACTGCTAAAACCACCTTTGTCACCAGAATGAATGAAGTGTTTCAGATTTAAACGGTAAGCAGAATTCTCCTAACATGTTACATTTCCACCAAGAATTTTAGATGACTGGAAAGAATTTATTTTTAAGTTTAAGTGTTTAACTTACATGCCAAACTATAGATAAAGCTTAAAATTTTATAACTTACTTAGCGTAATCAGACTTTGGTCCTTAATGTTTGCTCACAAGAGTTTTTTTCCCTAGTTATAAACTTAATTTAGAAATGTAAGATTATTTGAGAAAGAATATGGAAAATATTAGTATATTTAGAAGTCCATCTGATGCAGGGCAGGTGAGCCCCAAAGCAGAGCTTAACCCATGAGGGAACTTGGCTTCGTGAAGGCAAATTAAAGGGCAAGCCAGAGGTAGAAGAAAACAGCTTTGCTGAACAGGCAGTGTTACAGCTCCAATGGTATCACAGCTCTTTGACTGCTCCTGCAGAGCAGGAGTGCTTTGTAGGCAGACAGTAGCAGCTCAGGACAGTTTTGCAGTCATATTTATACCTTCTTTTAACTGCATGGAGATTAAGGGATGATTTATGCAGAAATTTCTTGGGAAAGGGTAGTAATCATTGGATCATTGCCATGGAAAGAGGCAGTAACGTCTGGGTGTTGCCATGGCAACAGTAAATTCACATGGCATGATTGAAGGCTGCTGTTCCCCCTGACATCACCATTTTAGCTAGTCCTCTATCTTGTCCAGTGTCTGAGCCCCACCTCTGGAGTCAAGTCCCGCCTCCTACCTCTCATCCTTCAACAATTACTTTTTCGTTTCATAGAAATAATCAAGTAACATAGGTAGTAGTTCCTATTCAATATACAAAGGGTTTTTTGGTGTTATTTTTTGAACTTTATTTCATGTTTTGTTTTCCTTACTTGACATCTAGTCTCTAGATATCTTATTTTAATACAATCTTTATTTACTCTTTTGCCTCTCTTTCTACCTTTTGAAAATCATCTTGAAAGAATTGGGAGTTATAAAATGCGCAAGAATCCAGAATAGTAAAGGAGAGGGAAATTTTAAAGGATTATAAGATTTTTTCTTCTTGTGAAATTGAAAATACTATTTGATTTCAAGTGGAGTAGAAAGCAATTATATTAAGGCTTAAGATTCTTTATCATTCTTAGATCCTCTTAGTCTTAGGCTAGAATTATGTCAATGCATGTTTTGTAAAGATTCAAATATTTCCAATTTTTAAATGAAATCCTAGTGAACAATTATAACTCTTACTTATTGGATTTCTGTTAATTTGATTTTGAGAGATAATCATTTGTTTGCTTGAGTCACTATGTCTTGATAGTGAATGGATATGATGGACCGAAACTAGTTTCTTGCTTTGAAATGCAGGAGATGTGAAAAGTCAATCAAATAGCATCATGTACTAGTTCTAATGATTCTAAGGAATGCAGAACCTGTTTCCTGTTGATAAGTATAAGGCAGGAGAAAGTATATAGCAAAGAATGAATATTCTAATTATTCTTCCCTGTACTAACATTAACCTTGATTAAAAATATCTTGGACGGGGCACGGTGGCTCACGCCTGTAATCCCAGCACTTTGGGAGGCCAAGGAGGGCAGATCATGAGGTCAGGAGATCGAGGCCATCCTGGCTAACACAGTGAAACCCCATCTCTACTAAAAATACAAAAAAATTAGCCAGGCATGGTGGCAGATAACTGTAGTCCCAGCTACTCGGGAGGCTGAGGCAGGAGAATAGCATGAACCCAGGAGGCGGAGCTTGCAGTCAGCTGAGATTGCTCCACTGCACTCCAGTCTGGGCAACAGAGTGAGACTCTGTCTTTAAAAAACAAAAAACAAACAAACAAACAAAACAAAAATTAGCCAAATGTGGTGGCGCGTGCCTGTAATCCCAGCTACTTGGGAGGCTGAGGCAGGAGAATCGCTTGAACCCAGGAAGCAGAGGTTGCAGTGAGCCAAGATCGTGCCACTGCACTCCAGCCTGGGTGACGGAGTGAGACTCCATCTCAAAAATAACATAACATAACATAACATAACATAACATAACATAACATAACATATAGTAGTAGTAATGTGTACTAAGTGCTTACTGTATATGAAACTTTGGGATTAGTTTTTAATATGCTTAGTCCATTGGGCCTAAACTGGGTGGCTTGAAAACAACAGAAATGTATTTCTCATGGTTCTGAAGGCTGGGGAGTCCCAAAGTACCAGCTTATTTAGTATCTGGTAAGTGCATCTACTTTATGGTTCATAAATGGTGTCTTTTCACTGTGTCCTCACATGGCAGAAGGGGCAAGTGAGCTCTCTGGAGTCTCTTTTATAAGGATTCTTACTAATCCCATGCATGAGGTCTCTGGCCTTATGATATAATCACCTGCCAAAGGCTCCGTCTCAAAATGACAACACACTGGGGATTAGGTTTCAACATAAGAATTTTGAGGAGGACACAAACATTCATTCAGCGGAATATGGATTATCTTTAAACCTTACAAATCTGTTTGACAATAAGTCTTGTTATCAATATTTCCATTTTATATATGAGGAAATCATTCTCAAAGTTAAGTAAATTGTCCAATATCAAATGACTATTTAGAGGTACAGCTAAGCTTGTCTGACTCCATAACCTCATCTCTTAACTACCAAAGCTCATTTGAGAAAATAATAGATTGGCCAGGTGCGGTGGTTCACACGTGTAATCCCAGCACTATGAGAAGCCAAGGTGAGAGGATCACTTGCCAAGAGTTTGAGACCAGCCTGGGCAGCATAGCAAGAACCCCATCTCTACCAAAAAAAAAAAAAATTTAATACTACTAAGGAAATATTTAATAATATCAGTTCTACACAAATTATGCCAGGAAATAAAAGAAGGTTTAACACTTCCCAACTCATTTTATTAAATCAGTAGTATTGTGATATCAAAATAAGTCAGATAGATTACAAGAAAGAAAACTACAGGCATAGACAAAAAATCTTCTAGAAAATATTGGCAAATCAAAACCTACAATATGTAAAAATGATAATGCATTATGAAAGTAAGTTTTATCCCCAAAAATTCAAGGTTGTTTTAATCTTCAGAATGAATCAATGCAATTCACCATATCAAGACATTAAAAGAATGGGAGGCTAAGACGGGCAGATCATTTCAGTTTAGGAGTTTGAGACCAGCCTGGCCAGCGTGGTGAAATCCTGTCTCTACTGAAAAAACAAATAAAAATCTTAGCCGGGTGCGGTGGCACACACCTGTAATCCCAGCTACTCTGGGGCATGCTGAGGCCCAAGAATCTCTTGAACCCAGGAGGTGGAGGTTGTCCCACTGCACTCCAGCCTGGGCGACAGAGTGAGACTGTCTCACAAAAAAAAAAAAAAAAAGAAAAAATTTTAAAAACCCATATGATTATTCAGTGGTTAGATACTGCATTAATTCATAATAAAAAATCTCAGCAAACTAGGAATTGAAGGAATTTCCTCAGCCTGGTAAAGGGCAAAGAGAACTATCATATAGCTGATGTAACACTTAATGGTGAAAAAGTGAATGCTTTCTTCCTAAAATTGGGAACAAGACAAGGTAGTCATATCAAGTTCAGTAAAGCAATAAAAGAAATAAAAAAAAAAAAAAAAGGAAAGAAATCAAAGGAATGCAGATTGAAGAGGAAGAAGTAAGCTCTCAGTATTTGCAAATGAAATCATTTTCTATGCACAGAATCCCAGAGAATCTACCAAAAAGTCTACTGGAACTAATGATAAGTTGTGAATTAGTAAAGTCACAGGATTCAAAATCATTATATAAAAATCTATCATATTTCTATACACTATGTTTTTTTGAGATGGAGTCTCGCACTGTCACCCAGGCTGGAGTTCACTGGCGTGATCTTGGCTCACTGCAACCTCTGCCTCCCACGTTCAAGCAATTCTTGAACCTCAGCCTCTTGAATAGCTGGGATTGCAGGCGCCCACCACCATGCCTAGCTAATTTTTTTTTATTTTTAGTAGAGACAGGTTTCACTATGTTGGCCAGGCTGGTCTCGAACTCCTGACCTCGTGATCCGCCCACCTCTCCCAAATTGCTGGGATTACAGGCATGAGTCACCATGCCCAGTCCTTCTATACACTATTAATTAATAATTGGACATTGAAATTATAAAATTTACAATAACATTTACAATAGCACCATGAAACACAAATACATAGATACAAATTTTTTTAAATGTGCAACATCTGTGCTGATAATCTACAAAGCACTCATGAAAATAAAGAAAATCGCAATAAAGAGATATTGTACTCAACTATTGGAAGAGTCAATATTGGAGTTGTTTTTTGGTTTGTGACAAAGTCTTACTCTGCCACCCAGGCTGGAGGTCCAGACCGCTCACTGCGGCCTCAACCTCCTGGGCTCAAGTGATCTTCCTACCTCAGTCTCCTGAGTAGCTGGGATTACAGGCACAAGCCACCATGCTTTGTCAATATTAAGATGTCAGCTCTCTCAAATTGTTCTATAGATTGAATAAAATCCCTATCAAAAGTCCAGCAGGGGCCAGGCGCAGTGGCTCATGCCTGTAATCCCAGCACTTTGGGAGGCCGAGGCAGGCAGATCACGAGGTCAAGAGATCAAGACCATCCTGGCCAACATGATGAAACCCCATCTCTACTAAAAATACAAAAATTAGCTGGGCATGGTGGCACGCGCCTGTAGTCCCAGCTACTCAAGAGGCTGAGGCAGGATAATCGCTTGAACCTGGGAGGTGGAGGTTGCAGTGAGCCAAGATTGTACCACTGCATTCCAGCCCGGTGGCAGAGTGAGACTCTGTCTCAAAAAAAAAAAAAAAAAAAAAATAGCAGATATTTTTTTATAGGAGTCAACAGACTGATTCTAAAAATTTTTTGGAAAGGTAAAGGAACTAGAAAGTCAAAAACAATTCTGAATAGAAACAAAGTGGGAAGACTCACACTACCTGGTTCAAGACTTACTAATCAAACTGCAGTACTTGAGCAGTATATTGTCATTAAAAGGATAAAGAGATCTGTAAAACAGAATAGATAGTCCAGAAGTAGACACACACATTCAATTGATTTTTAACAAAGATGCAGAGGTCATCTAATGAAAAAAGATGAATTTTTTCTTTTTTCCTTTTTTTTGAGACGAAGTCTCACTCTGTTGCCCAAGCCAGGCTGGAGTGCAGTGGTAAAATCTTGGCTCACTGCAGCCTCTGCCTCCCAGGTTCAAGTGATTCTCCTGCCTCAGCCTCCCAAGTAGCTGGAACTACAGGTGTGTGCCGCCATGCCTGGCTAATTATTTTGTATTTTTAGTAGAGACAGGGTTTCACCATGTTGGCCAGGCTAGTCTTGAACTCCTGATGTCAGGCGATCCACCCGCCTTGGCCTCCCAAAGTACTGGGATTACAGGCATGAGCCACCGTGCCTGGTCAAAAAGATGAGTTTTTTCAACAAATGGTACAAGAACAGTTAGACATCCTTTTTTTTTTTTTTTTAAATTGTTTGAGACAGAGTCTTGCTCTATTGCCTAGGCTAGAGTACAGTGGCATGATCATGGTTCACTGCAACCTTGACTTCCTGGGCTCAGGTGATCCTCCCACCTCAGCCTCCAAAGTAACTGGGATGGCAGGCATGTGCCACCATGCCCAGGTAATAGACATCCATTTAAGACCAAAAACAAAAAGATACAAAAGATACTTGGCCTATACCTGACATAGGCCTTGGAAATAAATGAAAAAGAGTAGATTATTAAGAGATTCACTTTGTACAAATGGGGAAGAAATAAGACTGTGAAGAGAATCGAAACATCGAAGTGGTAGGGGGAATTATTGAAAGACAGTTCAGTGTTTTGACTGAGGGGCATTATGTATTGTAGAAAATGTGTATACATTATGAATAAATTTTCTTTTATTCCACTTGCTTATTAAGCACCTTACAATTCACAGAACATTGTGTTAGACTGGGAGGATGTTACAAGGGTCCTTTGAGGCCAGGTATGATGGCTCACATCTGAGGCTAAGGCAGGTGGATCACTTGAGATCAGGAGTTTTGAGACCAGCCTGGCCAACATGGTGAAACCCTGCCTCTACTAAAAATACAAAAATTAGCTGGGTATGGTGGTGCATGCCTATAGTCCCAGCTACTTGGGAGGCTGAGGCACAAGAATTGCTTGAACCCAGGAGGTGGAGGCTGCAGTGAGCCGAGATTGTGCCACTGCAGTCCAGCCTGGGTGACAGAGCAAGAGTCCGTCTCAAAAAAAAAGAAAAAAAGAAAAAAAAAGTCTCTTGAGGAAATCATATATAAGTAATAACAAAACACTGATAAATGCTATTATAGTTGGACCAGGAGAGCCCAGAGGAGAGGGCAGTAAATACCTATACTCATCCCTATTGGCTTCCCCAGCTAGCCCAATGAGCTCCAAGTGCAGAAGGGAACTAAAGGCTAGAGTATTCTGAGCACTGAAAAATGTCAATAGATCCACTGTTCCTTTGAGGACTTTGAGAAATTGTTAATTTGGTAGCTAAACTCCAATATGGGATATCTTGCCATCTGCTGCCACAGAAATCTGTGATAATTACCTCAGTCTCAAAGAATAGACAAAGTTTCTTTTTATCCTCCTTTTGCTGTCATTTGATCTACTTTGAAGTGGGCTCATCTTTCTCTTGCCTTTCTGTAGTTGCTAGCCATTCCATACAGTCTCTATCACACAGCAAAGGTTTTTTATTAAAGACTACCAAACTCTGTAGGAATGAAAGATAATTTTTTTCATAAAGGAGTTGTCATCATATTCTACACATGTGGAAAAGAGAAGTAAGAGTTGAATGTGATCACTTTTGCCAACCATCTGTGGGTTTCTTTTTCTTTTTCTTTTTCTTTGTTTTGTTTTGTTTTGTTTTGAGAAAGAGTTTTGCTTTTGTTGCCTAGGCTGGAGTGCAGTGGCGTGATCTCAGCTCACTGCAACCCCCGCCTCCCAAGTTCAAGCAATTCTCCTGCCTCAGCCTCCCAAGTAGCTGGGATTACAGGCATGCGCCACCACGCCCGGCTAATTTTGTATTTTTAATAGAGATGAGTTTCTCCATGTTGGTCAGGCTGGTCTAGAACTCCTGATCCCAGGTGATCTGCCCACCTCAGCCTCCCAAAGTGCTGGGATTACAGGTGTAAGCCACCATACCTGGCCCATCTGTGGGTTTCTGATACACATTCTCATCTCTCTTTGAAGGATTATTCATTGCAGCTTGTACTCACACTTTCCTTAAAGCAAGAACTACTTTTATTTTCCCTCGGCCTTCTATCACATAGCAAGAGCGTTGGTGGAAATTGTTTTTCCATAAAAATAACTGTGCCACCTACTCTTCAAATGCCACTGATTAAGAAAATCATTGATCGATTTTTCCTGGGGAATAAATTAAGCTTTTTCCTGAGAGTGGAAAGAAATAAATAATGGGATGTAAAGAATGAAGATGGCTGTGTTTTATGAGGAAAATGTTTATGCAGTTGCCATGGAAACAACATGTAGGCATTCAAAACAGGAGCTTATGATATCTCTGTATTTGTCAAATATAAATCAGATATGAGTTGCATTCATTCTCATTCTTGGATCAAATTTAGTCTGACACATGGTTATGTAAAATATGCTCCTGCTTTAGTATATTTGCTTAATATTTGCAAGAATCTAGCAATACACTGGCTGCCATGTTTTAAAATCATATACTGGAAGCATAGAAATAAACTAGGGAAAGCATTTCTCAGCAAATAATTCCTAAAAGATAGCAGCACAATCCCATTATGACTTTCATAATTAACAGAGGTGATTAATTTTTCTTAATTGAAACATATTCACAACGTTGGGCCTAGTTAATTGGTACAAGCTAATTGTGAGTGATGTCAAATGCTGAATATGCATAGTTTGGTAGTTTCTTCTTATTTAATATATGTGATTTCATTTCATAAGTAGAGTAAGGCACAATAGGCAGTGTTTCTGAATGATTGTTGTACTTCCCTGTTGGAAGACATCAGTTGACTTGAATTTCATGTGTTATAAGTGAGGCATGATAGAAAGCTAGAGAAAGCGTACATGGATTTTGAGGATATGGAGAATTTGACAAATTTTCCATAGCTTGAACTTTTTTTAGTAACTGATTCCAAAGATAATACAGAAAATGCAAACCATACCTGCAACTACTGCCTTTTAATGGACACAAACTGAAAATAGGAAAATCTAAAAACAATTAGAATAGACCCCTTTCGTGGAAAAAAAAAAGTGATACCCTCTTAACTCCAATTCTTTATCCTTTCATGCCGCCTTTGTTAGCGATTTCATAGCCCATCAGTTTATCATCCTATGTATTTTCTCCTGTTACATTTCGTCAAAGGCATGGACTTTGAGCAGATAGCCTAGAGGCTTAATGTCTTATTAAAGCAGTAATTGTTTAAACAGTGCAATAAATAATACCGTAATTTAATGAGACCAAATAGAGATTGGCGGGAAAAGGCTAATTGGAGAAGGCTTTTCAGAGGAGTTAAGTTTTAAGTCAAAATTTAAAAGGTGAAAGACCTTTCTAGAGGGCATTTTAACAATATGTATTATCAAAACTTTAAATATATATATACACACACATGCATAAATATATGTGTGTGTGTGTGTGTGTATTGTTTGATCCAAAAATTGTACTTCTAACAATTTACCTTAAGGAAATAAAGATGTGTGCAAATATTGAATTAGGAGAATATTTACTAAACCCTGTTTATAATAGAGAAATATGGAACGTACTGTAAATACTAAAATTCAATATCAAGTTCAAAGGATTGGGTAATTATGTTAAGATAAATCCAGAAATTGAGCTATTTGAAATGATATTATAGAAAAATATTGATGTGGAAAAATATTTGTTATATATTATTCAATGAAAAAAGGGGGCGTTTGATTGGAATTGTATTAAATGTACAGATTAGTTTGAAGAAAATTGACATCTTTACTATGTTGGGTCTTCCAGTTGAACCTAGTCTATCTCTCCATTTATTTTGGTCTTTGATTTCTTTTATTAGCATTTTATAGTTCTCAACATACTCCTCCTATTCTTGGCTTTCTTAGATTTATACTCAAGGATTTCTTTAAAAATTTTCTTTATTTGGAGCTGATCTGAAAGTTATTGTTTTAAATTTTGGTTTCTATTAGTACATTGCTTGTATATAGAAATATAATTGACTTTCCTGTGTTGACCATGTATCCTGCAATCTTAAAATACTTATTAATTCTAGGAAGTTTTTTATAGATTCCTTGGGATTTTTCACATACATCATCGTGTCATACACAAATAGGTACAGTTTTATTTTTTCCTTTCCAATATATGCCTTTTACTTGTTTTTCTTGTCTGTTGCACTAAAACTTTCAGGATATGTAGAAGAGGAATGATGATAGTATAGGCATTCTTGTCTTGCACTCTCTTCAGAAGGAAGTAGTCACTCTCACTATTAAATATGATGTTAGCTGTAGTTTTTTTGTAGGTACCCTTTATGTTGAAGTTCCCTTCTATTTCAAGTTTGCGGAGAGTTTTCATTATGAATGGCTGTTGGATTTTGTCAAATTTTCCATATCAATTGATATGATCGTATGGATTTTATTTTTTGAGCTGTTAATATAGTGGTTTACATTTACAGATTTTTAAAAATTTTTTGAACTTTCCTTATATTCCCAGGATGAACCCCACTTAGTTGTGATGCATTATGCTTTTTACATACAATGGGAACATTTTGTTGAGATGTTTGTGTTTATGTTTATGAGATATATTGATGTATAGTTTTTATTGATTTTTTTAGTACTGTTTTGCCTTTTTTAAATTTTGTTTTCTGCCAAACAAATTATACCAAACATTTTGCCTGATTTTAGCATCATGATAAAGCAGATCTCATAAAATGAATGGGAAGTATATCTTCCTTTTCTGGAATAAACTGTTCAGAATTGAAATTTTAATTTGCATGTCACTGAAAAATAATGACATTGAACACTCTTCCATGTGCTTAGTGGCCACAGAATTTGTTTTTGAGGATTAGTGTCAGACTTACCATGTTAATATATATTGAATTCAGCCAGAGTTGGGCCCTCTTAAGATTTAGTTTAAGTCTAAATAAAGGTGGTGGTGTCAGTTTTACTGTGATTACACCCATGGATTTACTTTTACAATAAAGTTTTTAAAACTGAGGCTGTATTGTTTAATGTATATGATCATTAATAATTTATGAACACAAACTTTTTTTCTTGAGACAGGGTCTTACTCTATTGCCCAGACTCATGGGCACCCTCAACCTCCTGGGCTCAAGCAGACCCTCCCACCTCAGCCTCCCAAGTAGCTGGGACTAAAGACACAAGCCACTACACCAGGCTCATTTTTTTTGTTTTTTGTAGAGATGGACTTCCTATGTTGCCCAGGCTCGTCTTGAACTCCTGGGCTCAAATGATCCTCCCGCCTTGGGCTCCCAAAGGGCTGGGATTACAGGTGTGAGCCAACACACCCAGCCAAACCAAACATTTGTAAAGAAACAAGAGAAAATAATTTTTCTCAAATGTTGAAATAGTGAAGTATTATAGTTGTATTTGGAAATGAATTAAAACTTTTATAAGAATTCAATGAATATTACCTATTAAGAAGTTGTTTTGCCAAGTGACATATGAATGTTTCTGAATGACACAGATGACAAAGATACGAACATTTACTTGTCAGCAAATGGGCATCACTGTGTTTTGCTAGTATCTAAGCTGTCCTGAAATTGGAGCTGTCTCCAGCTGGTTGTAATTAGATTTGGATTGTTTCCTGCCTGGAAGACACTAAAGTTTCTTTAATTCCTGGGATCCACAGCTTTCTAGTTATTCTTTCTTCCTGCAACTTAAAAGTGCTCATCTATTTTTCATAGTATTTGAAAAAATACAAACAGCAACATGTAATTAGGTTGCCATTATTATTGACAGATTTTACTCTCTAAAATTTGGAAATGTAGAATTGAGCAATCGTGTGATATCCTAGAGAGTGGTCTTTGAAAGATGCATTGAAAGGAGAATGTTAAAAGAGCCCAGGAGGTATGGTAATATGTGAAGGAAATACTCTGTAAATCCCATAATCTTGCTCAGTTTGTAAATCTGGTAGTGATTGTCAGCTCCTGTAACATTTGGAATTAAATTTTAGTCATTGTAAGATTTTGATGTATGAAGGGATGTCCTGTTTCACTTGATCTTCCTTTATGCCATGTTTTTCATCTACTTACTTATACATAGCATTAGGACAGCTAACATTTAATAAGCATATGCTGTTTGCCATGCATGATACTAGTCTCTCTTCTTATATTATCTCTAGTCCTCACCACAATTTTATAAACCCAGTTTACAGCTGAAGAAACTAAGGCTCAAAAAGTGTTTTGCCTAAGGTCACATAATTTAGTAAGTGGTGGTTTGAACTCAAATTAGTCTGTTCCCTAACCTGCAGTTATTCTTCTGCTGTACCAGTGTTTCTCACCCTTGTTCAATTAAAATACAATTTCTGGGGTTACACTTTGACGTTTGAGCAGCTTCTCAGGACAGCAATGTGCATCTAGAGTTAGAAACTACTGGATAAACACCCCCTGCTTACTATTATGAGATCATACTTCAGTAGAAGGGAAAGTATAGTAAAAAAGCACATTTTCCCTTAAAAGTATGTACAATATTGTCCATTTATCTCTGCCAAAACATATCTATTTGAAACTTCAGTACAAGATGGCACATTGAGAACATGCTGCAGCCTCCGTTTGCTACTACACATTCCTAAAAATAATCCTCCTCTCCCTCTATAAAGAATATATAGTACCAATTAAATACAACTGTGATAGGAAACAGCAAAACGTGCCAAAAACCATGGAGAGCCCTTGATAAATGGCACTGGAATACAGATAAGAACTATAATCTAAAATATGTGTAGGATTGGAATACTGCAAAAGGTATGAATGGCTATTTGGGGATGCTTTATGTCTAGCCTCCTGGACAAACAGACATGTAGAACTACCTCTCCCTACCTTTACAGTTTTTCTTGGTGTCTGATGTGCAAAAACAGGAAATCTGGGTGCTTTAAAAGCCAAGGGAGTACTCCCAATGTTGTCGATATCCAGAAAGGATAGGAAACCCCTAGAACACTATCCATTTTAACTACCTAGTGGCACATCTTTCTCCCCTGACTCATGCTGCTGTAATCACATACAGCAGTCACAGACTAACAGGGTATTTCTAAAGTCCAAACAAAGATAGGGTCACAACCCAGAATCACAAAATATTTGAAGAAAACTAATATCATGAAGAAGAGTACCAAACTATATAAATGGAAGAACTAATGCCCAAGGGATGAGCTAATAAAGGAAGCAAAACAAGGCTTTAGAATAAATATAATTACTATCCTCAGAGACATGGAGGATGGCACTGCATTCATCAAAAAAGAAAACTTTAGAGCTTTTTGAAGTTAACAATTCAAAAGAAAGGACAAACAATTAGGAAGAAAAAAAAGGCGAGTTGAGAGACACTGAGGATAGATAGAAAGAGTAGTAACCAGAAATAATCCTATAATTACCAATGCTGGATGCAAAAAAATAGTGGGATAGTATCTTTCAAAATTCTTTGGGAAAATAATTTTGTACTTAAGAGTTCAATACCTGTCCAAATTATAAAACTGACATTCTTTTAGACATGCAATACTCATGATAAGCATAATTACTAGATGAAAAGAAACTATATTTAAGTTCAAAACCATTAGGGAGAAAGAAAAATGGAACATAGAAAATTCAGTAAAGGTAGCATATAGCAGGAAAAGAAAATATAGAAGCTATAAGAAAACATGAGAAATAGAAATGCAATGTAGAATGGTTGCATTCACCTATTAAAGGGTAGCCTCTCAAATCAGTTTGAAAAAATGTTTGCTGTTTACAAGAAGCACATAAAACATAGACTAGAAGGTTAGGAAGAAGATAAATCAGGCAAATAAAATGTAGGCGTAGCAATAGAATTCAAAGCAAAAACTCATTCAATTAAAAGAAATGAAGATACATTTCATTATCATCTTGGTAAATTGTTTTATAAATATTAATCCATTTAGCAATATAGCTTTGATATAAAGAGGAGAAAGCTAATAATTTTTTAATTTGATAAAAACCAAGATCATAGTGGGGGATTTTAGTACACATCTTTCAGAAGTTGACAGAACAAAGTAGAAAAAAATAAACACATGTATTTATGTAACATGAGCAGTGAATGAGCTTAATGTAATTGATATGTAGAGATAAACATTCATTTCAGATATACAGGAAACATTCACAAAAATTGATCAAATGTTAAAACACAAGAAAATGTAAACAAATATTAAAAGAAACAAAATTATACACACCATGTTCACGGACCATAGAAGGTAAAACTGGAGATTTAAAAGAAAAAAAAGTTTAAATTTTAGGAATAAAATAAAGTAAAAATGGGAAATAACAAACATTTTAGAAATGTATGATGCCAAGAGCCCTACATATGAAAACCTGTGGGATAGTGTCAAAATGTACTCAGAAGAAATTTATAGTTTTTAATGCATTTCTTAGAATATTAGAGAAATTTGAATTTTTAATCATATTTTAACTTTTTGTACTTTATCTTGCAGAAATATTTTAGGATTTACAATCTTTTTTAGTGAAATATTTATCCAAAAGTAATTAATATCTTCAGTGTTACTTATTTGTTTCTTCTGTTTAATTCATGTAAAATTAAATCTCATTTTAAAAACTGCATTCATAGTATAAGCCTACTTTTAAAAAAATTATTTTCTAGCCAGGTGCAGTGGCTCACAGCTGAGTAATTTATAAAGGAAAGAGATTTATTGACTTATGGTTCCACATGGTTGGGAAGGCCTCAAGAAACTTAATTATGGCAGAAGGTGAAGGGGAAGCAAAGCACCTTCTTCACAAGGCAGCAGGAAGGAAAAGTGCCAAGTGAAAGGAGAAGACCCACTTATAAAACCATCAGACCTCATGACAACTCACTCACTATCACGAGAACAGCATGGGGGAAACTGCCCCGATGATCCCATCACTTCCCGCCAGGTCCCTCCTGTGATACATGGGGATTATGGTTACTACAATTTAAGATGAGATTTGGGTTGGGACACAGCCAAACCATATCATTCCATCCCTGGCCCCTCCCAAATTTCATGTCCTCACATTTCAAAAGACAATCATACCCTTCCAACAGTTCCCCAGTCTTAACTTATTCCAGCATTAACTCAAAAGCCCAAGTCCAAAGTGTCATCTGAGACAAGGCAAGTTCTATCCGCCTATGAGCCTGTAAAGTCAAAAACAAGTTAGTTCTTTCCAAGATACAATGGAGGGAACAGGCTTTGGGTAAATATACCCATTCCAAGTGGGAGAAATTGGCCAAAACAAAGGGGCTATAGGCCTCATGCAAGTCTGAATCTATAGGGCAATTATTAAATCTCAAAGTTCCAAAATGATCTCCTTTGACTCCATGTCTCACATCCAGGTCACCCTGATGCAGGTGGTGTGCTCCCATGGCCTTGGGTAGCTCTGCCTCTGTAGCTTTGCAGGGTTACAGCCCCCCTCCCTGCTGCTTTCATGGGCTGGCATTGAGTGTCTGCAACTCTTCAGGTGCACAGTGCAAGCTGTCAGTGGATCTACCATTCTGGGGTCTGGAGGATGGTGGTCCTCTTCTCACAGCTCCACTAAGTAGTGCCCCAGTGGGAACTGAGTGGGGACTCCAATCCCACATTTCCTTTCCACACTGCCCTAGCAGAGGTTCTTCATGAGGACTCTGCCCCTGCAGCAAACTTCTGCTTGGCCATCCAGGTGTTTCTGTACATCCTCTGAAATCTAAGCAGAGGTTCCCAAACCTCAGTTCTTGACTTCTGTGTACCCACAGGCTCAACACCATATGGAAGCCACCAAGGCTTGGGGCTTGCACCCTCTGAAGCAATGGCTCAGGCTGTACATTGGCCCCTTTTAGCCATGCTGGAGCTGAAGCAGCTGGGATGCAGGGCCCCATGTCTCAACACAGCATAGAGCAGGGGGACCTTGGACCCAGCCCACAAAACCATTTTCCCCTCCTCGGCCTCCAGGCCTGTGATGAGAGGGGCTGATGTGAAGGTCTCTGATGTACCCTGGAGACATTTTCCCCACTGTCTTGGTGATTAACATTCAGCTGTCCGTTACTTGTGCAAGTTTCTGCAGCTGGCTTGAATTTCTCCCCAGAAAATGGGTTTGTCTTTCCTATTACATCTCAGGCTGCAAATTTTCCAAACCTTTATGCTCTGCGTCTTCTTGGACACTTTGCTGCTTAGAAATTTATTCCGCCAGATGCCCTAAATCATCTTTCTCAAGTTCAAAGTTCCACAGATCTCTAGGACAGACTTGATGCTCAAGAGTCAGCTTTGCTACAGTTCCCAAGCCCTGTCTCTACCTGAGACCACCTCAGCCTGGACTTAGTTGTCTATATCACTATCAGCATTTTGGTCAAAACCATTTAACAAGTCTCTAGGAAGTTCCAAACTTTCCCACATCTTCCTGTCTTCTTCTGAGCCCTCCGAACTGTTCCAACCTCTGCTTGTTACCCAGTTCCAAAATCACTTCCACATTTTCAGATATCTTTACAGCAGTCCCCCATTACCTTGGTACCAATTTATTGTATTAGTCAGTTTTCACATTGCTGTAAGGAAATACCTGAAACTGGGTAATATATAAAGGAAAGAGGCTTAATTTACTCCTAGTTCCACATGGCTGGGAAGGCTGCAGGAAACTTAAAATCATGGTGGAAGGTGAAGGGAAAGCAAGGCACCTTCTTCACAAGGTGGCAGGAGAGAGAAGTTACAAGCAAGGGAAATGCCAGATGCTTATAAAATCATCAGATCTCATGAGAACTCAGTCACTATCATGAGAGTAGCATGGGAGAAACCACCCCTTGATCCAGTCCTCAGGGGAGGATTGGATCTCTTGAGGCCAAGAATTCAGGACCAGCCTGGGCAACAGAGCAAGACCCTGTCTCAAAATATATATATATTTTTTTAAATTAGCTGGACATGGAGGTCCATACCTGTAGTCCTAGCTACTCAGGAGGATGAAGCAGGAGGATCTCTTGAGCCCAGGAATTCAAGGCTGCAGTGAGCTCTGATCTTGCACAAATTTTTTAAAAATTAAATTTAAGAAATGTTTAAATTTTAAATTAAAAAAATATTCTGTAATCTCAGTATCTCTCCAATTCTGTGTGTTCATCCATTCATTTCTATATATACTTAGAGAGATGTGTGGAATGGTACTCCACTAATGTTAACACCTTTTCTTTCTGGGTAATGGGACATTGGTTGGTTTATTCCTTTTACTATTTTGTGCTTTTATGTATTTCTTACATTTTTCAGGGAAGCATGCTTTATTTTATAAAAATTAAGTTATTTGCTTAAATAAGTAAACAATTATATTAAAGATTTTTAAAAAGAATGATAAAATAATTCAAAGAAAATAAAGGACCAAATTAATAAGGATGAATGTAGAAATCCAACAGCAATGTTCATTAAAAGATAAATAAAATAGATAAATCTTGGCAAGTCTGAAAGAGAAAGAAAATATATTAATTGATATTGGTAATTAAAAAAGGAAGCACAGCTAAAAATACAGACATTTGTAAAATTATAAGAACTTTTATGTATAAGTTTACATTAATAAATGTGAATGCTGTCCGGGCACGGTGGCTCACGCCTGTAATCTCAGCACTTTGAGGGGCCTGAGGTGGGAGAGTCACTCAAGTCTAGGAGTTCAAGACAAGCCAGGGCAAGTTGGCAAGACCCCATCTCTACAAAAAATTTAAAAATTAGCCAGGTACAATGACACCCACCTATAGTCACAGCTACTTGGGAGACTGAGGTGGGAGGATCACTCAAGCCCAGCAATTTGAAGCAGAAGGGAGCTATGATCATGCTACTGCACTTCAGCCTGGGCAACAAAGTGAGACCGTATGTCTTTCAAAAAAAAAAAAACCAAGTTTTAATAAATATGTTTTATTCAAATTGTAATAAGGAATGGTAAAAACTGAATTAACTAATAATTATAAGAAGGAACTGTTGTTAAGTGTGATGTCCAAGTGGAGATGTCACGAAGACAGTTATATAAAAAATACTACAGTTCAAAAGAGATAAATGGACCGGAAATAAAATTTGGGAGTAATAAAACATAAATTAGATGATATACAGACAGGATTGGATAAAACCCCTAGGGCAAGAGAATGGATAAAGACAGGAAAAGAGAGATAAGGGATATTTCTGGTCACTCCAACATTGAGAAATCTAGTACTGAAGAAGCCAATGAAACAGGCTAAGAAGGAGCTGGCCAACGAGTTGGAAAGAAAACCAGAAAAGTGTGGCAACCCTGAAGCTAGAGAAGGAAATATTCCAGGAAGGATGGAGTGATCAACTATATGAAATGATGATAATAGGTTTGATAAGGTGAGAACAGAGAATTAGCCAGTGGCCTTAGGGGAAATATAGTCTTTGGACACCTTAATTAGCAGAGTTTTGGTGAACTGATGGGAACAAAAACCTGAACTAAGTGGATTGAGGAGAAAATGGAAGGGAGAAAGTGAAGGGCACTCTTTTTAAGGAGTTTTGCTTTCGAAGGTAATGGAGAAATGCAGTGGTACCTAGAGGGAAACCTGAGTACAAAGGAAAGTTATTTTGTTTTTTAAGATGAATGGGATTATGGCACATTCATACACTGGTGGGAATTATCTGGAATGGAGAAACTGATGATGCAAAAGAGAAAAAAGGACCTGGCACAGTGGCTCACGCCTGTAATCCCAGAACTTTGGGAGGCCGAGGCGGGTGGATCACTTGAGGTCAGGAGTCCAAGACCAGCCTGGTCAATAATGTAAAACGTCGTCTCTACTAAAAATACAAAAAATTAGCTGGGCATGGTGGCAGGTGCCTGTTACCCCAGCTTCTCAGGAGGCTCAGGCAGGAGAATCGCTTGAACCCAGGAGGCAGAGGTTGCAGTGAGCAGAGATCACACCATTGCACTCCAGCTCTGGGTGACAAGAGCAAGACTCCATCTTAAAACAAAACAAAACAAAAAGAGAAGAAAGGTATTTCAAGAACATTCCTTGAGAATTTACAAGTGAATGAGATCCTGGCCACAAGTAGAAAGGTTGTCTTTAAAGAAAAACATGAACACTACTTCCATTGTAAAGGTAGAAAAGGCAATGTGTGTGAGAGTAGATACAGTTAGGTTGGTAGAATTTGTGGGAACATGAGATGAAATTCATCTGGTTGGATCTATTTTCTCACTGAAGTATGAGGCTAAGTAGCAAGTGACCTGGGGAAGGGATGTTGGAGATTTGAGAAGACTAGAAGATTGGTGAAAAACTTATCGGAAAATGGAAAGGTAAATATATAGAAAGAACTGATTGGATTTTGTATCTGACGGTGTTAAATCCCCATTTGAGATTTGTGGTAATAAATTTTAAGTGAGCACAGTTGGCACTGTGTGTGTGTGTGTGTGTGTGTGTGTGTGTGTGTGTGTGTGTGTTTCCTGGCACTGTTCATCTGCTCAGAAGCAGGTTTGGTGTAAGCTCATGGTTAGGTTGGCATTTTACTAGTAAAGAGAGGGAAGGAGGGTCAAGAGAGTGTTTGCAAAATGAAAAACTGATGGTTGTTCATGGATTTTAATATGAGTAAAGAGGGAAGTGAGAATACTGATTAAAATGATAAGGGCAATGATTTTTTATCTCAGTGAGATCCAGGAATTATTGGAGTAAGCCTCAACATTTTAAGCAAGCATCTCAGGTAAGTATGATTCCTGTGGGCTGTGGGCCACTCTTGAAGAAACATTCACAATTGCTTTGGGTCATAATAGTAGTATTAAAGTAATACCTCTGTTTTGTTTTGTTTTGTTTTGTTTTGTTTTTCAAATTTCACAGTATACCTATTTAAACATAGTCAGAAGTACTTTTAAGAAAATGAATTTGTGTGAGTGTGTAGAAAGATATTGATTATCAAGACTTCGGTAGTGAGTAGACTACTGCTTGGAGGAAATGAGTGTAACAATTGCTCTATTATAAATTTAGCTTTTAAAATATATTATTAGATGAACAGCTGTTGCATTCTACCTCCATATATTACAATTTCATATGCAATTAATTACTCAAATATTTAACCCATCATTTATTTCTGGAAGTTTGAATCTATATTTTTCAAATTTGAAATTTTTGCCCATATCTGAAAAGAAAATTATACTCTAAAACTTTTTTTACTACAAGAAAATTCTGATCTTTCACTTTAATTTGGGCAGTTTACCAAAGTGAAGATGTCATCTTTAATTACCTGAGTTATACCTAATTATGCAAGTGCAACTTGTTCTCAGTAAAACTTTTGTCTAATTTTAGCTCCTTCCCTTTGCTTGCAAAGCTATTGCAATTTTCTTATTAAATTCAGTTTGCACCTGTCTTGAAAGACTTGATGAAAAGTGGACAGAGTAGGTTAAACCAGTAGAGATTCCTTTTTTATTGAAACCCACTTATACGTAACATTTATTTCTGAGCTTCACTGAAGAAACATCATGAAATTAGTGGAGCCTATTATAATTTTTTTAACTATTGAATTTGTATTGCAAGAAAGGTAAGAATGGTTTCCCCCACATATATTCTCAATTAACTGAAGCTATTTTATTATGAATTGGGTGGGGGCCTTTTTTTTAAGTACCTTAAATCACTGTTGATTTACTGTGATTATTAGATGCCTTTGAATTATTGTATACATTGTTGATGCTTTTTATGACAGCTTAAATCAGTCATCAAATATTATATATTACACCCAACAATGGGCTGGTCCTATAGAGAATACAAACTAAACACAAAGTCTTGGATCTTTGTTTTTCCTTTTAGATGTTTATATTATGCCCTAATTTTGGTTTTTACTTCTTCATATTAGTACTACATGCTATAAACAAAATTATGTTTCTTACTGGGTTTTTGTTGTTTAGTTTGGTTTTTGGTTTTTGTTTTGTCTTGTTTGAGACAGGGTCTCACTCTGTCTCCTAGGCTGGAGTGTAGTGGTACAATCATAGTTCACTGTAACCTCAAACTACTGGACTCAAGTGATCCTCCCACCACAGTGAGACAGAGTCTCATTGTGTTGCCCAGGCTGGTCTCAAACTCCTGGCCTTTAGCAGTCATCCCACCTCACTTTCCAAATTGGTGGGATTATAGGTATGAGCCACCGTGCCCAGCTCACTTCTTGCTGTTTGATAAACAGATCTCACTCATTGTTTGTCTCTTCTGTGCTGTTTCTCTTCCACCTTCTTTCCAAGTCTGAGTAATCTGTCTTCATTAAGACTCACCTCAGGCTAGGCACAGTGGCTCATGCCTGTAGTCCCAGCACTTTGAGAGGCCGAGGTGGGTGGATCGTTTGAGTCAGGAGTTCGAGACCAGCCTGGCCAACGTAGTGAAACGCTGTCTCTACTAAAAATAAAAAATTAGCTGGGTGTGGTGATGCGCACTTGTAATCCCAGATACTTGTGAGGCTGAGACAGGATAATCGCTTGAACAGGGGCGGTAGAGGTTGCATCGATTGCCACTGCACTCCAGCCCGAGCAACAGAGCAAGACTCCGTCTCAAAAAAAAAAAAAAAAAAAGACTTATCTCAAATGCTGTCACCTCATGATGTCTTTCCAGACACTTCCTTCACCCAATAAGTATTTTATAATAGCATTTATAATGTTTTCCTTGTCTTAAATATTGGTATATTTTATATTATTCTCCCCCTCACTTGAAATTAGCTCTTTGAGAATGGCATCTTGTTTTATTAATCTTTGTATATACCATGCCATAGCTGGCACATATTAATCACAAAATAGTATTTGTTGAATCAAAGGTTAGAAAGAGCTAAAGAAAGGCCAGGCGCTGTGGTTCACACCTGTAATCCCAGCACTTTGGGAGGCCAAGGCCGGCAGATCACCTGAGGTTGAGAGTTCGAAACCAGCCTGACCAACATGGTGAAACCCTGTCTCTACTAAAAATACAAAATTAGCTGGGCGTGGTTGTGGGTGCCGGTAATCCCACTTAGGAGGCTGAGGCAGAAGAATCAATTGAATCCGGGAGACAGAGGTTGCGGTGAGCTGAGATTGCGCCATTGCACTGTAGCCTGGGCAACAAGAGTGAAACTCCGTCTCAAAAAAAAAAAAAAAAAAAAGAAAAGAAAGAAACAGATAAAGAAAAGGAACGTATATGACAAAAATGGTCAGGAATCAGATACCTCTAGTGATGAGAGAAGTTATTAATGTTGATTTATTGGAGAGGAGAGGACTTTAGCTGAGCCTCATGCATGGGGACCCTAAAGTAAAACCCATAAGAATGATGAGTGTCACTGTAGCCTTATAGTACAGTTTGAAGTCAGGTAGCGTGATGCCTCCAGCTTTGTTCTTTTGACTTAGGATTGTCTTGGCAATGCGGGGTCTTTTTTGGTTCCATATGAACTTTAAAGCAGTTTTTCCAATTCTGTGAAGAAAGTCGTTGGTAGCTTAATGGGGATGGCATTGAATCTATAGATTACCTTGGGTGGTATGGCCATTTTCACGATATTGATTCTTCCTATCCATGAGCATGGAATGTTCTTCCATTTGTTTGTGTCCTCTTTTATTTCACTGAGCAGTGGTTTGTAGTTCTCCTTGAAGAGGTCCTTTATATCCCTTGTAAGTTGGATTCCTAGGTATTTTATTCTCTTTGAAGCAATTGTGAATGGAAGTTCATTCATGATTTGGTTCTCTGTTTGTCTGTTACTGGTGTATGAGAATGCTTATGATTTTTGCACATTGATTTTGTATCCTGAGACTTTGCTGAAGTTGCTTATCAGCTTAAGGAGATTTTGGGCTGAGATGATGGGGTTTTCTAAATATACAATCATGTCATCTGCAAACAGGGACAATTTGACTTCTTCTTTTCCTAACTGAATACCCTTGATTTCTTTCTCTTGCCTGATTGCCCTAGCCAGAACTTCCAACACTATGTTGAATGTGAGTGATGAGAGAGGGCATCCCTGTCTTGTGCCAGTTTTCAAAGGGAATGCTTCCAGTTTTTGCCCATTCAGTATGATATTGGCTGTGGGTTTGTCATAAATAGCTCTTATTATTTTGAGATACGTTCCATCAATACCGAATTTAACAGCATGGTACTGGTACCAAAACAGAGATATAGACCAATGGAACAGAACAGAGCCCTCAGAAACAATACCACACATCTAAAGCCATCTGATCTTGGACAAAGCTGACAAAAACAAGAAATGGGGGAAGGATTCCCTATTTAATAAATGGTGCTAGGAAAATTGGCTAGCCATAAGTAGAAAGCTGAAACTGATCTTTTCCTTACTCCTTATACGAAAATTAATTCAAGATGGATTAGAGACTTAAATATTAGACCTAAAACCATAAAAACCCTAGAAGAAAACCTAGGTAATACCATTCAGGACATAGGCATGGGCAAGGACTTCATGTCTAAAACACCAAAAACAACAGCAACAAAAGCCATAATTGACAAATGGGATCTAATTAAACTGAAGAGCTTCTGCACAGCAAAAGAAACTACCATCAAAGTGAACAGGCATCCTACAGAATGGGAGAAAATTTTTGCAATCTACTCATCTGACAAAGGGCTAATATCCAGAACCTACAAAGAACTCAAACAAATTTATGAGAAAAAAACAAACAACCCCATAAAAAAGTGGGCAAAGGATTTGAATAGACATTTCTCAAAAGAAGACATTCATACAGCCAACAGGCACATGAAAAAATGCTCATCATCACTTACCATCAGAGAAATGCAAATCAAAACCACAATGAGATACCATCTCACACCAGTTAGAATGGCAATCATTAAAAAGTCAGGAAACAACAGGTGCTGGAGAGGATGTGGAGAAATAGGAACACTTTTAGACTGTTGGTGGGATTGTAAACTGGTTCAACCATTGTGGAAAACAGTATGGCGATTCCTCAAGGATCTAGAACTAGAAATACCATATAACCCAGCCATCCCATTACTGGGTATATACCCAAAGGATTATAAATCATGCCACTATAAAGACACACGCACACGTATGTTTATTGCGGTACTAGTCACAATAGCAAAGACTTGGAATCAACCCAAATGTCCATCAGTGACAGACTGGATTAAGAAAATGTGGCACATATACACCATGGAATACTATGCAGCCATAAAAAAGGATGAGTTCGTATCCTTTGTAGGGACATGGATGCAGCTGGAAACCATCATTCTCAGCAAGCTATCGCAAGAACAGAAAACCAAACACCGCATGTTCTCACTCATAGGTGGGAACTGAACAATGAGATCACTTGGACTCTGGAAGGGGAACATCACACACCGGGGCCTATTATGGGGAGAGGGGAGCAGGGAGGGATGGCATTGGGAGTTATACCTGATGTAAATGACGAGTTGATGGGTGCTGACGAGTTGATGGGTGCAGCACACCAACATGGCACAAGTATACATATGTAACAAACCTACACGTTGTGCACATGTACCCTAGAACTTAAAGTATAATTTAAAAAATAAATTAATTAATTAAAAAGAAAAAAGAATGATGAGTGTCATGAGAATAATAAATTCTGCTTTAAGATGGCAGTTTTGTGAAATTAGGTAAATAGAGGAAATTTGCTATTTTATTTTTTCCCTGCTTGCCATTTTATGAATCATGTAACCTTTTCACACAGTTGAATGTATTGGAAACAAAATCATACCTAGTGCAGAAAATCTTCATTGTGTTCTTACAGTAAGGATGTATCTGCAGGTTATTACTAGCCGCATCGTGAAAGGTGCTAAACTTCAATGAAGTGCTCTGCCTAATGTTTTTTCAAATGTAGTAGAAAGACCTTCAGAAAGGTATGTCTTATTTGAGGTCCTGGAGATTGTTTTCTTTCCCAGAGGCTTGGTACGTGATCTCTGTTGAGTACTCCGCAATCTCTTGGAATGGTTTTCTAGGGGACTGCCTGGTTCAGAATGGGGAAGTAGGTCCTGACTGGCTGCTGGAATGAGAACCTCTGGAGTAGCCTGATAATAAAAGGCCAAACTTTCTATGACCAATACATCCTGAGTCAGAGAAGCCACATAAAGAGTCCCCTATGGCCGAACCAAGTCTTCTAGAGGAGAGTAAAGCTGATTTAAACTGTCAAATGAAGGACCTGAAACCAGGGCTAGCTTATCCCATTAGAACCTAGGGTCCTCAATACTTTTAGGGGTACATGAAAATGCTTAATGTCTTTTAAAATTAGAAGAAAAATATCTTTTACTGTTGAACAAAGTATTTTAATATATAACATTAATATATTTGTCTTCATACCAAAGTCATAAAGTATAGTTTTTAATTTTTTTAATGGGGAAAGCACCAAAAAGACAAGTATCAAAAGCCCACAAAAGTCATAATTGGGCCCTGCCTGGGACCTACCCATCCTCTCAGGGTTTGTGCTAGACTGTGAAAGAGCAGCAAGTTCTGGGCAGAGGTGTGATATTTTGATCCAGTTGTTCTCCCTCTTTACACCTTAGTGTCTTCATCTGTTTGATGAGGACTTTGGACCAGGCAACATTAAGGGCCCTTGCAGGTCAAACTTTATTAAATGAAGTCCTGCATCAGAAGCTCTGCGGAAGTTCCAGGCTAAAGCAAATTATCTCACATGATTTTATTGTCAACTCATATCTTTGATGACCCATATGGACCCAGAACAGGCCTGCTAGCCACCCTATAATTTTTGTGAGCCCACTCAGAAGTACATGTTCATAAATGTTAGAACATGAGAATCGTGGTATTATAATGCAACTGGTAAAAGATTAGAAGTAGTAAAGTACCTTATATGTTGTAAGTGTCCAACAAATATTTATGAGTAGATAATATATGTAGAATATCAACTTCTTTTCTTTTTTCTTTTTCGAGACAGTGTCTGTGTCTCCCAGGCTGGAGTACAGTGGTGTGATCATAACTCACTGCAACCTTGAACCCCTGAGCTCAAGTGATCCTCCTGAGTAGCCTCCCAAGTAGCTGGGACTATAGGTGAACACCACCATACCAGGCTTTTTTTTTTTTTTTTTTAGTAGAAATGGAGCCTTGCTATATTGTCCAGGAAGGTCTTGAACTCCTGGGCTCAAGTTATCCTCTTGCCTTAGCCTCCCATAGTGCTGGGATTACAGGCGTGAGCCACTGTGCCCAGCCTCATTTTCTTAATTAAGAGAAAAATATATTTACTAGAAAAAGTATCAAATCATAGGACTTTTTTCTTATTTATTCTCTGCAGCAAAACAGCATAAAACATTTTGGAGATGGTTTATCTAAAGTGTTTAAATCTCATTTCTATAAATTATAAACTTCTGAAGATTAAGCCCAGAACTCTTTTAAATTGTTATTTTCTGTATATTTATGTGGTTTTATTCTTCTCAGTCTAATGCTAAGTATGTGCTATATTAATATGTTAGAGCAATATTGCTCTTACTTCTACTTCTCTTGTCTGTATGTTGTTCATTTTTCATATTATGGGTAGAAAACTGTCAGCCCCTGTTTGATCTTCCTACTATAGAGAGTATGCCTCTGTCTTACTTATACTACTCCATCCCCTTTATTTGTTTAGGGATATCATATGTTAGAAAATGGGACGATTTAATGGATGCCTACAAAGTGTGTAGTGAGATTAGTAAATTTGCTGAAAAACAAGTAATTACAAAATGATAAACTTATTCTAGATTGCCATTTTTGTTTTTCCAGTCTAGTAATAAATACAAGTTCTCTTTTTTATACACATCAGAAGCACCTGAACTGTTTCAGATGTTTGAGCCCCATCTTAGACCTGCCGGTTTAGGATCTATGGGAATGCAACTCATGCATCTGTATTTTGATAAAGATTCCAGATGATTGTGACAGGCACTAAAGGTTGAGGACAACTACCATATGGCAAAATAGAAAGAATTATAGACTCTGGAGCTAGATAGATGTAAGTCCAGAGTTCAGATATACCATGATCTAAGTGTATGATCCAGTCCTAGGTCTATGAGCAAATCACTCAATCTCTCTGAACTTCAACTTCCTTGTCCGTAAAATAGGAGTGGTAATACTTTATAAGGAAGTAGAGGGATTAAAGGAAACAGATGAAAAGTGCCTGGCATATTATGTTAAGTGGTAACTATTGTTATTCTGGTAGAATGATATTAGCCTCAGTTTTCATCTTGACTTACGAAGAGTGAGGTGTTTCTCACAGTAGCTCTTTTCTGCATCCAAAAGAATATGCAGAACTTCCTCAAGCTGTCTTTTCATTAGACAGATTTATTTTTGGGCTTTGAACTTTCCTCCAAGTTTTTATTTGGACTATTCAGAAAATAGCGTCAGAGAAAATACATGGCATCTTGGTTTTCAAATTCCACAACACCCTCTGGAGTGGCTAATTATTTCTGGATCCTGTTACAAATTTATTCATTGTCTTATATTAAGAACAGATATATTGGTATATCATGAACTTGGGACGTAAACTTACTAGTTGCAAAACCGTAGAACAATGGATTTTTGTCAGTGAAACATATGAATACCTAATTCGTTATGATAACTTCATCTTTATATGTTTATGTGGTCAATGTCTGGATTTGTAAATGATAATGTTTCAGATTTTCTTTTCAAACATCTCAGATCAAATATCAAAGACAGGGATTTTTTTTCTTGAAATATCTTTAGAATATTTAACTGACAATGTAATGCAAAAAACCACTAGAGAAAAGAGAACTATTGTTCTGTTTCCTCGTAATGGTCTTTCCTGTCTGTATTACATTACATATATATATCCATTTATTTTCAGTGGCTGTGACTTTGACAGAATTAAGAAGAAAGTATTGATTTTATTTTCTTGGTTAAGGGTTGATTAAATACTTAGAGCATAATGCTAAGCATAACTAAGCATAAACATTTAATTTACATGAACTTTGCCTAGCATTTAACAAGACTATGGCTAGCTGCATTCTCTTATGAAATACACATTCACAATATTTTCTCAGTGAAGGGGCCATTTCTTTATGACTGTTGGTTTTGTCATATATGAAAAACAGAGAGTATATTAAATCTTTTAAATTTAAACATCACAAGTGTTAGAGATTACATAACTTCATGCTTGGTGTACCTTTTCTACTTCTTTCTAGAATTGCCATATATGTACATAAATTACATAGTTACACACACACACATATCTATAGAAAGTCTTGCTCAGATGGCACCATTGCTTACTTCTGGACCAGAACACCTTATAGGAAAATTTAATGTCACAACTATTTTTAAGCAGAAATTGCAGCAGATGAGGATATAAATAGATGGAAACAGTTTTAACCACCTATATCTTTATCAATCTTTTACTCCAGGCAGTTGCAATCATGGCATTATGGTTTATCTGAAAAGCCATTCTAGTATAGCACCAGCTAATGAAATAAATTGTCTGCTATATATAGGTTTTGTGTGAACATACAAATGAAATGTACTGTCTCAGAATAATGTGGTTGGGGAAATATCTGGAGACAAATACAATGCAATTGCAACATAACAGTTACACACCAAACTCTTAACGGAAATAATGTAGTGTGATACTTGAAAGCCTAAACTCTGAAATCAGATTTCCTGAGCTGAAATGTCAATTCCCCTAACTGTGTAACCCTGGGCAAATTACTTCAAAGTGCCTTCGTGTTCTCATCTGTAAAATAACCATTGATTTGAAATGTGGAGGATTTTGAAACCTAAGCTAAGAAAAGTGGGTTTGATATGCTGAAAAATTGGGAACTACTTTAAATTTTTGAACAAGCAAGTTACATGATGAAATTAATTGAGGAACATTGTATTTGTGATTGCATATGGATGGAGTGGGAAGGCCTAGAGGCAAAGACATTAGATGGGAGACCACCAGAACAAACTAGATGTGAAAGGTGCAACTGTGGAAATGGAAAGAGATGGGCCAAACCAAAAATCACCAAAGAGAAAAAAAATCATCCAGATTTTATGATAGATTGGATGTATTTTGAAACACCTCTCTCCATACAAATGAAATAATTCAGCAAAATTCTAGAAAATGCTGGTGTAGCAGCTCAGTGGAAATCTCCTGTAAGTGCTGTGAGAAATTATAAATTCTGGGGACTCCAACTGATGCAGTGTGCATTCACTTACAGCTTCCTTTGCCCCTTTGTATACTGCAGCACAACAGGAAATATTGGCTTATCTCTGTAGGAAGTGTCTCTATAGGAGTTGCTTACTGAACTGAATATCTTTGTTTGGAACTAATTGACCTTTCTAAAACAGCATTTTAAAAGAGCTTACTCAAAGAAGGCAGACTTTAGCCATCTGATAAGTCAGAGACAAATCAGTCCTCTTTTAAGCAAAGTTGACAGTCATTGCAACAGAAAAGAAAGCACAGAAAGAAAGGCACCATCAGACAAAAGACCAGTGTATTAGTAAAAACTAGATAATTAAGAAAATTTTATTTAGTGTGAACATTGAATTCTGTCACAAATCCTTTTCCTGCATTATGATAGTATCTGTGTGAACCAACCTTTTTTCAATGCTTTTTGTTGTAGAATGTTAAGAATGTTCGGTTTACAAGGTTATAAAGTAGAAGAGTCTAATTAGAAACCAAAAAATATCTCAGTCTTTTGGTCTGAATTTGTTTTCCTTTGGTTAGATTCTTAAAGTAGAAAAAAAACAAAAACTACTACTTATTTTGTAAACATTTTGAGGATTTTGATTCAGATATTTTAAATTATTATGAGTGATAAAGAATAACCCTGACCAAAAAAGTAAGAAAATGACTAAAATTGGTTTAAAAAAGGGTTCTCTTGAAATATAACCAAATGGACAGATTTTGACACAGTCTTCATTGTTGTTCCATATGAGTGTTTTCTAAACCTAATAAATATAAGCAATAAATAAGTAAAAAAAAAAAATCTCAAATTAGGCTATTGTTTTCCTCTAAAATTAACTCATCATCTGGTCAGCTATTTCCAGAAATTGTTTTTAACTATCTGGCATAGCTACTGTTTTCAGTGAAGGGAGGGATCCAACAGTAATTTTATGTTTTAGTTTATATAACAGGACAGTGGTAGTATCATCAATCAATTACGTAACAGATTTAATTAAGCATTCTCTCTATGATCAAATGCATTACCATTCTTCCTACTAGTCTAATTGTTTGAGTATTGGCATGCTATTTAAGAGAAGTAAGTTGTTTTTACAAGACCTTTTGTCTTGACAAAATAATCCATAGCTTCTTTCCACTAGCCACAGTATTAGAGACTACTGTTGACACACACAAAAATGTGTTTTGTGGGGTAATATCCAGATTGCTTGCTATGATAGTTAAATCATATGGAAAACCTTGAATTTTGGTGAAGACAGCTCTTGCTTACAAATGTATTTAATCCCCACAAAACATATCTTGGCTCTGATTACTCTAAGGTAAGACTCTGACTAAACATGTGCTGCTGCTTTTCTTTTTTTTTTTTTTTTTTTTTTTGAGCCAGAGTCTCGCTCTGTCGCCCAGGCTGGAGTGCAGTGGCCGGATCTCAGCTCACTGCAAGCTCCGCCTCCCAGGTTTACGCCATTCTCCTGCCCCAGCCTCCCGAGTAGCTGGGACTACAGGCGCCCGCCACCTCGCCCAGCTAGTTTTTTGTATTTTTTAGTAGAGACGGGGTTTCACGGTGTTAGCCAGGATGGTCTCGATCTCCTGACCTCGTGATCTGCCCGTCTCGGCCTCCCAAAGTGCTGGGATTACAGGCTTGAGCCACCGCGCCCGGCCTGCTTTTCTTATACTTGGTTGGAAACTATGAGTGAGTTAGTGAAAGGTGCAAATGCTACTAAGTACTTACCAGGTAGAATTGAAATAATAGAATAATGACTTCCAAGTTTGCTTCAGAAGGGCTCATAGAAAGTGAATTCACAATTTACAATATTAATCAAATGAGGGAAATGCATTAGAATATCTTGTTTCTGGAAGCTTTGTTGGCTATGTGCTAATTTCTAGCTCTTTAGACCAGTTTTGGCCATCATTTGGTCACTAGTGGCTTAATTATAATTAAAATTATTGCTTTTCAAATTTTCATATACATACTAAAGTATGGAGTGATTCTAAATCTGGAGTGGGGCCTGAGACACTGCATTTCTAACAAGCTCACAGGTATTACCAATGCTGCTAGTTAGTGGACTGCATTTTGAGTGGCAAAAGTCTAAATAGTTGTCCTTGTTACCTGTGTCACCTGTCTTCTTACTCTGTTTGACTTTTTGCGTGTAAGATTAGCTTTGTTTGAGCTTTATTTTGCCATTTTGAACTATTTCTTAATGCTGTGCTTTCTGTGGCAAAGAAAATAGCCTCTGGAAGACATGCCCTTTTATTAGTGGGAACTCCATGCTTTCTCTGGAGTTCTGGCAGGCTTTGTCTGGAGTTTGTCCAGAGGGCTATAGGATGGGACCCAGAAGAGCCTTTCATTGCTTCTGCTTGCAAGAAAAATGAATCACCAAGGCCAGCTGATTAACAGAGATTTTCCCACTTAACTATCATTATGTGAAAGGAACATGGATTCTGGAGTAGAACCTGTGTGACCTTGGTCAAGTTACTTCATTTATTTGACTCTCAATCCCTTAGTCTATAAAATCAAAATAAAATGAAAATTCCTTAGTCTGTAAAATGCATGAGGTCATTGGGACAATTAGTGATTAGCAGTAATATATATGAAACACTTGGAGAGTGTACTGTCTGCATTATAGTAGGCATTTAATAGTTAATAACAAGCATCCTTGTCACTGAGTGGAATGAAACAATCATTAAAAACTGTTTAATTTTCTCAATGTGAGACATTTCATTTGTAAGGCAGCAAACAAGGAGAGCGAAAGGAGAAACAAATTTTGTGATTTGTTTTCTATGAAAGAAAAAGGTTAAATGTGTGTTTTCATTTGTATTTTTTATGTTTCTACTTTATTTCATGTTTAAAAAAGTTATTCATTAGATTCCTTTGGAAAACTTGGGTCAAATCATTTTTCTGAATGTCCATTAGAACTCCTGTGATTCAGAAAAATTTTAGATCCTCAACTTTATTTTGAAAAAGAATTTAAAAAGAATTAATTCCATTACATCCTAACTCATCTGAATTTTTGAGGCCAACATATGCCCCAGTAGTGGCATTCTTGCTGTACTCTTTTTCTGAGTATAGTGTAGAGGAGAATCATCAGGAACACAGCTGGCACCTTGAGGAACATGGCTTAAAATTGGCATTGCATGCTAAACCTGGGCAAGCCAACATTTGTTCGGTTAGTAATCTTTTCAGGCAGAGCCTTTGATTTGGCCCAAAATTCCTGCAGATTATCTTAGAAATATTTTTATTTGCAGCCAAAATCCTTCACAAAACTTCTTAGTACATTCTGAAATACAAGCGTATGGGCTATAATGTTTTTTTTAAAATTCTCTTTTCTCTCTCACATTAACTGGTTTTCTTATAGTGTACATGAAATGTTTGCCCAGTTAGGTGCTTCATAAAAGAGATTCTTCCAACAGCACATGTGTTCCAGGATAACCTATTAGCTATATTATGTAAATGGGAACTCTAGTTGATGGGATATTCATCTGTAAGAAAATATTCTCTCAGTACCCCTGGGCTTAGCAGTACAGATCCTCACTATCATTTGTCTCACTTCAAAGCTAATTGAAATCAGCCAGCCTATGTTTCAAAATATCTACACGTATTAACAACCATCTGGCTGCTCACAAATGATGAAGACATTTAATATAAAACCTGGTTAATGCACTACCCTCTCACCTCTAGAGAACAAATCTTGCCTAGGACACCCATAGTCTTACTTTAGTGTTGGTCTACAACAGAGCAATCATTTAGGTCCCCAAACTCATAATAATTTTATATAGTCCCTCCCAAGTGACTGACCACGTGATAGATGTTAAAATGATCTTTGCTGGGCTCATTCACAACTGCAATGACAGAGTAGAAAGTTTATGTATAACCATCAGACCTAGAATACCTAGAGTACATTACGTGTGGGTAAAGGGCATATGCTACAGTTTTTTAGTAACTCGAAGTTATTTTTTTCTGATTATGAAAACAAATATTAAATGAATTCTGTTTTCATAGTAGAATATTTGGAAGACATACATTTCCATTCAATATCTTGTTATTTATTAGTCTTTCAATCTTTTTTATTAAGTTTGTATACATTGTTTTTAGCAAAACTAGGATTATTCTGTATTTAGTTTCTAATCTATTTTTTTAAATCTGGTTATATTTTATGAACATTTTTTCAACTAAGTAATCATCTCCATTTTAATAACTATAATATTCTCTCCTATTGCTATACTGTCTACGGGACATATAGATTGTCATTTCCCTGTCATAAATAACACATAGAAATATCTGAGGAAACTTATTTGTGCATATAGATTAATCATTGAACATATCATTACCTTCCTTTAATATAAATTCCTAGAAATTAATTGCAAGATGAAAAGACGTGAATTTTTAATGTACTTTGTTTGCTTTTACTTTGTTTCATTGTGTTTTGCCTGGGGATGTTTTGATACATATTGCCTATTTTAAAAGCAGTTTGATGGATGATTAACTGGTTCTCCACCGTTTTTTTAATTTTAACTTGTATGAATTATAGTGAGCTATTATATTGGCAACATTATAATTATTTTTACTAAAGTATCTCAGGTAATTTCGCATATACCTATCAGCTCCAATCATATGTTGATAAAAGGGATGTATTCCCTAGTCAAGTAACATCTAAGTGGTAACAAGACAACTTTTAAAAGGCATTTAATTTTTTCTGAAATGCCTTGAAGCTTCTGAGTAAAAGTTGCAACTTTTAAGTAAATCAAACCTCAATGCATAGTACATTTTTGTTAATCAACTCTCTAAAACCAAATAATTTTACCAAGACTCCATTGTTTTTTACCAAACTTCTCATGAAGAATTTTAACTGACAGTCTTTTCATTGAGGAGCACACTTTTACCCTTTTATCTACTAGTTAATTATGACCATCTTTTCTTCCTCCAGTCTTGCCCCACTTTGAAAAACAAAAATCCAATTATCTTTTGCTTTTGTCTTACCTAAATTGCTAACATCTGTGAATTGTTTTTGTGGAAGAGGGAGGAAATGTTGATGTCTACATGCTTCTCAACATGTATTTTAAAATTTGCACGAGTCAAAATATAATTATTTAACAAATATTCAACTAAAGTATGGCCTATTAATAAATGAATTTTAGCATATAAAATTACTAGGGTATAAAATTATAGTAGAACCAATGAATTTAGAGTCTCAATTAGTTTAAAATGGTGCTTTGAAGATAATGAGTACTTTTTAAGTGCTACATATTGTTTTCAATTGAGTTTTATTCTTTGCAGTAATGGTAGCCAGAAAGTCATTTTTGTTTTTGTAGTATCTCAGTCAAAAGAGACTTTATTCTTTTTCCAGTCTTCACAGGCCCGACCCTTTGGTGTATGAGTACTGATGGGACTGCAGTATGGACAACCCCATAATTAGGCTTGCAATTATGGCAGCATTACACTCTACTAGGAAGTAAATTTGAGATATAAGATTGATTTTTAATTTAGCACCTATATAGGTATATCCTAACTAAAGAGTACCCACTATATGGTAACTGATACTAAAACCCTTATAATCACAGTATGTAATTGTCTGTTGTTCACCAAATTAACTATGCTCATACATATAAAGAAATTATTTTACATTGATTTGCTTGTATAATAGCCCTCACTATTATATAAACAATGTGTACGCTCCCTCCAAATAACCATAAAAATCTTATCTTTTTGTGATAATTCAGATAATTGAAAAATTTCAGGGTCATCAATCATTTGCTGAATCATCTCATTTCCAATCCTTCCTTTCTATTCTTTCTGCCACTAGCCTAGTTAAGACCTCACTACCTCCCACCTGCACTTCTGGAACTGCCTCTTTATTATTCTCCCTACCTGCAGTCATTGCCTGTATTGCAGTTCATTATATACAGTGTATGCACATTAATCTTAATTTAGAGTATAGATATGATTATATTATCCTTCTGTCTAAAATATATATTTCATTAGCCATACTCTTAGATCTAACTGGTATTCAACAATGTACATGATTTAATCCTAACTTCAAATTATATTATTGCTCATCTCATTGCATCTCACTGTTCATATGATTTCTTACCTTCATACCTTTCCTTGAGTAGTTTAGTATGTCATTCCCTTCTCTCTCCACACCACCCGCACACTCACTTGCAACCAGGAACTAAGTGTAGTCTGTGCAGTGTGAAATGGGTAGCAATGGCCCACACATGGAAAAACGTATAGCCTTTCTGGTCTAGTGAATCAGAAAGGAGAAACTGGGGAAAAAATGCAAAATATACCTGAGCGCAGTGGTGTGTGCCATTAGTCCTAGTTATTCAGTAGGCTGAGGCAGGAGGATCACTTGAGCTTAGAAGTTCAAGGCTTTAGTGCACTGTAATTGTGCCTGTGAATAACCACTGTATTCCCCAAGAAATGGGGTCTTACTATGTATCCTAGGCTGGAATATCCTGATTGTAGAACCAGACCAAGAAATATTAGAAAAGAGAATTAAAGACCAACATTCCTCATGAAAATAGAGGCATACTTCCTTAACAAAATGTTAGCTAATTAAATCCAGCAATAAATAAAATGAATAATACAGTCATCCCAGGGTTACAATGTTGGTTTAACATCTGAACAATCTATCAACACAATTCACCATTTTAATAGAATGTAGGAGACCACAAAAAAAAATTATTTCAATAAATGCGAGAAAACATTTGACAAAGTCTAACATCTTGTCATGATAAAAATGTTTGTATCAAAGTGGTGATGGGGAAACTTTAGTATTATAAAGAAATTTCCCGGTGGCTCACGCCTGTAGTCCCAGCACTTTGGGAGGCCGAGGCAGGTGGATCACGAGGTGAGGAGATCGAGACCATGCTGGCTAACACGGTGAAACCCCATCTCTACTAAAAATACAAAAAAATTAGCCAGGCGTGGTGGTGGTCGCCAGTAGTCCCAGCTACTCGGGAGACTGAGGCAGGGGAATGGCGTGAACCTGGGAGGCGGAGCCTGCAGTGAGACAAGATTGAGCCACTGCACTCCAGCCTGGGCGACAGAGTGAGATTCCATCTCAAAAAAAAAAAAAAAAAAGAAAAAGAAAAAAAAAGAAATTTCCTCAACCTGATTGAGGTTATCTACCAAATAAACCTACCGATAGCATTATATTCATCTTTGATGATGAATAGCTCAGTGCCTTCTACCTAATGTCAGGAACAAGGCAAGGATGTCCACTCTTACCACTTTTATTTAACATTGTTCTAGAAGACTTTTCCAGTGCAATAAGGCAAAATATAAAGGCTTACAGATTGGAAAGGAATAATTAAAACTAGCCTTATTTACAGATGACATGGTCATATATGTGGAAAACTCTAATGAATTTTTTAAAAGATAATAAAATTTAGCAAGGTAGCATTATACACAGTCAATATACAAAAATCAGTTCGTTTCTATATATTAGCAGTACACATTCAGAAAATGAAATTTTAATAAGCAATTTCATTTACAGTAGCATCAAAAAACAAAGTATTTAGGATAAATTTAACAAAAAACATAAAGACTTCCAAAAGTTTGTGGAAATGAAAAAATATACAAACTTTATTAATTAACAAAAGCTCCATCCAGTTCAAGACACTTTTATAAGCAGTGATATCAGCCATTTAGTCTATCCTTAAAGAACCTGGGGTTTTGGGGATTTAACCACATCAATGCAGTATATTTTACATTATTAACTGAATAAAAATGAGTTGCCCTTTAAAGAATTTTTTTAAGATTAGGAAACCAAAAGAAGTCGGAAGGAACCAAATCAGAACATTGAGGCAGATGCCTAATGAAAACTGTCAAAACATTGCTCTTGTTTAATGAGAAGAATGAACCAGGAATGTTGCTGTGGTGGAAGACTGTCTGGTAAAGCTTTTCCCAGCATTTTTCTGCTAAAGCTTTGGCTAACTTTCTCAAAACACTCTCATAATAATCAGATAGTATCATTCTTTTGCCCTTCAGAAAGTCAACAAGCAAAATGCCTTGAGCATCCCAAAAAACTGTTGTCATGACCTTTGCTGGCTACCAGTCCACTTTTGCTTTGAATGGACCATTTCCACGTCTTGGTAGCCATTGCTTTGACTGTACTTTGTGTTCCCTACAACCTGCCTTTTTTTTTTTTTTTTTTTTTGAGACAGCGTCTCTCTTGGTCACCCAGGCTGGAGTGCAGTAGCAAAGCTCACTGCCACCTCAACATCTCATACTCAAGTGATCCTCCCACCTCAGCCTCCTGAGCAGCTGAGACTGCAGGTGCATGCCACCATGCCCAGCTTTTTTTAAAATTTTTTGTACAGGCAGGGTCTCCCTGTGTTGCCCAGGCTGATCTTGAACACCTAGGCTCAAATGATCCGCCTCAGCTTCCCAAGGTGCTGAGATTACAGGTGTGAGCCAGCGCACCCTGCCTGTACTTTGTCTTTAAGATCATACTGGTAAAGCCACGTTTCATCTCCTGTACAATTCTTTGAAGAAACGCTTCAGGATCTCTATCCTAGTTGTTTAAAATTTCCATTAAAATCTCTGCTCTTGTCTGCAGCTGATCTAGGAGTAATGGTTTTGGCCCCCATTGAGTGGAAAGTTTGCTCAACTTTAATTTTTCAGCCAGAATCATGTAAGCTGAACTAATATAAGATGTCTATGGTATTGGCCATTGTTTCTGCTGCTAATCATCAGTTAGGGCAGAACAAGATTAATTTTTTCCTCACAAATTAATGTGAATGGACTGCCAGTGCAGGCTTTATCTTCAGCATCGTGTTGTTGCTTCTTAAAATAAGTTATCCATTTGTAAACTACTGATTTCTTTGGGGGCATTAACCCCATAAACTTTCATAAGGCATCAGTTCCTTCACCATGCTTCCACCCAAGCTTTACTATAAAGTTGATGTTTGTTCTTGCTTCAATTTTAGCAGATTTAATGTTTCTCTGATAAGGACTCTTTTCAAACTGATGTCTTATTCTTTTTAATACCTCAAACTAGATCCCATTCAGACATGCTATCACAACTTAGTATGAGTTTATTTGGTGCAGAAAAATTTTGAAATCCATGCAGTTTTTCCATAATACACATTTTCCATGAACTTTTCAAAGATCCCTCATATTAAAGACTTATACACTGAAAAATACAAAACGTTGCAAAGAGGAATTAAAGAAGACCTAAATAAATGGAGCAGTGTACTGTTTCATTGATCAGAGGACTCAAAAATATGTTAAGATGGCAGTCCTCAAATAGACATAAATTCACCGCAGTTCCAATCAGAATTACAACAGGTTTTTTGAAGATATGGACAAGTTGTTTTTAGATTTATATGGGAAGATAAACAACCTAGAATAGTTAAAACAATTGTGATGGAGTAAAGTTGGAAGACAAACTACTTGATTTCAAGATTTACTGTAAAGCTGTAGTAATCAAAACAGTCTGGTAGTGACAAAAATAAATATAAATATAAAATATTTCTCAAAATGGATCATAAATCTAAGTGTAACAAAGGTATTCAACTTGTACATGAAACCACAGAGAAATGTGTTTGTTACGTGTGTTAGGCAAAGATTTCTTTAAAAGATCATTGACTAGGTGCAGGGGCAACATAACGAGACTCCATCTCAAAAAAAGAAAAAGATAATTAAAAGCAGAAACTAAAAGAAGTTATCGTTTAAATGTCCAGTGGGCCTTCTATAGCCATGGGTTCTGCATCTGTGGATTTAACCAACCACAGATCGAAAATATTTTTCTTAAAAAGGTTGGTTGTATCTGTACTGAACATGTACAGACTTTTTACTGTCATTCTCTCAACAATATGGCGCAACAGTTATTTACATTGTATTAGGTATTATAAGTAATCTAGAGATGATTTAAAGTATACAAGAGAATGTGCATAGGTTATATGCAATTACTATACCATTTTATATAAAGGACTTGAGCATCCTCAGGGGTCCCAGAATCAATCCCCCACAGACACTGAGGGATAGCTATACTTTATCAGATTTAAGAACTAGCTTTCCAAAAGACAGTTAAAAAGGCAATCCACAAACTGGGACAAAATTTTTGCAAAACATGTGATAAAGATCTTGTATTTAGAATACATGAAGAAGTTTTACAACTCAGTAAGCAAACCCAATTTAAAATGGGCAAATGATTTGAACATGAACTTCACAGTAAATATATGAATGGTCAGTAAGCGCATGGGGAGATGCTTAACATCACTTATCTGACAAATGTAAATTTTAACAAAAGACCAACAATGCCAAGTGTTGATGAGGTTGTAGAGCAATTGGAATTCTCATATATCGCAAGTGGGAATGCAAAAATGGTACAAAGCTTTGAAAAACAATATAGTGGTAATACCCATATAAAGTTAAGCCACTCACCATTTGACCTAGCAATTTCATTTTAAGGTTGAAATGGTTGGTTCCGTGTCCCCACCCAAATCTCTTGTCAAATTATAATTCCCAGTGTTGGAGGCCTGGTGGAGGTGATTGAATCATGGGGCCAGACTCCCCCATTGCCGTTCTCATGATAGAGTTCTTAGGAGAGATCTGGTTGTTGTAAAGTGTGTGACACCTTCCTCTTCCCTTCTCTCTCTTCTGCTGGCCATATGAATATGTGCTTGCTTCCCTTTTGCCTTCTGCCATGATTGTAAGTTTCCTGAAGCCTCCCTAGAAACAGAAACCTGTACAGCCTGCCTGCAGAACTATGAGCCAATTAAACCTCTTTTTTTTTTCTTTTCTTGAGACAGAGTCTTGCTCTGTCACCCAGGCTGGAGTGTAGTGGTGCAATCTCGGCTCACTGCAAGCTCCGCGTCCCAGGTTCACACCTTCTCCTGCCTCAGCCTTCCGAGTAGCTGGGACTACAGGCGCCTGCTACCACGCCCGGCTAATTTTTTTTTTTTTTTTTTGTATTTTTAATAGAGACAGGGTTTCACCATGTTAGCTGGGATGGTCTTGGTCTCCTGACCTCGTGATCCGCCCGCCTCGGCCTCCCAAAGTGCTGGAATTACAGATGTGAGCCACCGTGCCCGGCCTAAACCTCTTTTCTTTATAAATTACCCAGTCTTGGGTATGTCTTTATAGAGGTGTGAGAATGAACTGATACAAAGGTGTTTACGCAACTGAAATGAAAACACATGCCCACCCAGGAATGTGTTCATGAATGTTTATAATAGTATTATTCATGATAGCTGAAAACTGGAGAGGAATACATTGTGGTATATCCATTCCATGGAATCATACTAGCCATAAAAAGGAACCAAATAGTGATACACACAAGATTAATGTATCTCAAAAACAACATGGTAAGTAAGGCAAGTCAAACATGACTACTATGTAATATATAATTCTATTTATATGAAATTCTAGAAAAGGAATAACAATAGTGACTGACAGCAGATTAAACTGGTTATTGAGGCCAGGAGTTAGGGAAAAGGGATCAAGTACAAAGGGACACAAGGACACTTTTTTTGAGTGAGGGAATTGTTCTATATCTTCATTGTTATGTTGGTTATACAGTTGTATATAAATAACAAAAATTATCAAACTGTACACTTAAAATTGGTGAATGTTATTGTATGTAAATAATGTCTTAATAAACAAGAAGGAAAATAAATCCTGTTCATCGTGTAAGCCCAGGTTTGTGCCACCTGTTTTTTGTTTTTGTTTTTGTTTTTTTGAGACAAAGTCTCACTCTGTCACCCTGGCTGGAGTGCAGTGGTGCAATCTTGGCTCACTGCAACCTCTGCCGTGTAGGTTCAAGCGATTCTCCTGCCTCAGCTGTCCAAGTAGATGGGTTACAGGCGCCTGCTACCACCCCTGGCTAATTTTTGTAGTTTTAGTAGAGACGGAGTTTCACCATCTTGGCCAGGCTGGTCTTGAACTCCTGTCCTCGTGATCCACCCACCTCGGCCTCCCAAAGTGCTAGGATTACAGTCATAAGCCACCGCGTCTGGTAGCCACCTGTTTTTAAAATCTTTATTTTTTCTACTGGAAGCCATGTAGAAATGATCTCTGAACTCCCAGAACTCTTTATCTGTAAATTTTAGGGTCCTAATGATCATTTTCTGTGTTTTGTCATTTTATTTATATATTTCTACTCCCCTACTAGAGTAATTTCTTTGTGTATAGGGACAATTTTTTATTTTACCTTGATTCTCCCGAAGCCTAATTTTTGCATATCTTGTTCTATTTCCTTTTCTCAAAAGCATTGCATAGAACATTATTCCAGTTAATGAAGGGTTCCAGTTAATTGGATTTCAGTCTTTTCTGACTACAAACACTGCTTTCAGAATACATTCAGCATAGGGAATCATAATCTTTCAGAATTTTCTTTATTCAAAAGAATTTTTTTCAGATTTCAAGCTTATGTGTTCCTTTAAAAAGATGTTTATTGCTAATAAATGAAAAAATCACTTTTGCTAATACTGAACTTTAAGAGGTATTACATTGATCCTTATATAAGGGACATCAAGTATAAGAATTCAAATATCTCAGGCTGGGATTTTGTAAAAGAGCTAGAAATGCTCTCTGATGAGATGTTTCTGACATCACTCTTTATAAAAAGCCAGGGTCATAACATTACATCTGAATTAATTTATGACTTTTTCATAGGACTTTTGAGATAACATTGCCCTGATTTGTTGTTTGTAGATGATCTACATACAAGTATAGAGTTTAGTGAGGAGAGCAGATAAATAAAATGTCCTTTGTCTGGCCTCTGTTGAATAGGAACAAGCAAACTTTAGAAAGAAAATGGATTGAATAAATTTTTGTCAAATTCTCTTATGAGTCTCTGGTACATCTGTATTTTGTCTTGTTGAGTCCAGAGGAGATCCATGTGCTTTAGATGACACAATTGTATAAATAGCAGAGTTGATATTTATTTTAAAAGTTAGGAGCCTGACTTACCTTTTTTCCCAAAGTTAGGGCTATTCCACCTCCCCAAGTAAGCAAGGCTAATTTTTTATTTTCTCAAAAGGAGCTTTAAATCCAAAGAACTTGAACAGGTAGTCAACTGGACCAACAGTTCAATACCAAGTATACCAAAGAGGTCATTGAATCTGAGATATTATGAACTAGGAAAAGTACTAAAAAGAGAACCTTGGCCACTGGAAAACCTTGGCTGAATTCCCAGCTTAGCCACCCTAATGGCTCTAATAGCTTAACCTTGGAGGGAATGTTCACTTTCCCTGAGTCTGTTTCTTCATCTATAAAATGGAAATGAAAAATCTTTCTTTATAAGTTTATTTTGAAAATTCAATGATTGTATATTTTAGTTTCTAGAACATCTTCATATCCAATAGTTATTAGTTCTTTCCCATACTTGATCATAAGAAAACATAACTTGTATGAGTCTTGTAAAAGGATAAGATGAGGAACTCAGTAAATAATAATGAATAAATGTTTTATGAAAACACTAGAGAAGGAAACAGTATTTTGCATTTTTAATCATGATCAATTCTGAATATAAATTATGATCAAACTTGTTTACAGTCACTTTTTTTTTTTTTTTTTTTTTTTTTGAGATGGAGTTTCGCTCTTTTCTCCCAGGCTGGAGTGCAGTGGCGCAATCTTGACTCACTGCAACCTCTGCCTCACGGGTTCAAGTGATTCTCCTGCCTTAGCCTCCTGAGTAGCTGAGATTATAGGTGCCCGCCGCCGTGCCTGGCTAATGTTTGTATTTTTAGTAGAGACGGGGTTTCACCACATTGGCCAGGCTGATCTCAAACTCCTGACCTCAGATGATCCACCCACCTTGGTCTCCCAAAGTGCTGGGATTACAGGCGTGAGCCGCCATGCCCGGCCTGCAGTCGCTTTTATTGAATAATAATCATAGCAGTAATAAGTCATTATTTTATTTTGCTCAGCATTTATATGCTGAGTAATTTTGCTGTTAATAAATCAACATTATTTAGCCAGAATTGAACTCACCTCCATGGTATCTCAGTGGAGCCATAGAACCTGTACTATCCAGAATTTCATCCATATTTAATATTGTATGGTACATCAAGCCACAATATTCCTTTATTTGTGTAACCTTAATACTTTGCAGAAAATTCATTTTAAAAATCTATTGTTTTGAAACACCTTATAAGATAAAATAAACTTACATGCTTTGAGAAGTAATATGCTGTAACACTAGGGATAGTACACTTCTTGTATATGGGCCAATTCTAAGTACTTTAGGTTTTACAGGGCATAGTCTCTATTGCAACTACTCAGTTTGCCTTTGTGGCACAAAAGCAGGTATAGGCAATGTGTGAATGGATGCATTTGCCTGTTTTAATGAAACTTTATTTACAAAAAGAGATGGAAGACCAGGTTTTACCCATGGGACATAGTTTGCTGATCTCTACTGTAATAAAATAGCACAGATCTAGAAGTAGAAAACCCTGTAGATAATCATTCCTAACGTAAACTAGCTGAATATTGCTTTAAAAAACCCAAATCATTAAACTTCCTTGTGATTTTTTAAATTTTTAAAATTTTTTTTATTTTTATTTATTTATTTATTTATTTATTTATTTATTTTGAGACAAAGACTTGCTCTGTTGCCCTGAGCACACAAAGCCAGAATGCATTGGTGCAACCTCGGTTCACTGCAACCTCCTCCTCCCAGGTTCAAGCAATTCTCCTGCCTCAGCCTCCCGAGTAGCTGGGATTACAGGTACCTGTCACCATACCTGGCTGATTTTTGCATTTTTACTAGAGATGGAGTTTCACCATGTTGGCCAGTCTGGTCTCAAACTCCTGACCTCAGGTGACCTGCCCACCTCTGCCTCCCAAAGTGTTGGGATTACAGGCGTGAGCCACTACGCCCAGCCTGAATTTATTTTCTTAATCAATGATTTTTCTTCCTATTTTAGGATTCCTATTCCTTCAGATTCCTATTTTAAGTGTTATCTTTGGTTATCAAAAGTTGTCTGGTCCAAAAGACACTTTTTCCTGAAGGGTATGGAGGTAATCTAAGGACAAAATCAGTGCAGAGTCTTGACTTTTTACTGGATTTAAAATCCTGGGTTTAAAATGAATTACATATATATTGCTTCTTCCCTTTGGGAACTTTGAGATCTAAAAGAACTTCAACTTTATGATCTGCAAGAACAAACTAATGACTTGTACATCAATATATTACCAATAACTTTAGTGATAGAAGTTTTAATATACATCTCTGGTATATATGGAAACTATAAGTTGAATGTAGGTTGTGTAAAAATAATTGCATTATATTTCCTTAGTATAACATAAGCAATAAATATAAGGATAGTTGCCATTTTTAATCACTTATGCTGTAGCACTTGGTTATCCTGTTCGATCTCTGTAACAGCTGGTAGTTGCTATTGTTAATTCTTATTTGACAGATGAGGAAACTAAAGTCCAAAGACATAAATAACTGGCCCAGGGATACATGGACAGGGAAAGTGTCAGAGCTGAGACCAAACTCAATGTGTTACTTTCTTATTACTGCTATAACAAATTGTCATAAACGTAATTGTTTAAAACAATACATTTATTATCTTGGAGTTCAGGAGGCTGGAAATCTGAAATAAGTTTCACTGGGCTAGAATCAAGGTTTTGGCAGGGCTGCATTCCTTCAGACAGCTCTAAGGGAGAATCCATATAAGGTAACAGTTTCACAGGTTCTGGGGATTTGGACGTCTTTGTGGGGTCATTATTCTGCTTACAATACCCAGTGAAGAAAAGAAATTTAAAATATTCCATTGTATCCTCTCAGCATCTTATAGAAAGGAAGACCAGTTGTCATCCCATTGTGTAGGTAAAGGATCCTGAGGCAGAAGGAATTTGTGACTTTGCCAGAGTTTTCTAACTAGTTAGCCCGAAGGGATCTTTTAAGTCCAGAAAACTCTCTTCTGTATCATGCTTCCATAACATTTTTATCAGCATTAGGCATCTGATGCTAATATAGGTATATTGCTTTCATGTCTCTAGATAATCAAATTTGAATTCAACCCAAATTAGACTTGATTCAGTGCCCTTGCCATCTGTTAGCTTGTTTGATAGTTTCTGGTATAAGAGACATATTTTCCTGAAGGATAAAGAAATAAGCCCGGGATAAAATGGATGCAGTGTCTTGACTTCATTCGGGTTACTTTGAAAATCTCCATATGCTAGTGTTTAGACTCAATAGCTAAAAGTACATATATGGAAATCTTGGGCTTTCTATGTCCTCTATGTCGCAAACAATTTTTTTCTTTATATTAAAAGACATAAAAGGGTTATCTTAGACTAGACTGTTTTTAGATCTGGTTTCAATTTTCTTTTTATAGAACTTTTTTCAACACTCATTTCCTGGCTTTCCATTATGCCAGTAAGTAGTTGAATCTATACTGTCAGTTTACTTGTTAGTCTGTAGACAAATCTTTCCTAATTTCCAAAAATAGTTAAGAACATACTGGTGATAGTCCTTCAAAAATTAGTACAATGAAAAGAAACCCTTTAGGTAACATCTCTGTTTTATTGCTGCTGTACAAAGCAGTATAATGGAGGTGGTAAGGACAAATATTATTATTTAATAATTGGTCATAACTTCCTATTTTTCTTAGGCCATTCTTTCAGTTTTTCATCAGTGAGTTAGTTCTCTACAGTTAAATATTTCTGTCTTACCAAAACCAGGTATTTTCACATATTTCACACATTAGGCTGTAGCTGTTTTATAACCCATCATTTTATATTGTTTTATTCTAAATAGAAGATTGGTTTTTTCTGTCGTTTTCCTGCTTTTTTACTTTGGCAGGAAGAACAGTGTTTTTTTCCCTATATAACATTGCCTGCAATTCATAGTTCTTCTAGTTAATGCAAGCATTGTAATTAAGAAAATAGAGGAAAAGATGAACATAATATTCACCCTAAGAGGAAGTTGCTGGCCTCACTGATAGAAGTCCTGTGGAAACAATACCAAGAGTGACGGTATCGTTTTCCCAAAGATCCTAGTGACTCTAGACAAGGGAGTGGTCAAGTACAGAGGGGAATCGGATGTGCTGAGATCAGAAACTAGAGAAGATATGTGGTTACCAAAGATTACAGAAACAGCATGATTGCATAGAGTTGAGTGGGACTTTGTAATGAGTTAGGCCTGGGTTCAAATCCCAGCATACTACTTAAAAGTGATATAGCTTGGGCAAGGAATTGAACATCTTCAATCCGCCATTTTATTAAAATGTACTAAAATGATGATAGTTACTGCCCCTCAAGATTATTGTATTGAATTAAAGATGTGTCATACATAGTAGTGTTCAAAACACAGTGTATAGTAGCTATAAAGCTAAAAGCAACAGATTTAAGTTGATGGGCGGATGCAAAGCACAGTTTGCTTAAGGTTGGATTTTCTCACCAACTCTGTTGAAAGTCTTGGGGAAGAGCCACACTCAGAGCCTTGTCCCTTATTTCAGAGTAGCACAGATCCATTTTTAGCCTAACCTGTTCCTAGGTATGTATGAGCCTGGAGCTGAGCAGGAGCACTGTGAGAGTCTTGAAAGAAAAATTGGAAGCCTAACTGGAAATGTAAAACATGGTTTTCTTCTTAGAACCCCTTTATCAACCAAAGTCCATAGTTTACATTAGGATTTACTCTTTTTGTTGTACATTCTATGAGTTTTGACAAATGTGTAATGACAACTGTGTAATGTATCCACCATTATAGTATTATATAGAATAGTTTGACTGCCCTAAAATTCTTTTCTGCTCCACCTATTCATTCCTCCATTCCCCTTTATTCCTGGCAACCACTGATCTTTTTACTATCTCAACATTCGGTTTTGCATTTTCCAGAATGTCATATATTTAGAACCATACAATATCTAGCCTTTTCAGATTGATTGGCCTCTTTCACTTAATAATGTACGTCTAACGTTCCTCTATGTCTTCATCTTTTCTTGGGTTGGTAACTCATTTTTGTCATTAGATAGTATTTGTTGTGTGGGTATACCACAGTTTATCTATTCACTTTCCTTGCTTCAAGTTTTAGCAATTATGAATAAAATGACTGTAAACATTTTTTCTTTCATAATTGAGATTTTATTGGTTGTGTTGAGGATCAGTCCACAGACATCTCAATTTGCACACAATTCTTAACATATGTATCAAGAATCTAAAAAGAACGATGCAGTTCTTTTTTAAATTTATTCCAGTGACTTTCCAGCTTAAAATTTGGAGGCAGAGTTTCCTTATGTGGCTATCAAGTACTGGCTATCAAGCATCTTCACATGTTCATAAGCTGTTACATACATCCTACCAATTCACAATTTAATAGCATGTATACTACATACTCAAAGTTTTCATCTTTCACAGCACATTAAGAGTTATTAGGGAAACAGACTGCCACAACCAAAGACGTTACAGAGTGCACACAATTCTGATAAGGAGAGCCATGATCAAGGAGTATTTTTCTTTAGGAATCAATTCTGCTATAAAACAACATGGGAATAGAAGTAATTTAAAATGTTCAAGAGATTAAATGCAGGACTGTGGCTCCATGTTGCTGTTTAGTGTGCTTTGTATTATAGGATATAACTATATCCTAAAACTAAAACCTCATCTATGGAACGTTAAGCTGAAACCCAAGACAGTCAAAGCCTCCCATAACTCAGTATCCCACACTATCTTCTGTTGTACCAAAAACTAACCAGCAAATTATTTAACTTCTTTTAAAAAAAAAAAAAAAAAGGCATTTGATCTTAAAAAAAAAAAAAGTGGGATGAAATGGGATTCCATACTTCTTGAAAATGTGTCTAGAGCTACTTAAAAAACTTGCACTTACAAAATAGTTGATAAAAATATTCCTCTGGATTGTACAAAAAGAGAAATAGTGACCATAGATAAGACATGATATAAGATATTAATCAGACTTGGCTTCTTTCTCTCCGGCTTCATCAAAGGCTGGACACGCCTCGGTTTTAGTCTTAACATTTTCTGCAGGTAAATCTTCTTTAGTTTCTTGATTAGCCGCTTTGGCCTGTTTTCCCTTTGTTCCCCTTTTCCCTTTTTTTGAACTTTTTTGTCTGAAGATTTATCCTTTCCTGCTGCCTTTTTTTTTTTTTTTTTTCTTTTTTTTTAGATTTTCACTCTGTTGCTCAGGCTGGAGTGCAGTGGCGCAATCTCGGCTTACTGCAACCTCCGCCTCCCAGGTTCAAGCAATTCTCCTGCCTCAGCCTGCCGAGTAGCTGGGATTATAGGTGCCTGCCACTACTCCAAGCTAATTTTTTTAATTTTCAGTAGAGACGGGGTTTCACCATGTTGCCAGGCTGGTCTTGAATTCCTGACCTCGTGATTTGCCTGCCTCGGCCTCCCAAAGTGCTGGTATTAGCTTCCTTTCTATTTTTGCAGGAGCAGATTTAGCTGACCACCAGGCCAATCTCCTTGGGCTCTTTCTTCACTGTCCCTTTGGCTGAGCTGACTTTCCTCTTGGGCATGTTGGCAGTGGGGAGGGTATGACCTGGTGCGTGTGGGCTATGGCGCAATGAGAGCCTTTGTGAAGCTGGGCTGCCTGGACACTGCTGCTCCTCTCACCACCCAAGCTGCTCCTATAAACACTTACGTGCAGGTTTTGTTTGGCATAAGTTTTCAGCTCTTTTGGGTAAATGCCAAGAAGTATGATTGCTGGATGGTATGGTAAGAGTTATGTTTAGTTTTTCAAGAAATTATCATACTGTCTTCCAAAGAATCTGTACCATTTTGCATTCCTGACAGCAGTGGATAAGTTTCTGTTGCTCCACATTCTGCTATCTTTTCGTTTTGTCACTACTGTAGATTTTAGACATTCTAATAGGTTTGTAGTGGTACCTTACTGTTTTAATTTGCAATTCCCTAATAACATATGGTGTGGTGCATCTTTTTATTTGCTGTCTGTATATCGTCTTTATCTGTTTATTCGGGTCTTTTGCACATTTTTTAAATTGGTTGTTCATTTTCTTACTGTTGAGAATTAAGAGTTCTTTTTGTATTTTGGATAACAGCCTCTTTGCAGATACGTGTTACAAATATTTCGTATCACTATGTGGCTTGTGTTCTCATTTTCTTCACAGTATCTTTTGCAGAGCAGAAGTTTTTTATTTTAATGAAATTCAGCTTACCAGTGCTTTCTGTCAAGGATCATGATCATGCCTTTGGTGTCAAATCTAAAAAGTCATCACTAAACCCAACATTGTCTAGATTTTCTCCTATGTTATCATTTAGGAGTTTTATTGTTTTATGTTTTACATTGAGGCCATTGATTCATTGGGAGTTAATTTCTGTGAAGGATATAGTATCTGTGTTGAGATTTTTTTTTTATTTGGATGTCCAGTTGTTTCAGTGCCATTTGTGAAAAAGGCTATTCTTTCTCCACTGAATGTCCTTTGTCAGAGATGAATTGACTGTATTTGTATGGATCTGTTTCTGGGCTATCTGTTCTGTCCCATTGATCTATTTGTCTGTTCTTTTACCAGTATCACACTGTCTTGATTACTGTAGCTTTATAGTATGTCTTGAAGTTGAGTAATGTCAGTCCTCCAATTTTGCTCTTCATCAAAATTGTGTTTATTCTTCTGGTTGTGCTCTTGATTTTAAAACACAAGAATAAAACGTCATCATTGTATTCTGCTTTGCCTACTTATTCAAGCAATAATATAAATGATTTTTAAATTTTTACAGCTACTGTTTCCCAGATTTTTATCATCTCTGTGTTTTATTGACTATTAAACAATACTGGTTTGAACTGCGTGGGTCCACTTACATGCAGATTTTTTTCAATAAAAGTTACGCTGAGAGTGTCTGCTTCTCTTGTCTCCCCTTCCACCTCCTCTTCTGCCTCTGCCACTCTTCACACAGCAGAACCAACCCCTACCCTTCTTCCTCCTCCTCAGCCTACTCAACATTAAGACAATGAAGATGAAGACCCTTACAATGATCCACTTTCACTTAATGCATAAATACATTTTCTTTTATGATTTTCTTTTTTTTTTTTTTTCCAAGACAGAGTCTGGGTTTGTTGCCCAGGCTGGAATGCAGTGGTATGATCATAGCTCTCTGCACCTTCTGCCTCTTGGGCGCAAGCCATCCTCCCATCTCAGCCTACCAAGTAGCTGGGACTGCAGGTGCACGCCACCACACCCAGCTAATTTTTATATTTTTGGTAGAGACAGGGTTTTGCCATGTTGCCCAGGCTGCTCTTGAACTCCTGAGCTCAAGCAATCTGCCCACCTCGGCCTCCCAAAGGTGATTTTCTTTTTTTGTTTTTGTTTTTGTTTTTGTTTTGTTTTGTTTTGTTTTGAGATGGAGTCTTTCTCTGTCACCTAGGCTGGAGTGCAGTGGCACGGTCTCTGCTCACTGCAAGCTCCGCCTCCTGGGTTCACACCATTCTCCTTCTCCTGCCTGAGCCTCCCAAGTAGCTGGGACTACAGGCACCTGCCACCATGCCCAGCTATTTTTTTTCATATTTTTAGTAGAGATGGGGTTTCACCGTGTTAGCCAGGATGGTCTCAATCTCCTAACCTCATGATCCGCCCACCTCATCCTCCCAAAGTGCTGGGATTACAGGTGTGAGCCACTGCACCCAGCTCCAAAGATGATTTTCTTAATAACATTTTCCTTTATCTAGTTTACTTTTTTGTAAAAATGTAGTATATAGTACATACAATGTACAAAATATGTGTTAATCAACTGTTTATATTATGGGTAAGGCTTCTGGTCAGCAGCAGGCTATTAGTAGTTAGGTTCTGTGGGAGTCAAAAGTTACATGCAGATTTTTTATTACATGAGGGGTCGGCACTCCTAACCCATGTCGTTCAAGGATCTGAGAAATAATCTATTGCTAAATTCCAAGATGCACAATTGAGCAATACCCCACAAATCCAGGCAGAAAACATGATGCTTCTTGAATATAGAGGTTATAAATAGCTAAATGTGAAACTGCATGAAAAAGGGCACAGCACCCAGTCTTAGATTACATGCAGCTTTAACTAGAAGACTGCATTAATATTAAAGCTTAGCCTGATTTGGAACAATATTGGAGTCTAAAATGAATACCAAATTTGACAAAAAGCAGATGAATCAGATGCACAGAGCGAGCCAGTGTGATCTAAGTATGACATCTCACACAGGGTTGGAAATTCTACTTCTGCTTCTGTCTTTAAGATACAATGCTGAGTTAGTCATTTATGCCCCTAGCTAAGTGACAGGCTATATTCCAAGGTGCCTGGCATTCCTTGGAATGTGGCCATGAACATATTAACATAAAAACAGACTGAATTAGCTTTTGCCATATGATATATACCAAAATGATGAAAAGTCAATATTTGGAATATGCTAGAACTTCAAGCAGTATATCTAGTATATCAACACTAGAAAGAGCCTTTGACTAATCAAAGGGAGGCAGAAATGATCATTTCTTTATGAGCAAACTGTGATGTTTGGAAATAGGAAAATAGTGGCATTAAGACACAAAGGTTTGGGCCGGGCGTGGTGGCTCATGCCGGTAAAATCCCAGCACTTTGGGAGGCTGAGGTGGATGGATCACGAGGTCAGGAGATCAAGACCATCCTGGCTAACACGGTGAAACCCTACCTCTACTAAAAATACAAAAATATAGCCAGGCGTGGTGGCGGGTGCCTGTAGTCCCATCTGCTCAGGAGGCTGAGGCAGGAGAATGGCGTGAACCTGGGAGGTAGAGCTTGCAGTGAGCCAAGATCATACCACTGCACTCCAGCCTGGGCGACAGAGCGAGACTCCATCTCAAAAAAAAAAAAAAAGAAAAGACACAAAGGCTTATCAATTTATACAGTAAAACCAAGGGTTGATGTATGTGTTAAAGTTGGAAAGACATTGAGTGGTAAAACCCCTTTTTACGAATCTGTTCCCTGAAATCAGTAACAATAATCTTGAGTTGCTTGAACTCAACTTGATACATTTAGTGTATGACATGTAAATCTGAGGAGAAATGCTAAAAACATTTGGTAGCATCTACATAGTTGATAAAGAGCTCACATCACAGTATAAGTATATGAAGAAACGTTTTAAATAATATATTTTACTCCAGAGGTAAGTTGCGGTAAAGTATGAGTCTGTATGTAGTAACTATCTAAAATTGGTTAGAAGGAAAAGTATAGAAAGAAAGAAGAAATGTAACCATTTCACTGCCAAGCAGAATGACATGAAGCACATTTGACCCTAATGGAAGATCTTTCAAACATGAAGCAATCACCTGCTAACATTAAACTTTCTATTGAATATGCCCTTTATTCAGTTTATTTCCTTCTTTAATTTTGTTGTCAGTAGTTCTGAAATGAGTAGATTTTCAAAATAAATAAAAGCCTTTTAGATATTGAATATGGTTTTCAAATTGAGGGGACTTTTAAATTGTACAGTGTGAAGCTACTATGCTATATTCACAGTTTGATAAAACTTGCTGTTTTTCAGTAGAGTGCTTCTTAAACTTTAATATGTTTATAAAGTACCCGGGCATCTTGTAAAAATGTAGATTCTGATTCAGTAAGTCTGGGGCTACAGACCATACATTGAGTGGTGAATTTTAGAATATACAATTGACCCTTGAACAATGTAGGGGTTGGAATGCTGACCCCCCTGCAACAGTCAAAAATCTGCATATAACTTTTGACTCCCCCAAAACCTGACCACTGTTGACCATAAGCCTTACCAATAACATAAACAGTTGATTAACCCTTATTTTGTATTCTATATGTACGATATACTGTATTCTTACAAGAAAGTAAACTAGAGAAAAATGCTATTAAGAAAATCATAAGGAAGAGAAAATATTTACTATTCATTAAGTGAAACTATCATCATAAAGGCCTTCATCTTATTTGTCTTCATGTTGAGTAGTCTGAGGAGGAGGAGGAAGAAGAAGGATTGGTTGGTTTTGCTATCTCAAGGATGGCAGAGGCAGAAGAGGCTGAGCAGGTGGAAACAGGCAGGAAAGACAGGCCCACTTGATGTAACTTTATGGAAATATGTTATAATTTGTCTGAATTTTTTGCTATTTTTATTTCTTTAAAAATGTTTCTATATAGTACCAATCTTTCTTCCATTGTTTGCTTTAGTTTAGTGCCTGTATCATAGAGCAGGGTCCATGTTGTAAAAGAAGTCAAAAGCAGTCTTGAATCGTCAGAATCCTTCTACTAGATTGTCTAACCTTAGTCTGTTTTCTGACACTGCTTCTTCTACATCTTCATCTTCATTGTTTGGTGCTGGTTTGGAAGCAGTCATCTCCAAGTCATCTTCCATAAATTCTTCTGATGTGAGGTATATTAGTTCTTCAATGTCGCTAAGAGCCATATCTTGACATCTTTTACACACACATACCCCATACCATTTTTGCCATATCCACAGTCTCTTTCATGATTTCTTCAATTAACTCTGTCATAAATCCTGTGAAGTCATGTACAACATGTGGACACAGAGTTTTCCAGAGAAATGTATTGTTTTGGGCTTGATGACTTTCACAACTTTTTCTGTAACAACGATGTCATCTTCAACAGTTTAATCCTTCCAGACTTTCACGGTGTTCTCTTATCAGAGTTCTCTTTCGCAATGTTGGCAGTCCTTTCCACATGGTACTTTGCATGATAAGCCTTAAAGGTCCTATTACCCCCTGATATAGAGGCTGAATTAGAGACATTGTGTTTGATGGCGAGTAGACCACTTTGATATCTACAGTGTTGAACTTATGGTACTCTGGGTGGCCAGGGACGTTGTCTAATACCAAATGAACTTTAAATGGCAGTCTCTTACTGGCAAAGTACTTTCAGACTTTAGGAACAAAGCATTGATGGAACCAATTCAGAAAAAGGCTTTCGTTCGGACCTTCTTGCTGTACAAACAAGAGTGGCAGCTGGGGTTTATCATTTCTCTTCAAGACTTGGGGATAAGTAGCTTTATAGATAGGGATAGTCCCAATCATAAATCTGACCACATTTGTGCATAACAGTCAAGTTAGCCTATCCCTTCCTGCCTTAAATCCTGGTGCTTACTTCTCTTCCGTACAAATAGATGAAATAAATGTCCTTTATGGCTTCTCCCCTCCGCCCCCCACCACCATAATAGGGCACTTTCATTTGCACTAAAAGCCTGCTAAGGCAGATATCCTTCCTCAAGGATTTTCTTAATAGCATCTGTGAATTTATCTGCTGCCTCTTGGTTGGCAGAAGCTGCTTCTCCTGTTATCTTGACATTTTTTAAACCAAATCTTTTTCTAGGATTATCAAACCATCCTTTGCTGACATTAAATTCTCTAGCTCCTTCACCTTCCCTTTGCTTTAAGTTGTCATATAATAACCTCACTTTTTCTTGAATAATATTGTAGTCTATAGGTATACCTTTCTTATAGCAATCCTACACCCACATAAATGCTGTTTTCAATATGATACAAAAAGATATTTCTCAAAAAGTGCAAGATTTTCATGCCTGCTAGCATTGCTGCATTGATGGCTCATGAACTTCATTTTCTTTTTTTTTATACCGGTCCTTAGACTAGATTCATTTATCTTGCAGTGGTGGGCAGTTAGAGCTACAGACCTCAATCTACAGTACATAATAAGGAATTCAACTTTTTCTTAAAGTGTCATGACTTTTCTCTGCTTCTTGGAAGCACCTCCAGCATCACTGGTGGCATTTCATATGGGTCCCATGGTGTTATTTAAGGTTTACAGCATTGCACTAAAAACAAACGTGATATGATAAATACACAAGAACCTCAAGAGATCACTTTTTACTATAATACACAATTTACTGGAGAGATGAACTGTTCATGTGGAGATGATTAGCATCACATGGCCTTTTAAGGTGATACAATACTTGAGCTACCTCAGTAGCAATAGGAGGTGGCTACAAAAGTATTACAATAGTATAGTATGTATTATAGTATGCAGTTATTCATATACTTACACAGTTATGATTTAATACTACATCTTTACATTGGTTTACATTTCTCTCATATTTAAGTTTTGATAAATTTTAACTTTTTATAATAGATGTATATATACTCTATGATAGTAAATGATAAAATATACTGTCTACATATATTTTATGTATTTGTGACATAGCTAACTTTTTCATAACTTTTTAAATATTTCTAGGTTAGATGGTTTGTCTGTGAGTTTTATCAAATTGTCACAAATCATCATAAAATTCTCCAATATATTTATTGAAAAAATCCATATGTAAGTTAAACTGCACAGTTCAAACCCATGTTGTTCAAGGGCCAATTGTAGTCTGAAAATTGTCTTGGTCTACTTAGATTATTATAAATCATTACTTTCCTTTCAGTTAGCCAGAGTTCTTCATTCCCTAACATGTTTTCTTTTAAATGTTTGGGCTAGGAGTTACACTTGGTTTTGATGTCTTGTTTTCTTGGGTTTTATCTTATTTCAGAATGCAAGACTCCTATAAAGACCTATATCTATGCCAGATACTGTATCAAAATATTATTTAAGGTAGAAAAAAAGTAAAGGTAGAACCAAAAATTTAAAAGTAACAGAAATCTACCAAAAATTATTAGACCAAAGTAACAGAAACTTTCAAAAGATTATTTAATCATTGCATAGAAACCTCTTGATGAATATGTTCTTGCTATTTTGGACTTTCAGTTATGTCCAAATTAATTAAATTCTGTTTGAATAATATCTAAATTTCACCTCTTGTTTTTAGGCAAGATCCCAAGGAAAGTAATAAAATCGCCTTTGTCATGAAGGCTTTTCTGGTAACTACTAATGTTGTTGTTTCTGTCATTGGCTACCCCTCCCTAAGCTTTCTTTTGGGTGATATTCTAATTTTAAGCAATATCTATTGCCATGCATCAGAAACAAGCACAAATGTCTCAAAATTCTGTCTTCCAAGCTGTTTTAGTCTGGGCGTGGTGGCTTATGCCTGTAATCCCAGCACTATGGGAGGCCAAGGCAGGTGGATCGCTTGAGCCCAGGAGTTGAGACCAGCCTGGGAAATGTGACAAAACCCTGTCTCTACAAAAAAAAAAAAAAAAAATTATCCAGGCATGGTGGCAGACACCTGTAGTCCCAGCTACTCAGGAGGCTGAGGCGAGAGGATCACCTGACCCTGGGGAGGTGGAGGCTTCAGTGAGCCATGATCGCACCATTGCACTACAACCTGGGTGACAGAGTGAGACCCTGTCTGTAAATTAGCTAATTAATTAATTAAGCTGTCTTAGAAGGTTAAAGTATATTGTCTTTAATTTCTAAAGTATAGCAAAAAATCACATTTTCTATTATAACCTCTCAGTTTCTCTAAAAGTAATCATATTTAGGCTGTTATTCAGTGATGCTTCCCTCCAAGTTGATTATTTTTCCTACCGTTTGCTATTATCTGGGGGAGAACTCTAACATTTGTTAGTGCTTGCTGTGTACCAGATAACATGCATGTCTCACAACACCCCTTTTTTCTCCAAAGTCCATGTTTTGTGTATGCCTTGCTGTCTCCCTACCTAGTCAGCTGCTCAGTTTTCAGTGCCTTCAACAAATAAGAAGCCAGTGTTTCTCAGTAAATTTAGAGAGATTTGGGGAATTTCCTACTATTAGAATGCATTTGAAATTATGGTGATCCAAGATAGTATAAAATAGAAGAGTGATGAGTATGAGGAGCTAAGAAAACTAATGACTTCTAAGATTTCTGTCACATTCAAAAAAGAGTACCTAGTAGGATTTTGAGACCTACCAGTAGGTTATTATATACCTTTCTCTCCAATGCTAACAACATTTCAGGAAAATCAGAGCATGGCAGCCTGTCATGCAGGATTGCCATTTGCACTGTTTTATTCCTTCAGCTAGCAGTGCTCAGGCTTTCACTGACTGACAGACAAATTGAGGAGGAAGAGAGTTGGATCAAGAGCCTCATTTGATCTGTCCCTCACCCATTGTCCATTTAACAAATGACCTTGATGAGTTTGTAAGACCTTCACTTTAGTAGAAACACTGTAGACCCAATATTTAGCTGGCTCTTGCTTACAGAGGTTAAACAGATTATACAGGAATAGCAAGGCTCACCAGCTGCTTAGCATGAAATATCGAGTGATCTGGAGGGAGACACAAGAGTGATGGCATTGCTACTGCAAATAATTGCAGGAGACACTTGTGAGTATTGCACAGTAAATCTGCACCTTCCATGAGCACTCATTCGAGGGGAGACTTCCTCAGGATGGAGCGTCAGCAACACATGTCTAATAGGTGCATTCATTTTAATATGCTCATTCATTGAATAGGCCTGATTAATTAGTACATGTCACCATCTGGTACTTAGTGAGACTATTCATTTTTAAAATGTTGAAATTGCAGGGAATGGTGCACACCAATTAAAATCCTTTTAACTGAATTGTTTTGGTATAAAGTATACATGTAGGAGGACTTCATTGGAATTCAGCATGCATCTAAGGTTACACACATCAGCCTGAAGTCAATTAGAACAAAAGAAGTCAAGAAAGGGGGAAATGAAAGAAGAGCTGTCCTTTTTCTGAATGTGTCTGCTCAGATATTATGCTTTCTCTGTTTTTCTGTTCTTCCTCTCACTTGTCTTGATTGTCCTCCTACCTTTTATTTATTTTGAGTTCCTTTCTTTTTCTCTCAACTTCTATATTTTATCTTTTGTTATTATTCCCCACTTCCTCATCTCCTCCCCACCTCATCATTTTCCAGTCACTGGTTAAGACAGAAGAGTTGGGATAATAACTTTAATGATACAGTAAAATTTTAGCTCTCTATGTTCCTTTGAAAGAATGAATTCTAGTTAGCCAAAATTTCTGGATAACTGTGGGTTTGAACTCTTAAGCATTAAAATATTTTTAGTTTGAGTAATCATTTGGTGCTTATGTGACTTAAATTGTTTTTTAAATGCATACTAAAATTTAGGGTGCTTTTTTCTCTGTCTTTATTTTTATAGTTTTCTGTAAAGAGTAATTATTTTATAATTAAATAAACTTATAGTAAATAAAATAAGTTGTATGAAAATCTTTCCAGAATACATTTCACATTTTAGTTGTTTTCTTCCCTTCTTAAACACAGAACACCGAACATAATTTAACATTTTCTTGCTATCTTACTCTAATTGGTGTCAACATCAATTACAGTGCTATTCTAAAATATGGTGATGCCCTTAAGGGATATAGGGCTATTTGCCCACATGGAAAAGCTTTTTCAGTTCTTAAGTTTGGTTCTTGTATTTTTCTTTCTCTCCCTTTGCTGTCAGGTAGTTGTCACTTGCCACTTCTGTCTGAATGCTGCTGTCTCCTTCTAAGTTATTTTGGTCTATGAAACCAGATAGCAGAGCATCATTTATTTATCTGTTCAAGAAACATACAGTGCCAAGACTGAATAAGATATATCTCCTGCATTCAAAGAGCTAAGACTAGTGGGGGTCAGGGGGTGGGGTAAGGTATGCAAATGCCATATGATAGGAATTTGGGGAAGGGAGCAGTTAATTCTAAGAGGAGGATGTGAGACTTCACAGGGGAATTAAAATTTGACTGGAGAATCAAAAGATCTATAGGATTTTGAACAATTGTTGTATGAGTGGACATGGAGGAGATAATGACGCTTTAAAAAATGGTAAGTCAGTAACAGATCACAAAAAGCATTAAATTTTATTCTAAGGAGTTTAAATGTATTATGTAGGCAACTTAGAACAATTAATGGCTTTGTGGAGAGTTAAAGTAGTAAGGAGCTGTATTTTAGAGGAATTAGGACACAAAATATACTATCTCAGTATTTCAGACAAAGAGCAATGAAAATCTAGGACTCAAGTTATAGCTAGATGGATCAAAGGGAGAGGACAGATTAGGAAAGACAAAACCTGGCAATTGATTGGATATAGCATAAGAAGGACCAGGAGGAGTCAAAAGTTGAACCAGTCTGAATGTCTGCCAATGTTTTGATACCATTCACTGTTATGGTACCTAGAAAAAGGTTGAGCATACTGTGTTTTGGAGCAAAGATGTAATTAGTTGAGTTTGGAAAGGTCTAGTAGGCAGCCAAAGTCTGGAGCTTCAGACAACAGGAGCAAGAGGTATAATTCTGGAATATAGGTTATAAAGTATATGTTATATGGCAAACTCTGGAAAGTTATTCCACCCTTAAATATTTGGGAATAGACAAGATCACAGAAGAGATGGCGAGAGAGTCATTTTATTTTATTTCATTTTATTTTATTTTATTTTATTTTATTTTATTTTGAGATAGAGTCTCACTGTGTCACCCAGGCTGGAGTGCAGTGGCGCAATCTCTGCTCAGTGTGCAACCTCTGCCTCCCGGGTTCAAGCAATTCTCCCACCTCAGCTTCCCAAGTAGCTGGGATTACAAGGCGCGCACCACTATGCACAGCTAATTTTTGTATTTTTAGTAGAAACGGGGTTTCGCCATGTTGGCCAGTCTGGTCTCGAACTCCTGACCTCAAGTGATCTACCTGCCTTGGCCTCCCAAAGTTTTGGGATTACAGGTGTGAGCCACCACACCTGGCCTAGAGTCTTTTTAAAAGGATAATTGCGAAAAGGACGTTTGGGTACCTTTTTTAAAAGAGCGGTGGACACGTATCTCCACTCAAACAAATTAACATTAGAGTCTCATTTGGTTCCTAGTAAAGTGGATAGAGGATATACAAATAAGGCAGCCTGAGAGAGACAGCTATAATTCTTTAAATTATAAGTAGAGCATTCACCTTTATTTCTGTACAAACAAGATCAATAAAACTAATTTAAGCTGATCAAATTAAATTTGTGTATAAAATGAGTCTATAAATGAAACTATAAAAGGTGCTTTCCTACTTTGTCTAGTTTTCAGCTGTATCCTGAATAGGTAATCTTGCCAGATAACTATATCCATAGAGAAGAGGTGTTTCTTATTATATGATATATATATATGTGAAGATATATATATATATGAAGAGAGAGAGAGAGATATATATATATCTTCTTTTTGTTTCAGGTTATTAAAGATCTCTGACTCCAACTTCATTTGTCTCTTGTTAAATGTGTTTGAATAATTTGAAATGGTATTTTAACCCACTTTGCATGTATATAATGTTTTGAATAGATTGTAAATTTGGGGAAAGACTTTAAAGGTACTCTTGTTACCAAACAGCATGTTCATTCTGTGAAATATATCTGTGTGTCTGTGCGTATACACCTTGATCTGTGTACAGCAAAAAGACACAGAAGAGTATATAGTAAGATTTGGGGGTTTCTTCATTTGCCTTTTGCATATTTTTATTTTCTGATTACTTGTATAATATAAAGAAAAAAATTTTTTTTCATTTAAAAAAAAGATAAGGCCCATTCGGCCTGGAGAGTTTGAGTAAGTTGTCTATTTTTACATATCTTATTAGTAATGCCCTTGAGTGTTGTTCATTTGTGCCTCTGAGGGCTCTCCTAATTGGTGAGTTGTTACGATAGGAATGGAATACTCCTAGTGCTCTGGCACCCACAAGGGCCAGGGGCCTAGCACCTCTTCAATAATGGCTAGCATTCCACCTCTCACTTTCCGTTGAGAGGTGTCTGGGCTCACTTTAGCAGTCCAGTGATACAAACCACGGGTAGGTATCTCACTGATGAGGAGAATTAAGACCCAACGTAGTTTTATTGGGGAATAGTTTAGTTTTTCCTCTGTCAGACTGTGGCCTCCTTATGTGTTAATATCCAGTAATTCCCCAGAGTCTGAGCTTCTGCTGTTTTCTTGAGAACAGTCCTGTGGAAACCTGTTGTCATGTGCTCATGCCCATCTGGACTTCTCGAATGCCCTGGTCACAGTTCCCATCCTTCGTGGTCCATTACTGGCCTCATTGCTTCGGTTACTAAACCCAAGTCTCATTTTTCTAACTTTATTCTGTAATAAAATAATGCTAACTAAAGAATTGTCACTTTACCTTTTTCATCTCCCTCCCATCCCCCTCAGCCTCCTGCATCGTCTTTATTGCTCTCACTAAACCACTTGCAGTCAAGGTTTAGAGTCAAGTTTACATAAGTAAATAGTAATTTAAAATCTGGATATTTCTCAATGGGAAGAATTTTGAATCACATACTTGGTTTTAGAATATGTTTGTTGTTTCCTTTCAGACATCATCTGTCTCATGATTTTCTACAGTTAAAGTAGTGCAGTTGGTGCTGGCTTGATTGTCCACATTTCAGTATACCTCTGGGAAAATGATCCTGGGTTTTGATCTAGACAGACCTCAGGGTCATCTTTAGTCACTCTTAGTATCCCACTAGTTGATGAAAATTATCAATTTAGCCTCTCAAATCAGCCCCTGCTTGTTAATTCCCACTGCCACTATATTAGTTTGGAGCCTTCTCTGGTCTAGTATTATACTAGTTGAACCAACTACATTACCTTTCACCTTGCCTCCTGTCAATATATTCTTTCTATTTCCACCTGAATTCTTAAAGCACAAGTAGTATCACATTACCTTATTGCTCAGTAACTCCTTCCTGATAGAATCTGACAACATCTCTTGAAACTGATGCAAAACACAAGTCCAAGATGGAATGCTGAAGTTTCCTTGCAAGTCACTTGCTCAGAACTTGGAGTATGTTTTCCCTGTAGAAGCAATAAGTCTTAAATAGGTTTACAAGCCAGCTAAAACTTGCAGTTAAATCATCCATGATAACTGAAGTCTAACCTAAGCAGAGTTAACAGTGTTCCCACAGAAATAGCTTCCCAAGTGCCCAGTTGGTATGTCAAGATGGGGTGTGGATATGTGTGGAGGGGATTAGAGGAATCATACCCCTTCCTGGCCTCCGCTGGATATAGAGATTTAATAAAGGAGAAAAGAACTAATATTTATTAAGTGCTTACTATGAATCAGCCTTCGAGTTAGGCACTTTGTATATTTTATCTTAATTCATTTTCACAAGAGCTTTGTTGATGATAGATAGTTATTATACTCCTTTAACATATTCTTAGCAAATTAGTAATGTGAATAAGATCACAAGAGGAATGCTTACCTGACATAAGAGAATATTGCTTTTAAGCACTACTTTTCAAACTTTAGTAATTTATAGACCTCTTTTAACTTAAAAAAATAACTGCACTCTCTCAGTGTTGACATATATTATTATTATTTTCTTAAATACAAAAAACAAAGTTAGGTATAAATCTTTATGCTTTTATTTGTCATTTAGCTATAAAACAAATGTGAAAGTTAAGCACAAAAAAAACCCTGCAAAACTAATGAAATGCAAATTAACAACAATTTAATGCAATAGACGAAGTTTTGCTGAAACTAAATTGCTGCTTACTATGTGGGTAAGGGGCTGCCAGCCACCCTAGATTTTGCAGTTTTCATTACCATTGGCTCTCTTCTTACGCCACATTTCTTTCTAGGGTATTGAAAATTCAAGATTGGTAAAATACACAGTGGTTGCACCGTGATGTCATTTTGGTCTTTACTTGGTAGAACTGTATCATCTATATATTAAGTGAGCCTCTTTCTTTTCTCATTACTTCTTACAGTTAAAGTAGTGTGCTTGGTGCCAGCTCAAATTAGAAACAGAAAGGTATTTGTAGTCCTGGAAATTATATTGCTGTGCTTAGTTAATATGGCCATTGCAACGATCCTGCCTGTGTTTACGTTAGTTTATTTTAGATGTAAACTTTACTTTCAGTTTAATATTCAGCTCTTTGGGAGAACTCATAAACCCTTGAAAACACATCCCAGATTCCAGTGTGAGAAGTATTCTTTGACTGCATTTTAAGTTATGTATTTACAACTGTTACAAAAATAATTCCAACTTATTGATTAGAACAGGTCCAAATACCTGCACTAGGAAAGACTAGTTTATTATGGTATTTCCTCAAAAGCAATATTTCTTCAAAGTATTGTGTAATTCAGACTTTCATTAATTTAGAAGTACTTTTTCCCTTTAAAAGTCTAAATTATAAATGTTTTACAGTATGTATTGTTCACTCTTTTCTATAGCTGGGAAAGGTAAAATTTCATTTAATTGGAAAAATAATACCTCCTGCCAAACATAAAGTAACACAAGACAATAAAGCCTCCAAAAATGAGTGTGGAGTGGTAGCAAATGACATTGCTCACTCTGATTATGTGGCTATAAACATTCAAGAGGGATTTTTCTTAGAATCATTAACTATTTTCTTATTTCTCCTTCCTTCCCAATTTCCTTTTTCCCGCCTTCTCTTATTTGAATCTTGCTCTGCCCTTATTTTGTCTCTTTTTTATTCCCTGTCTTCTCATATCTCAATCAGCTGTGACTCCCTAATTTAGCCTGCAGTCCAGCTTTCTTCACTTGGCAGTTGGCTGTGAGGTTGAGGGCAATGGAGAGGAGGAAAAGAGAAAGGTGACTGATAGCAACATCTCACCAACTCACTCTCAACCAGCCACTTCAGTGGCCCTCCAAATCAGAGCGGTTCCTGACTTGGAGAGCTGGATGAAAGATCATGCTTAATTTGTCTCGTAATATTACTTCCTCAACACTCTGAAGCACAAAAAACAGAACTTTGAGACAGCCTACTAGCTAAGTTTATACCTGTTTGTTTCCTTCTGGCTTATTCTGCAGTGAGCACCTGGACTGACCATCTTAAAGCTGAGGAGGGGAAGGTGTGGGTGTGCCTACTTCTTACACTTCTTCATTCATGGTGGAATTCCACTATGGTGGACAGTGCTGCTGCTGCTGTGTGGACTCTCTTTCAGATACTGCCATGTTTATGTTTAAAGCAGCCTCCAGATGCCATGAAGCTATACCATTTATGCATGCATACATGCTTGCATGCATTTATCCTGGCTCTGCCATTTACTAGCTATGTGACCTTGGGCAAATCTCAGTTTCTTCATCAGTAAAGTAGGGCAAATAATAGTATGTCTATTATAGAGTTTTGTGAGAATTATGAGGTGTTTGTTTTGTTTTGTTTTTTGAGATAGAGTCTCGCTCTGTTGCCTAGGCTGGAGTGCAGTGGCACAATCTCAGCTCACTGCAGCCTCCCACCTCCCAGGTTCAAGTGATTCTCCTGCCTCAGCTTCCTGAGTAGCTGGGACTATAGGCGCGCACCACCATGGCTGGCTAATTTTTGTATTTTTAGTATGGACAGAGTTTCACCATGTTGGCCAGGCTGGTCTCAAACTCCTGACCTCAGGTGATCTGCCTGCCTTGGCCTCCCAAAGTGTAGTGTTGTGGTTACAGGTATGAGCCACCACACCTGGCTGAATTATGAGTTTTTATGGGTAAAGGACCTGGTACTTAGTAGTAAATGCTAACTAGAATTATTCTTACTCAGCAAGCATTTATTTAGTATCTAATGTATTCCAAACAATTCAAGAGATATAGAGATGAGAAGCACTTAGCCCTGCCTTCTGGGGACTTACATAATTACAAAACAATGTGGTATAATCGAGTTAGGCAAAACTTCATCACAGAGGTAAAATTTAAACTGCATCTTGAAGGATAAATAGGGTTTCACCAAATGGAACAGCGTTAGAGGAAATACATTCCAAGCAGAAGAAAAAGCTTATGAATAAAATAAAACTATAAAGTACTATGGAGTCTTGGCTGTTATTAGATAATATTTTAACCTCTTCTCTGATGTTTACCTTCTTAAGTAGGGGTCTAAAGTGGATTCAGGGAACATTTTGGAACTTCTAATCTTAAAACTAGATATTACCAAGTTTATAATAATTATTAGTAGTAGTTAACTGAATCATGAAAGAGTTTGAATTTAAAAATGAGTTGAAACTGAGAGGTGCTGCTTTGCAGCGGTGCATTTGTTGTTACATGATTCTTATTCTGAGATGACTACCATGTGACAGGCGCAGTGAATTGTTAGAAAAACTGTTGTGGTTAGAACAATTGGAACTGAATGGGCTTCTGGAGATTTCGTTAAGTTTCCAAAATTAAGCAGATTTTACTTTGGTTTCTTTTTTAGATAGGAGAACCTCATGTTCTTGTGATAGCAAGGAACAATAATTTTTTTTTTTTCGGTCAGATCTCAAGAAAGTCTCTTTTACTCATGGAATTTCCATTTGTGTACCAAATTTAAGCTGTGTTTTATCTTCTGCAAAACTTCTTCCTGCAGCTTTGCTTTCACTTCCTCTCCCCACCCTTTTAGTCATATACTGAAGGGTTTGGCAGCTGGTTGAGGTGTCAGGTCAGCATTTTTCACTGTGGAAGAAGGAAAGGTTGGGAACAGTGACGTGAGTATGGTTGTCACATTTTCCTTTCCTTTTTTTTAAGTGACCCACATGTTCTATAACAAAAGCCTAGTGAGAACCTTGACTTGTAAATTGTCCCCTACCATCCCGGAGATGGACTAATATGTGGGATGACATACAGGCAATAGATCCTCACTGAGAGTGTCCTTAAAAGCCCACATACAGCAGTGAGGATTCTTGACTCTGCCTCCATGGCAATGTGACAGATTTTATGGAGAGAGATGATGGCCTTCAGGAGTCACAGAATTGGAGAAGGAGCTTAGCAGTTCATTCTCCGTCCTTCTTTATTATTAACAGATGCTTCTTGGGTGCCTTTAGGAAATGCTGTATGTATGGTGTTTAATCTCCCACCTACATACTTGCCTTTTCTTCACTAACAGAAATTGAATCCAGCTTGAGGAGCTCCAGCTCTTTCTGCTGGCCAGTTTATTTCAAGACTGAAATCCATTGTGGATTTGTTTGTTGTTTTTTGTATTTTTGTGGGGTTTTTTTTGTTTGTTTGTTTTGGTATCAAATCTGCCTGAAACTGCTGGACTAGAAGCAAACTAATTATTGTCATTGTATGGCAGTACAGAGAATAAAAAACAGTAATAGGTTCTTAAAAAGCTGTCATGACTTGAAGTGAAATAGGCCACTCTTGAATAGCTTCATCTATAGCCTGAAGAGCTTTGGTCCGAAAACTGTCAAATATGAAATAGGATTTTAGATCATGGAATCCTGGCTATCTCCTAGGGGCAGCTTCAGCCATTAAACTCTCCCATAGACTATTTCATCTAGAAGATTTGCTTTGAGATTATGAGGAATGTGGAGGTAAATGAGCTTTTCTTATCAAACATTCCATTTGGGTGCTCTGTATCAGACCTGTTCTGGCAAATAAATAGAAGACACCAGGATAGACTGTTTTATTTCCTTGTGTAAGTGCCTCAGGAGACACATTTCTTATTTCTCAAGCATAACTTTGGAGACTGGAGTTTCCCGTTTGGGGAGTGTTGGTGTTGAGCAGGGAAAGCTGCTAGTTATTGATTGCCATTGAAGTCATTTCACAAAGGCTGTAAAACCCAAGGATTTCTCTTTGGACAGACCTGCATCTGGTACAGCTTCCCCCTCTATGAAACTGTTGTAGGTTAAAATAGTTTTGACAGTGTCTTTAAGTGCACCTCTTTGTCTCCAAACACAGTTAGTGTTTAAAATGAAGCCCTCGTAGTTAAGGTTTTGTGGCTTAGACAGCAGCTCCATCTGGTGCTTGCTAAAGGTGTTTGCTTGGTTCATGTCTCAGTTTTATACCAGATGAATACAGATGGACACAAACTTGTAAACTAATGTCATATGAAAGATGGGTTTCTAGTGCACACAACACTAACATAATCAAATGGTCTTCCTGGTGAGTCTCATTTGGCTATTCTGTTGATAAGTGATAGCTGCTAATCAACTTAGCCATCTTTTGACTGAATTAACTCACTTTTGCTCAAAGTGGGGAATTATTTTTACTATTACCTGCTAGTCTTTGAAAAAGCAAATACATTGTAGAACTTACAAAGAGAAAACTTAATCCCACTCTTATTAGAGGTCTGTTTAACTTAGTTAACAAGATATTATGCCAAGATGCCTTTTTCTTTTTTGTATTCAGTGCTGCACAGTGCTAAGTATACAGGGAATTTTTTAATTTAAATTATTGGTGACTGACAGGAACTGCCCCAAACTGTTAATAGAAGTTATTTCTGAATAATAGGTTTACATATGGTTTCTGTTTTCTTTATGCTTTTCTGAGTTTCCACAGTGATATATACAACAAAAGAAAAAAATATCTACCAAAAAAGGTAAAAACAAAACATATTGTAGATAGTCGTAGCCTTGAGTCCCAGTTCTGGGTCTTTTTTATTTACTGTGCATCCTTAGGAAACTCACTTTCTCTTCTAGGCTTCAATTCCTTTTTCCATAAAACACAATTGAATTAGCAACCTGCACAGTTTTAACATTCTAAGTATTGTGATTCTTCCCTCTATCCTGTTTTTTCAGCCTCTCATCCTGGCCTGTATCTTTTCCCAATATTACCATTCAGCATTATCTAGGTCCTCCCATCTTAAAATAAGAAAATCCTTTCTGGACCCCCATCCTCCTAGCTCCTTCTTGCTTCTCCTTCCTGCCTACTCTTCTCCAAAAGTTATCTACGATTGCTCTGTTACCTCATTCTTCAACTTACTGCAGTCTGGTTTCCATCCCCACCTGAACCAAATAGTTCATGCTAAGGTCACTGATGAGCTCACATTGCCAAGTCCAGTGGGCATGTATGTAAGTCCTCATTTTCTGTTACCTCTCAGCAGCATTTGAAATAGTTATTGTCTTTCTCCTTCACGACATTTCCTCATCTGGCTTCTGTGTCATCACACCTTGGCTGTTAGTTTTCAGTTAGGGGAGAGGAATTAGCCCCTTCTCCCTGGTTCACCCACCAAGGCCACCTCCTTAGCTCACTATTTTCTTTTCAGCCTAAATATCTCTATACTAGTAATTCCTAAGCAGATGAGAACCACAGAATTCCCATCCATGTTTCAGGCTTCTAAATTCATATACTCTCTTGTATGCAGGGTGACAAAATATGGACTCATAATCTTCCCTTCAAAAGTTGCACCTCCTCCAATGTTGTCATCTCAGTAAATGGCTCCACAAATCATTTGAATACATAAACCCAAAACCTCAATACCTTTTACTCTTCAGAATCCAGTCATTCCTGCGTGTTTCTCTGCCTTCCCTGACACCACATCCTAGTCTAGATCCTCATCAGATCTTAGTTTGCCTATGTCAGTCCTTTAAGCCTCCTGTCCTGTTCTTCCCAAGTCCATTTTCTACATAGCAGCAGAGCTGTCTTTTTAAAGTCAGGTTTATTGAGGGTAAATTTACATGTAGTAAAATTCACCTTTTTTAAGTGTGTGGTTCTATGAGTTGTTTGTTTGTTTTTTGAGGCAGACTCTCAGACTGCGGTGCAGTGGCCCAATGCAACCTTGGCGCATTGCAACCTCCGCCACCCAGGTTCAAGCAATTCTCATACCTCAGCCTCCTGAGTAGCTAAGATTACAGGCGTACACCACCATGCGTGGCTAATTTTTGTATTTTTGGTAGAGACAGGATTTCACCATGTTGGCCAGGCTAGTCTCAAACTCCTGGCCTCAAGTGATTCACCCACCTCGGCCTCCCACAGTGCTGGGATTACAGGCATGAGCCACCGCGCCAGGCGGGTTCTGTGAGTTTTGACAAATGTATGCAGTTGTGTAACCACTGCCACCTAACATTTAGATTGTTTCCAGCTTTTGGCTGTAAACCTTTGTGTATTTGTTTTAGTGTAAACAAAAGTTTTTATTTATCTTGGGTAAATCTAGGAGTGGGATTGCTGGGCTCCAAGGTAAGTTTATGATTAACTCTATAAGAAACCGCAAAACTGTTTTTCAGAATACCTGAACCATTTACATTCCCACCAGCAATATATGAGAGTTTCAATTGCTTCACATCCTCGCTAGCATCAGATGTTTTTGTTTTAATTTTATTTTAACCATTCTAATAAACGTGTAGTGGTAGCACATTGTAGTTTTAATTTGCATTTCCATATGGCTAATTATGTTTACTAAAATATTGTAAATTTTATTTACTACAATATTGTAAATATTGTAAATTATATTTACAATATTTATATTGTTTGAATGTAATCCATGTATCTTTGGCCGGGCACAGTGTCTCATGCCTATAATCACAACACTTTGGGGAGGCCAAGGCAGGTGGGTCCCTTGAGCCCAGGAGTTTGAGACCACCCTGGACAACATAGAGAAACCCCATCTATACAAAAACATAGAAAAATTAGCCAGGCATAGTGGCATGCGCCCATAGTCCCAGCTACTCCAGAGGCTGAGGTGAGAGGCCTGATTGAGCCAGGGAGGTTGAGGCTGCAGTGAGCTGTGATCATACCACTGCACACCAGACCGGGTGACAGAGCGAGATCCTATCTCAAAAAAAAAAAAAAAATCAAAAATCGTATATATTTGGTTAAGTGTCTGCTCAGATCTTTTACCCGTTTTTTATTGGGTTTTTCTTTTCATTGAGTTTTGAAAGTTCTTTATATATTCCAGATACAAAGTCCTTTGTCAGATATGAATGTTTCACAGAATTTCTCCTACTCTGGGGCTTGTCTTCATTCTCTTATCATTATTTTTTTTTCTGCAAATTTTTTTGATAAAATGCAAAATATAATTAGGTACAATATTTTATAACAGAGGTTTGCTAGTGAGAAGAATAAAATTCCATTTTGGGAAAGATAACATTTTGCTGGATGGGGATTCAAAGTTAGTACTTCCTCTCATCAAAATTGATTACAAATGTTCATCTATTAATGCATATCTGTAATGAAATTTTAGGTATTTCATAATTTTATGTATTATCTTTGAAAAATGTCATTTCACACAGCTGAAGATGCACCAGTGAAAATCCTGCAATTTGTAGAGTGCCACAAAGCAGCAAAAGTGAAGCATACAGTCTATGTGTCACACATGTCATAGCTACTTATCTCTCCATTGTAGCACAGAAGCAGCCATAGGCAAATGAGTATGTAAACAAATGAGTGTGACCGGCGTTCCAATGGAGCTTTATTTGTGGGTACTGTATTTAGAATTTCATATAATTTTCAATTGTTGCAAAACATTATTCTCCATTTGATTTGTTTCCAACCATTTAAAAACATAAAAAGCATCCTTAACCTCGGGATATGAAAACAGGAATGAGCTACATTTGGCCTCTGGGCTATAATTTGCTTACCTTTCCCCCTTCTTCCTCCCTTCATCTATCAGTGTTTTGTAGTTTTGCTCATATAGATTCTAGATTTTACACATATTTTGTTGGACTTACATACCTAAGAATATCATGGGTTTTAGTCAGAGCTGTCTTTTTAAAATGCAAATTGGATTATGTTGTTTCCCCTATTCAAACCCTTCAGTGGCTTCCCACTGCTCTTAGGATAAACTCTGTAATCTTTAAAAGCCTAAAAGGCCTTGCATGATCTGGCCCCTGCTTTCCTTTTCAGCATTTTTTTTTTTTGAGACAAGGTCTTACTCTGTCACCCAGGCTGGAGTACTGTGGCACAATCTGCCCACTGCAACCTCTACCTCCCAGGCTCAAACAATCCTCCAGCCTCAGCTTCCTGAGTATCGGGGACTATAGGCGTGTGCTACCACACCCAACTAATTTTTATATTTTTTTTAGAGATGGGGTTTTATCATGTTAGCCAGGCTGGTCTTGAACTCCTAGGGTCAAGTGATCTTCCCACCTTGGCCTGCCTCCCCACATGCTGGGATTACAGGCGTGAGCCACCGCACCCAGCCCTGAGGCCTCATTTTCAATGCATTGAGTTTGAGGAGTCTGTGAAATGTCTAAAATGTACAAGGGTAGGTGGAAGAAGAGGAACCTATAGTGGCCTGGGAAGTGTTAGAGAAAATGGTGGATAACAGAAGGAGTGGTATCAAAGGCATTTCTGGGAGGGATGTAATGATTCATTTCACAGAATCATTACAACAGAGACATCAAGCTGAAGATTACGTATGGTTTGATAAGAGTACATAAAATTATGGTTAAAAAGCTCACTTTCCAATATGCTGATCAACTAAAGGAAAATTATGAAGTACCCAAATTAGTTTAGCTCTCAATCTTTTAATTTAAGGAAAAGTTTAGGAGTGGGGTCAGTTTTTTCAAGTCACTAATAATGGTAAGTCTCATAGTGCCTTTTTCATTCAGACTTTTTTCTTCTTTCTCCCCCTCCACAGATTGATCATTCTTAGAAGAGCTGCTGTAACACATAGGGGAAGTGAAAACTAACAGATGAAAGTTTTGTCATGCACTGAAAGAAAACATTGTCTGTGAAGTTCTGTTTTTAAAAATGTCTGCTTGTAACACCTTTACTGAACACGTTTGGAAACCTGGTGAATGCAAGAATTGCTTTAAACCTAAAAGTTTGCACCAGCTCCCCCCAGACCCTGAGAAGGCACCCATCACCCATGGCAATGTGAAAACTAACGCCAATCACAGTAATAACCACCGCATCAGGAACACCGGAAATTTCCGGCCTCCTGTGGCTAAAAAACCCACTATAGCTGTGAAGCCCACTATGATAGTGGCAGATGGGCAAAGTATATGTGGTGAGTTTGGCATCCAAGAACACTGTGAGAACAAACCTGTTATCATAGGGTGGAACCGAAACAGAGCTGCCTCGAGTCAGAAACCACTTAACAATAATAATGAAGATGACGAAGGAATTAGCCATGTTCCTAAGCCTTACGGCAATAATGATACTGCAAAGAAGATGTCAAATAACAATAATGGACTAACTGAAGTGTTAAAGGAGATAGCAGGCTTAGATACTGCCCCTCAGATAAGAGGAAATGAAACAAACTCCAGAGAAACATTCTTGGGAAGAATAAATGATTGCTATAAACGATCATTGGAAAGAAAGCTTCCACCAAGTTGCATGATAGGTGGGATAAAGGATACTCAGGGCAAGCGTGTTATTCTGAGTGGGAGCACGGAAGTGATTAGTAATGAAGGGGGCCGGTTCTGTTACCCAGAGTTTTCCAGTGGCGAGGAGAGTGAAGAGGATGCACTTTTCAGTAACATGGAGGAGGAGCACGAGAGTTGGGATGAGAGTGATGAAGAGCTGTTGGCCATGGAGATTCGCATGAGAGGGCAACCTCGCTTTGCCAACTTCAGAGCAAACACTTTGTCTCCTGTTCGATTCTTTGTGGACAAAAAATGGAATACCATCCCCCTGCGCAACAAGTCTCTGCAGAGAATCTGTGCTGTGGACTATGATGACAGCTATGATGAAATCCTAAATGGTTATGAGGAAAATTCGGTGGTCTCTTATGGACAAGGAAGCATTCAGAGCATGGTGTCATCTGACTCCACATCACCAGATTCTTCTTTAACAGAAGAATCACGTTCTGAGACAGCCAGTAGTTTATCCCAGAAGATTTGTAATGGGGGAATATCTCCTGGTAACCCAGGAGATTCTAAGGACATGAAGGAAATTGAGCCCAATTATGAAAGTCCCTCTAGTAATAATCAGGATAAAGATTCATCACAAGCTTCCAAAAGCTCAATAAAAGTTCCAGAGACCCACAAAGCAGTCCTTGCTCTCCGATTAGAAGAGAAGGATGGCAAGATTGCTGTACAAACTGAGAAGGAAGAAAGTAAAGCCTCTACAGATGTTGCTGGGCAAGCAGTAACCATAAACCTTGTCCCCACAGAAGAGCAAGCAAAACCCTACCGAGTTGTGAATCTGGAACAGCCATTGTGCAAGCCATATACTGTCGTGGATGTGTCAGCAGCCATGGCCAGTGAGCACCTCGAGGGCCCTGTTAACAGCCCCAAGACAAAAAGCTCATCTACTCCAAACTCTCCAGTTACGTCATCTTCATTGACACCAGGACAAATAAGTGCCCATTTCCAAAAATCCAGTGCAATTCGATACCAGGAAGTATGGACTTCTAGCACCAGTCCACGACAAAAGATACCTAAAGTGGAACTAATTACTAGTGGAACTGGACCAAATGTTCCTCCAAGGAAAAACTGTCACAAATCAGCACCTACATCACCCACAGCTACAAACGTTTCCTCTAAAACCATCCCTGTTAAGTCACCTAATTTGTCTGAAATAAAATTCAATAGTTATAACAATGCTGGTATGCCACCTTTTCCAATTATCATTCATGATGAGCCAACTTATGCTCGGAGTTCCAAAAATGCTATCAAAGTTCCCATTGTTATCAATCCAAATGCATATGACAATCTAGCTATCTACAAAAGTTTTCTGGGAACAAGTGGAGAACTCTCAGTGAAGGAAAAAACCACAAGTGTAATAAGCCATACTTATGAAGAAATAGAAACTGAAAGCGAAGTGCCTGATAACACCACTAGCAAAACCACTGACTGTCTTCAAACTAAAGGGTTTTCAAACAGCACAGAGCGTAAAAGGGGCTCAGTGGCTCAGAAGGTTCAAGAGTTTAACAACTGTCTCAACAGAGGTCAGTCTTCGCCACAGAGGAGCTATAGTTCCAGTCACAGCTCCCCAGCAAAGATCCAGAGAACCACTCAAGAGCCTGTGGCCAAAACAGAAGGCACTCAGGAGTCTCAGATGGTGGGCAGCAGCAGCACCAGAGAGAAAGCAAGCACAGTGCTTTCGCAGATCGTGGCTTCAATCCAACCCCCACAGTCTCCTCCAGAAACACCTCAATCTGGCCCTAAAGCTTGCAGTGTGGAAGAGCTTTATGCCATTCCTCCAGATGCTGATGTTGCTAAGAGTACACCTAAGAGTACGCCAGTCCGGCCGAAATCTCTCTTTACATCTCAGCCTAGTGGTGAGGCTGAAGCGCCTCAGACCACAGACAGTCTTACCACCAAAGTACAGAAAGACCCATCCATAAAGCCAGTCACCCCTTCTCCCTCCAAATTAGTGACTAGCCCCCAGAGTGAGCCACCACCTCCCTTTCCCCCACCACGCTCTACTTCCTCTCCTTACCATGCAAGTAACCTTTTGCAGAGGCATTTCACCAACTGGACCAAGCCAACCAGCCCTACCAGGTCAACAGAAGCTGAATCAGTTTTGCACTCTGAAGGCAGCAGGCGGGCAGCTGATGCAAAGCCTAAGCGCTGGATATCATTTAAAAGCTTCTTCCGCCGTCGGAAAACAGATGAGGAGGATGACAAAGAGAAAGAGCGAGAGAAAGGGAAACTGGTGGGCCTGGATGGCACCGTCATTCACATGCTGCCTCCTCCTCCAGTTCAGCGCCATCACTGGTTCACAGAGGCAAAAGGAGAGTCCAGTGAGAAACCAGCCATTGTCTTCATGTACAGGTGTGACCCTGCTCAAGGCCAGCTCAGTGTGGATCAGAGCAAGGCTGGGGCAGACCAGGCAGCAGTCATGGAGAAGGGTAGAGCAGAGAATGCATTACTACAGGACTCAGAGAAGAAGAAGAGGGGTCATTCTTCTCCATCACAGATTCCTAAAAAGATTCTCAGGTATGTAAAATAGACTGGCAGAATATGGGAATTTTTTAACACATTCTCAGGTGCTAAGTTTTTTATATCTTTTAAGATTGCATAAGAGCCATTTCTGTTTGTAAGTAGCACTCTGTGGCCATCATCTATCTTTATAACTGCATTCCAAGATTAGAATAGTATTAAAGTGAGCTTATTGTACTGAACAAGGTTTATAGTCCTGGATCTTTGGCTTAAATAGCCTACTGCATTGTGGTGAATGCAGAGGAACTTTAACATAGAAAAGCAAATCCGTAACACCTTAATAGCGATAAAATGTTGTTTTGAAATGTGATGGTAGTGTGAGGAAGAAACAGGATCAAATGAATAAATGGTAATACTATTCTTTCCCTCACTGTAAATGAAATAAAACTCTTCCAGCAATTCTTTTTGTTTTTTATGAAGGTGTTATCTCTATATGCATTACTTATTTTAAGGGAATGTTTGTTTTTTTATTGCTGTCTCTTTCTGTCCTTCCAAATGTTGTGGAAAAAAATGGAGGGTGGTAAGCAAGCAATTTATAGTTATTTAGCATGTGGGTGAAATAGGAGAAGTTGAGTATTGAGACTGAGACCCAGTACTATAATCCTTGGTTCAGCTAGACAGATTGCATACCCAAATCAGTTCTCTAGGCATTCATTTTCTTTAACACCTTAGTAGCTATTTATTGATCACCTGTTCTGTGTAAGGTATATATTAATATTTATCTCAAATCCTTATAAATTTGCTATATTCTTCAGATAAGGAAACTGAAAACCTGGGAAGTTAACAATTGAACAGAGTCACAAAGCTAGTACTTGTCAGAGCTGGAATTCAAACCTCAATCTGTCTCATTCTAAAGCATGTATCCTCCTTATAATGTTGCATTCTTAACAAACACAAGATCGGTCAAAATTGTTATATTCTCACTTGTAATCATTCACATAAACACATATGTTTTTGGAAGCCTAAGTTTTTCTTTCTTATTTATATTGTAAACAAAATGAATTAACTGCCAATAAAAACAAGGAACTTTTATCCCAAGTTTGTGACAAATAGGATGATTTCCCTATACTTCCTGTCCTTTTTATTCTTAAACAAGGATATGCCCTGAGTACTCCATTCATCTGATTCTGAGTCCTTCTCCCTCCTGACTTAAAGTAAACCTCTACCTGGCCTGGCCTTCTTTCCGACAAAACATCGCAAATTCTGATGGATGGGGCAGATTTACCCGTTTTTCTTTAGAAAAGTATAATAAAAAATGAAGTGAACACTTAATGCTTTTACTTTTCCTAGCAAAATGCTAGGAAGTTTTATATACATTCTTTACTAAAATGAGCTTTTCACATACCTCCAAATTGTTGTCAAAATGCTAACAAGTCCCTGTTTTCCTTCAATCCGTGTAGTAACAAAGCAACTAGGATGATAGTCCTAGAAAAAGTAGTCTTGTCATTGGTAGTTGAATGTTATATTCCAAGGTAAGGTATTCAATGACAGAATGTACTCCAGTAGTAATAAAATACATGTATTTCAGGGTCAGGTGTGGTGGCTCACACCTGTAATCCCAGCACTTTGAGAGGCCAAGGCGGGCGATCACCTGAGATCAGGAGCTGGAGACCAGCCTTGCCAACATGGTGAAACCCATGTCTACTAAAAATACAAAATTAGCTGGGTGTGGTGGCAGGCGCCTGTAATCCTAGCTACTTGGGAGGCTGAGGCAAGAGAATCACTTGAACCGGGAGGTGAAGGTTGCAGTGAGCTAAGATCACACCATTGCACTCCAGCCTGGGCGAAAAGAGTGAAACTCCATCTCAAAAAAAAAAGCACCATGTATTTCAGGTGACTGTTTTATTTAGAAAAGGGGCAGTTTAAACAGCAAATGGTTGGAGTTATATAGGAGGGAATGGTAGTCAGTTCTTACATGGCGTCATTCCTGATTAATTATCACTGTAGGTATTTATCCACATCTTAGAAGGCACAGTCAAGAAATGATCTGGCTTCTTTCTGTGGAATGAGACTCTCTCCTTTGGCTGCATGCCATGGTATACAGTTTTGAGGGCAGCCCAGGCCCTGAGCTTGGCAGACCCCTTACTATACAGCTTTTATTTCACAATTAGGTGATACAAACACCAGTCAGGTCTTCCAAAATTTATCCATTTTTTCTAGTTAACATCCATGAATCCAAATAACACAGTTCATTTGCCCATTGGTTCTTAAATTTAACCATGTTCCACAATCATCTAGAGGGCTGTTAAGACACAGATTGCCGAGCCCCACCCCTAGAGTTTTTGATTCAGTGGGTCTGGGGTGGGTCCTGATAATTTGCACATCTAGTAAGTTCCTGGGTGATGCTGATGCTGCTGGCCCTTGGGTCACTCTTCGAACTGCTGGTCTCACCACCATTCTAAAGATACATGCTATAGTCTGAGTAAAGCAGTGATTGAGATATTAAGCTTTTCTTTAAGGCACATTGGAATTTTCACATTTCATAATGTCCCAGACTAAGTAGAAAAAGAGGTATTCGACAGCTTTTTTTTACTTTTTGAAAAGTTTAAAACATGAATATTCATATTGAAAAATATATACCATTTGCTTTTTCAATATTGCCTCATTTACTTGAATACACCATTGGTATTTACTTGGAGCAACTTTGATAAGGAAAACATTACCATCAAATGTCAACATTTGTGTTTCAGGCTTGATGGCAGTGTGATCATTAAATTACCATCCCACGGCTGGGAGCACACTGCTGAAAGAAATGAAAATACAGTTTTTCCATAAGTAAATGAATATTTCAAGTGTAAACTGTATCTAAGGAATGAAGAATGAAAAATGAAAAAATACTGTACTAAAGGCCAGACCTCAGGCTCTGAAAGATGAGGAACTTTATAGACCCTTTCATTATGGGATTAGATTGTTACTACGTCCATTTATTTAACTGTTTAGGAAATATAAATTGAGTGCCTTAACTGTTCCATGTATTTGCCATGAGGCCCTGGAACAAATAGGGGGAAACATTATCCTGAAATAATGGGCTTGGTTTGGACTTCAACTGTCTGTCTGATCCTTCAGTGTATAAGGTTATAAAGATATCTATCACATAGAAGTAAGTTAAACATTTTATTAGAAAACATATAAAAAGCTTATCCCAGGGTCTGGCACACATTGAGTGCTTAAAAATGTTAGTAGGCCCTCTACCCTCAATGGATAAATGCTAAAACAACATGCAGAGTGATTAAATCAGTTTAGTGCAGACTTCTCAGGAATAAAATCCAAAGCAGATCTTTAAAGACAAATAGGATTTTGCCAGCTGGTTGGGAAAGACATTGTAGGCCAAAGGAACAATATATGCAAAGTCACAAAGGTGAGGTTGGTGGCAAACAGAAGCAGGACATGTGGCTAGAAAAGGATAATGAATAATCCAGTGTATCTAAAACATTCAAACTCAGAAGGAAAGAATAGAGTGATGGTAACCAGAGGCTTTGGGGTGAGGTGGGGTTGATGAGGAAAGGAGAGATGTTTGCCAAGGGTACAAAGTTCCAGTTAGACAGGAAGAGTAAGTTTTAAAGATCTGTTGTACAAAATGGTGACCATAGTTAATAATGACATATTACATATTTCAAAATTGCTAAAAAAGTAGATTTTAAATGTTCTCACCACAAAAAAAAGATAAATAGATAAGGTCATAGATTTGCTAGTAACTTTATTAAATAATCTTTCTACAGTATATACATATATCAGAACATCACATTGTACCCCATAAATATATACAATTATTATTTGTTAATTTAAATTTTTTTAATTAAAATTTAAAAATAGTCCATTTGTTCTTAAAGTATGATCTGTGTAAGGTCAAATAGTGATCATGCCATCATTACTAGTTTTATAATAATACAAAGACGCTTGTCTTTTTCTATGTGTTGACATTTGCACTGATGGTGCTTAAACAATAGTGGTTAAAACTACTTGCATCTTAGCATAAATCAAAGCCATGGCACCATATTGTACTAGAAGGGTTTGTTGTCGTCGTTGTTGTTGTTTTCAAGTGAGTTTCACTTAATATCCTTGGTGGGCCAGACACAGTGGCTCATGCCTGTAATCCCAGCACTTTGGGAGGCCAAGGTGGGAGGATCACCTAAGCTCAGGAGACCAGTCTGGATAACATAGTGAGAGACCTTGTCTCTACTAAAAATTTTAAAAATTAGCTGGGCATAGTGGTGTGTGCCTGTGATCCCAGGTACTCAGGAGGCTGAGATGGGAGGATCGCTTGAGCCCAGGAGGTCAAGAACTGCAGTGAACCATAATCACGCCACTGCACTCCAACCTGGGTGACAGGGTGAGACTCTGTAAGAATGCCCTTGGTGATGTAGTAAATTAAATCTGAACCCTGGAGTACCTGTCTTCCTAAAAATTCTGCGTCATTAAATGGGAAGTACACATAGAATACTTCTGCTGTGTAACAAAGTATGATGGTTTTCTCAAACAAAAGTACTTGTGAAATAGTTTGAGTTGTGAAGCTGAACTAGCCCCATTTTTCATGGACTACCTTGAAAGAACAACTGACAGACAAACTGTAGTTATTCAAATCTGAGAGTGTTTGGCAGATATTTTCTCAAGAATGAACATAACAAACCTATTACTTCAAGGAAAACAAGTAACTGTATTTGTTGTCAGTGATATAAAATCCAAGTTTTCAAGCAGAAATTAGAATTTTTAAAAACTTATGTCTGCCACCATGACCTCAACAGCTTTCTAATACTTAAACATTCTTCTGATGAGATTGGTGGTTGAATTTGCAAACTTTTAAAAGTATTATATAATGAAATATGTCAACATTTAGAGGATCTGCATTAACTCAGTAAACCAATAATTTCCAAATAACCCAATCCATCATATTACAAAATTATACATGAGTAAAATCCATTCAAACTGCAAGATAGATCAATGGCTTTTAATGCAACTGAGTACAGAAAGTTTATTGATACGGTTTCAGATTTCACATTGCAACTAACCTTTAAGAAACTACCACTTATCAAATTCTGGTATGGTACCAAAGAATGTCTACAGTTATCTAAAAAGCTATTAAAATACTCCTCCTTTTTCTGCTTATGAATCTGGGTGAGACCAGATATTTTTCATATACTTTAATCAAAGCAACATATCACAGCAGATTGAATGCAGAAGCAAATAAGGGAATTCAGTTGTCCTCTGTTAAGCCAGATATTGAAAAGATTTGAGAAAATATTATTTAGGTTAATATGTACTGGGTTTATTTTCTTATTTTTAAATTTTTATTTAATACTTAAATTATACCTAATGCACATAATTATGGTGTACATAGTGATGCTACAATGCATATAATGTAAAGTCAGCAGATCAGGGTAATTAGCATATCCATGACTGTTCACTATAGTCATCCTACAGTGCCATAGAACACTAGAACTTATTTCTCCCATATAGCTGTAATTTTGTGTCCTTTGACAAATCTCTGCCTATCCTTTTCTTCCCCCATCTTTCCAGCCTCTCATATTCTCTCTTCTACTTTTTACTGCTATGAGATCTACTTTTTTTTAAGCTTCCACATATGAGTGAGAACATGTGGTGTTTAACTTTTGTTCCTGGCACTATTTCACCTAGCATAATGTCCTCCAGTTCCATCCGTGTTGCCACAAAAAAAGTTTTTAAAAAAAAAATGAATTAATTATTTTCAAATGTTCTCAGTTCCAATTTCTCATATAAACGTCAATTGATATAACCTGTACAAATAAGAGTCCATGTGATTCTCAGTTTTTAAGAGTGCAAAGCAATCCTGAGACCAAAAAGTTTGAGAAGTGCTGAGACAGGCTGTAAATGACATGTTGAAATGTTTGGCTTTTATCTTGTAGATTTTGTAGAGGAAACAGTTTTTAAGCAGGAAAGTAGCATGATTTTTTAAATAAAATATTTTCTGGCAGTAATATTGAAAATAGACTAGAAGATGGGATACTAGTGGGTCAAATTTTAGTTCAAGAATGTATACCCAGACATCATTTCTATGTGGCTAGTTTGGATTAAGAGAAACTAATTTGGTGGTTAATCTGGTCTGTGACCAGTTAGGAATTTCCCAGCTATCGTTTTTAAAATGATACCTACCTACCATCTCTGCAAGTCTTTGGTTCCCCATCACATTGGGGAATAATACTGCATAGTGGGAAGAATGCCAGCACTGGAGTCAAAGATTTGAATTCTGACTTACCCCTGAGTAGTTGTAACTTTTGACATAATCTCTCTGAGCTAAAGTTTCCCTACCTATACAATAAGAATAATAATACCTACCTTATAGACGTATTTTGAGTGCTAAATATATAGTATCTGTAAAACATCAGCATATATCTAGCAATAGGAGTTGACCTCATTACAAAACTATGTCTAGGGAACCAGAATTTAATATCATCCTTGCTTAATATCTTGCCCCCTGAAATCTATTCTGAGAACAGCCGCCTACTCTTTCTTAAATGTAAATCTAGTTATATCCCCCAACTCCCCACACTGAAGAAGATCCTACATATGTGGCATCTGCCTACCTTTTAATCTTAACGTTTTGGGCTTAATCTTATCCTCTTATTCATGAACCTCTAGTTATTCTGGCTTCCTTTTCTTCTAAGTGCCTTGTTTATAATATTGACTTTGCAGTCAGTTCTACTGGATTACCTTTTAATTGGGACTATCTTAAAATTGGTCCTCTCTTTTTTTTTTCATTTTATTTTAAAATTTTTATGATTGAAAATTTTAAACATGTACAAAAGTAGATAGACTAGTATAGTAAACCACCATTTACTATAAAACCACACTTCAACAGTTACCAATTTATAACCAATCTTGTTCCGTCTCTGCCCCTATTCACTTCCCCCTATTATCTTGAAGCAACTCTTTTTTTTCCATTATAATCAGATACCAAAAAGGGGTTCTTTAAACCCTAGTAGCTAACCCCTGGCTAAACATCATCATGTATCAAAAATTTTTTAACTATAAATATTCGGATGACCCTACTATCTTCATCCGTGATCTCTTCCCCCAAGAATCATGTGCAATTTTCCACTTGATATCTCCACTTCAAATGAAACATATCCAAAACAGAACTCTTAATTTTCCCCTACAAATCTGTTCCATCACAACTCTTCCCTTCTTGGTAAATGGCCCTCCATTCATTCAGTTGCTCAAGCCAGAAAACTAGGGGTCATCTTTGATTCTTCTGTTGCCTTTACCCCCGACATCCAAAATGTTGGATGATTCAACCTCCAAAATATATTCCAAATTATCTACTTCTCTCCAATCTCTGCTTCTACTACCCTGGTCCAAACTACCATCATCTCTAACCTGTTTACTAATGTATTTGCTGATTGAGCTCTCTGCCTAATCTCTTGCCTCTGGTAACCTAATCTCTTTAGAATGGCCAAGTACCCTCTTCATTTTACTTCTACCTTCTGGGTTCAATTTCCTTCTTGACAAATACCATTTTTAGTGGTTCTTTCAATAAGCTGTGGTGGTAAACACTTGGTTAGTGACTAAAATCATGGTTATTTTAGTGTTATTTAACCAATAACACTTGGTTATTGATTAAAACTATGGCCAATGGGCCATAGTTACTTGCATGTTAATTTAGTTTTCAGGCATAAATTCTGTGTCCAAATTATGTTCCTGAATGTTAGAATACCTCCAAACACAATTTGCCCAGTTTAGACATTTAGTCTCACTCTTACGTAAATAATTGTTTTCATACTTGGTTGACAAGATCTATTGCCAATCACATACATGTGCTTAAATTTTCAGTTCACCCAGGCATGGTAGTGTGCATCTGTAGTTCCAGCTACTTGGAGGCCAAGGCAGGAGGATCACTTGAGCCCAGAAGTTGAAGTTCAGCCTGGGCAACACAGCAAGGCCGCCTTCTCACCATCTCTAAAATATAAATTAAAATGTAATTCAAACAGTTTTTTTCTAATGAGAAAAATCTAATCTAGACATTAAGAAAATAAAAGTAACACTCCAGCTAAAGTTAAGGATATCATTTGCTGCCTGAATGGCCTTTAGCTAACCTTTCTAAATCTACCACCCCTGAATTTCATGCTCCTAATTAGCAAAGACCCCAGGCATGTACATCTGGGATACTATGTAAGTCATTTCTTTAGGACTTCCATAATCATCTCAGGAATCCAACTATGTCTAGCACAGCTGGGATTCTGTCCAAACCCCAGCTTCTGGTTTGGACAGACAGACTGGATTTGACATACCTTTGCACACTTAGGAACACTATTTATCTGTATCAACCTTTCTTTACCCTTCCAAGTCCTTTTGGATCTTCTCAAAGACCTTACATAACTAAACTGTATTCCTCAATAATCCAGGAGTTGGCAAACTACGGCCAATGGGCCAAATCCAACTTGTTACCTGTTTCTGTAAAAGAAGTTATACTGGAAAATAGCCACACTCATCTTTTACATGTTGTCTATGGCTGTTTTCAAGCTACAATGTATGGTATGTATGGTACATACAAGCTACACCATATGTACCCTAGGGTTAAGTAATTGCAGTAGAGACCATATGGCCCACAAAGCCTAAAATACTTACCGTGTGGCCTTTTACAGAAGTTCACTTACCCCTGGACTAAGCCATGATACCAGATTTGTCTGTGGTTGTCAGGCATGCTAGTGACATACAGCCATTCCAGCCAAATACTGGAAAGGATTGGTACTCTCTATAGTAACCAACATAGGCCTATTAATATATATGTGTGTGTGTGTGTGTGTGCACATTCGTGCATATGTGCGTGTACATATGGTATGGAAAATGAAAATCCCAACACTTCTTAGACTGTGGTAAAATGTCATGTCCTTCTCTCTGGAAAATTCAGTTAGAAGCTTCAGTTGTTTCAATGCTTATGCTCCAGTTATATCTTAATTTGCGTTACCTCTCCCTTAAGTTCATGTCCTTTGTAGAGGCATGGATGAAGCTGGAAACCATCATTCTCAGCAAACTATTGCAAGGACAGAAAATCAAACACCGCATGTTCTCACTCATAGGTGGGAATTGAACAATGAGAACAGTTGGACACAGGGCAGGGAACATAACCCACTGGGGCCTGTCATGGGGTGAGGAATGGGGGAGGGATAGCATTAGGAGAAATACCTAATGTAAATGATGAGTTAATGGGTGCAGCAAACCTACATGGCACATGTATACATATGTAACAAACCTGCACATTGTGCACATGTACCCTAGAACTTAAAGTATAATAAAAAAGAAAAAGAAAACAAATGTTGCATTACCTCTCCTTTTTACTAAGAGAATCCTATCGAAGTTTTTTCATGCTTAGGATGAAACTGGTCTCAAGATCAAACTTCTACTTCTCATAAAGAAAAATAATTGAAAACAGAAGCTGAAAATAGCTGCTTTCTCTCCTGATCACATGTTATTTTGCTGTAAAGAAACTTCTGGACCATCAGCATTTATAAAAATCACATCTACATTTGCTGATACATTTTTCCTAAAGTTAAGACGAGTTCATGAAGTCCTCACTGTTACATTTTTAAATAATCATGTTTTAGAGAAAGCCGATAAATATCTTTATCGTAATCATGGAATGATACAGTGTGGTTATGTTTGTATGTACCAGAATGGGGTAGTCTTCAGACAGCTTTGTTTCTTTTCCTTTTGGGAGGTAATATAATCCCAGAGAAGTAAACTGACTAAGAATAAACCTCAGAGGGTTAGGAATGGTCCCAAATTATTATTCCCTCCCTGCTTTTTCATAGTTCATTATGAATTTCTCATCTGTGACTATTTATTTTATTTCCCCTTTCCTGCTTATATCACTTCTGAAGAATGATGCTCCTTTGCTTAAAATTTTTCTCCTCACTTTTCACACCTTGCTGCTTGTATACTTATTCTTCTATTCTTTCTGGAGGAGGAAGGCAGTGAAAAATAGTTTCTCAGTATGTGTTCCTGGGATCAACTGCATCACCTGGAGTATATAAATGCAGATTCCTGGGCCATGCCCCAAAGCTGTTAAATTAATCCCTAAAGACGGGAGCTGAGAATCTGCAATTTTAACAAGCTCCCCAGGTAATTCTTAGGTACATGAAAGTTTGATAGCCATTGGCATAATATTTTAGAACATAGACTTTGAAGGCACCCAGACGTGGGTTTGAATCCTGCTTTTATCACATATTAGTGTCATCTTGGACAAGTTACTTGAGCTCTGCTTACCAGTTTTCTCATCTAGAAACTGAGAAGCAAATAATGTAACTGCTTAAAGGACAAACACTAGAACTAAGCTACAGGGTTTGAATCTCAGCTCCACCAGTTACTAGCTGTGTTACCTGAAGCAAGTAACTTAATCTCTCTGGGCTATAATTTCTTCATTTATAAAACACAGAAAATAGCCTGCCTAGTAGGTTGTTGGGAGACTTAAAGGGGGATGGAATTTCCCCCTGGGGCATATTTGACAATGTCTGGAGATTTTTTTTGGTTGTCACAACTGGGAGGCAGGGGTTAGTTCCAATGTCCAGCCTTTAGCAGGTAGAGGCAAGAAGTGCTGTTGTAATCCTGCCATGTGGATAGCGCTCCACAACAAAGAATCACCTGGCCCAAAATGTCAATAGCCCCACTTCTGATAAGCATGGCTTAAAACAGGCACATAATAAGCACTATGTAAATTTTGGCCACTATTATTATTTGCTGTTATGGGAATAATAAGCCTTACTCAGAGTGTTATTGTTTGAAGATATTTAAGCACAGTGCCTAGCATTCGGTAAATGTAGATAGTGGGGGTAGCAACTATTATTAGGAAGCCAAATATCTAGAAACACAGTCATTCTATAGCTAGAGCAGCTTCTATTTAAAGAAATTTTTTTGGAAATGTATATTATTAATTTTTTTGGTTTGTTTGTTTAGGATTTTCAAAAGTAAAATACATTTGTAATCATTAATACCCTACTTTTCAATAAAAGCTATGTTTTTTTCTTCTAACTAAAAGTAGAAGCAGTTTTACTTCTTCATCTTCCCAATCAAGTATGTATTGCTGGGTTTCTGCAGTATGCCAAACTTGCCTTATCTTAACAGTGTGGTGGAAGGAACATGGACGTTAGAGTTGCATGGTATCTATTCAGATCCCGACTCTGCCACCACCTTAGTACCCGTGTAATTTTAGGCAATTGATCTAACCTCTTTCAATCTCAGTTTCCTCATCTGTAAAATGAGAATAATTGTATCTACCTCCTGAAGAGTTTTCATGAATTAAGTGGAAAAATGCACAGCTTGTGCGGTGCTGAGTAGGTGTATTCTGAGTACTCATAGGTCCCATTCCTGCCCTACATCCATTTCCTCAGTCAGCCTGCAACATTTTTTGGAGTTAAGTGTATGTAATCATTTCTCAGCATCTCCCTACTCGGACTCAAAGAGCAGAGGGAGATAAGAGGAAAGTGAAAAAAGGTGTACTGACTTGCTTCTCCATTGCTTCTGGGCATTCGGGAAAAAAGTCCAGGGCCCCAGCAAGGCTGTTCCAAGGATCAGGTGCAATGGCTCTCTCCTGTAATCCAAGTACTTTGGGTGGCTAAGGCAGGCAGATTACCTGAGATCAGGAGTTCGAGATCAGCCTGGCCAACATGGCGAAACCCCATCTCTACTAAAAACACAAAATAATTAGCCAGGCATGGTGGCAGGCACCTGTAGTCCCAGCTACTTGGGAGACTGAGGCAGAAGAATCACTTGAACCCGGGAGGCGGAGGTTGCAGTGAGCTGAGATCATGCCACTGCACTCCAGCCTGGGCCACAGAGCGCTGTCTCAAGAAAAAAAAAGCCAGGCGTGGTGGCTCACACCTGTAATCCCGACACTTTGGGAGGCTGAGGTAGGTGGATCATCTAGGTCAGGATATCGAGACCAGCCTGACCAACACAGTGAAACCCCGTCTCTACTAAAAATACAAAAATTAGCCAGGCGTGGCGGGCACCTGTCATCCCAGCTGCTTGGGAAACGGAGGTAGGAAAATTGCTTGAACCCGGGAGGCAGAAGTTGCAGTGAGCTGAGATCACACCATTGCACTCCACCCTGGGCGACAAGAGCAAGACTGCATCTCAAAATTAAAAAAAAAAAAAGGCCGTTCCACATCCTTCCTGGGTTAGTCCCCTTGGAGAAGGCTATGGGTGTTTTCTTCTAATACCTTGCCTTCTCAGGAAATGCATATCCGTATCTCACCCCATTCTTTAGAAGTGAGTCAAGGCCAAAATGGTGATGCTAAGGAGCTACTTCTGTTATTGAGAATGTTATTCTTATTGAGAATGGCAACTGTATTTTATTGCTGTTTTCCAAAATTTATTGATCTTTTCTGTTAATTTGCACAGATGCCATTCTGATTTTGTATTTCATAGGATTTTGAAACTGTAATTTTTCTTAGTATTGTGAAAGTGACAGTGATTTACGGAGGCCTGTGTTTTATATGCTTTGTTGTCTTGCAATCTTGTGCCTTAAAGACACTTTTAATTTGCTGTTTGAGTCTGTTTTAAAAAATAAAGTGGATCTGTACAATTTCAGAAAATTAGAGTTCATTCAAGACCTTGCACATGGCTGCCAGTCTTCCCCATCTCGAGACCTAGCTACTTCATTCACACCAGTAAAAGCTACCTTTGTTTGACCAGACTATGTTAGAAATATTAACAGGAACTCATCAGATATCAGATAAAGGTTAATCTCAGTTCAGGATAAGAAGTTCAATGTTTTCAGTTAAAGACTACAGAAGGCTTAGCAGAAATTGGAGATACTAGATAGTGATCAGTAGACACACACTTTTCTACCTGAGAATGTCAATGTTTGGAAAGTGTGGCAAAATCAAATTGATGACCTGGAAACCAAGGATTAAGAAATGTCATATTCGTAGGAGGTCCTAGAGGTAGAGACACAAAAAGAAATGGGAGTGTTTTGTTTTGTTTTTTCTCCCTTTCAATAGATTACGAAGGTGTGGGATTTGATAACTTTGAACTCTCCTTTTCATGTGTTAATGTAGATCCCACATCTGCAGAGTTCTGTTATCCCCAGCAACCCCAGAAATATGCAGCTCTGGAAACCAGTAACAAAACCATGACGTTTTGTTTCTAATGTGCTTTAGTCTGATTTTTAGGGGTAAAAGGAGGTTTTAAAAGTCACATATTTGCTTATTGGCTGTCGTGGGCAACTAGAGACATGTGTACCTGCTGAAGAGAGCTAACAAATAGAATTCAGAATAACATTTGCCCCAAGAGGCAGGTAGTCTCTAGAAGTCTTTATTGCCCCTTCTGAAGCTGAATGAAGGTGGTTGAATATGAAGATAGGATTGAACTGAAATTGTGGAAATACTTGGATACTTAAAGGCCTTTAACCTGTTCTAATGTGGAATTTGATTTGCCTTTTTAAAAAATACATTCAGACATTTAATAGAATTTTTACAAAAATCTGTCTTAAATGAATTTGCCAGAAAAAAAAAAAAAAAGGATTATTTCATTTCATTTGATGGTGTAATGATTAATCCCTACCACCTGGGTAAACCAAGTGAACTTCCCATAGGAGACAGCTTCTGCAGCTTTGAATTAGGTATGAATATGGCCAGCTGATGAGATCTAACCTTCCAAGGGATTCGTTTATATAACACAAATCTGTAACAATGTAACTATTTCCTTTGAACACCTTATATTAATTCTGCATGTTCAGAAAATGATTTGTCTTTGTGGAGATTATGACATGGTTTTTTAAGTATCAGGTCAGACATCCCAAATCTCAATTAAAAACCGGTCATTAATGGAAAGTTGGTTGAAGAATTTAAAGTATAGTCACACATGTGTTGTCTTCTATGTTGTCTGTCTGTTGAAACAGAAGAAATGCTGAAGGTTCAGGACAAAGAGCAGGCCAAGTCAAGGTTTGACCCAACCTGAAGATCAAGGACCTAGATATCAACACCATAGTTATTACAGAAATAGGGGTGTTTCAACATAAATTAAAATAGCAGAAATATAAAAGCCATAACTTCCTCTTAGTGGGCCATTTGTCACTTAACAATTCTGTTTCATAGTAATGAATATCAAATTGTACTTAACCTGAAAAAAATTAGATACACTGGTCATTATTTGCCATTTTAAGACATGTGCTAACATATAGTGTATAAGAAATTCTCACAGATTTCTCGTAATTTTCATTCTAAATAGTTTACCATCTGACTCATGGATGAACTGGGGGAAATTTTTATTTTTTCCACTAACTCTTTCCTGATGCCATCAAGTTCAGAAAATCAAAGCAATAAGGAAACAGCACCCAGGTTCGAATTCCCGTTTTATTGTTTTCTCCATCACATTAAACATCTCCCAATGAAATGTTGGTGGTTATAAAGCACCTAAAACACTTTGTTAGGATATAAAGCTGATATTTGTGAAGTGTCATTTTAGTATTTGAGTTTTCTGATTTTATGTCCAAATATGGAACATAACAATGGTAAATACCTTTTTTTTTTTTTTTTTTTTTTTTTTTTGAGATGGAGTCTCTCTCTGTTGCCAGGCTGGAGTGTAGTGGTGCAATCTTGGCTCACTGCAACCTCTGCCTTCCAGATTCAAGCGATTCTGCTGCCTCAGCTTCCCAATACCTGGGAATACAGGCGCCTGCCACCACGCCCACCTAAGTTTTGTATTTTTAGTAGAGACAGGGTTTCACCACGTTGGCCAGACTGGTCTCGAACTCCTGACCTCAGGTGATCCACCTGCCTCGGCCTCCCAAAGTGCTAGGATTACAGGCATGAGCCACCGCACCCAGCCTTAAATTCCCTTACTATATTAATTTGCCTAATGATAAATTAATCAGAGATTTTCCTTTTTTCTTTCTTCCTGAATGATTTGTCGGTTTATGTTGTTTATATATAGTGGCTGAATCAACCTTCTCTGATACTTTTCTCAATTTTTTTTATTTTTTAGTCATAGTATGTTATTATATCTAACCTTGAACTGTGAGAACCTCTCCCTTTTCCCCTGTCTCTCTTTTATCTTTTTTTTTTTTTTTTTTTTTTTTTTTGAGATGGAATCTCACTCTGTCACCCAGGCTGGAGTGCAGTGACACAAACTCAGCTCACTGCAACCTCTGCCCCCCCAAGTTCAAGCAGTTCTTCTGCCTCAGCCTCCTGAGTAGCTGGAATTATAGGCACCTGCCACCACATCCAGCTAATTTTTGTATTTTTAGTAGAGATGGGGTTTCACTATCTTGGCCAGGCTGGTGTTGAACTCCTGACCTCGTAATCCACTCAGCCTCCCAGAGTGCTGGGATTACAGGCGTGAGCCACCGCACCTGGCCTCTTTTATCATTTTAATCATACAAAGAGCTATTCTTCCTTCAAGCATTAAGACATGACATCTCATTGATGCATTTTAATATTCTTACTCCTTTTAGAGACTGAAGTCACTGTAAATGCAGATTAAACATTTTAGCATCCATTTGCAAATCCATGTGATTTTACTTTTATCAACTCTATTTGCATAGTTCTTTAGAGTTGAGAATTACTTTAATTGGTGATTTAATTAATACCAGTGCACTTATTTAAAATGTGCTCATGAAAACCAATCTTTATCTGGAATATAGGCTGTACTGCCTTAGTTTGGAAAGAGTTAAGAAAACTAGCTTTCACTTTGCTTGGTTCCCCAAAGGTAATTTGGCACATTTCCCAGACCAAACCAGTAAGGTAAGGGTCAAGGTGCAGTGAGTGATATTAAGGAACAGAATTCAAGCCTTTTCTCATGATTTGTCTAACTTGTAGCTCTCCAGAACTCAGTGGAATCTTTGGTTTATCTGAGTTTCAGAGCATGATTAACAGACTCGAGAAGACCCTGTGAAAATTTCATTTAATGGGGAATTGTGTTAGTGAGCACAGTGGGTGAGTTTTCTAATATTTCTTGCTTTTAAGTATTCGTTTTTTATTTTGTGAAGCCCTTCAGAGTACAGAGCTGTGTTATATGTACACGTGTGCAACAGACCCAGGGAGTTCCTCATAGGTTAATAGCAGCAGCTCTTTCTGTGGTTTTCACTGTAACTGAGCTTTGTTGTTAATAGCCCATTGCCTAGGATGAAAACAGGCAAGTGAGGTTGGAATCATAGATTCTGAACCCTTCACCAACCCTTTTTGACACATGGAAAGAATGCTTTCTTTTAGTAATAACCAGGAGATGGAGACAGAAAAAAGGCAAGAGTAAGTCTGAAGAGATTAGGAGCCAAGAAACAGCTATTCAGGAAACCTCTGAAGCTGACTTTAGAACAAGAACTGTCTGGAGCTTTAACATTTTTTTTTTCTTTCAAGCATGTTGGCTGATTGTGTTTTGAGACAGAGTCTTACTCTATTGCTAGGCTGGAGTACAGCGGCACAATCTCAGCTCACTGCAACCTCCACCTCCCGGGTTCAAGCGATTCTCCTGCCTCAGCCTCCCGAGTAGCTGGAACTACAGGCATGCACCACCATGCCCAGCTAATTTTTGTGTTTTCAGTAGAGACAGGGCTACCATGTTGGCCAGGATGGTCTCGATCTCTTGACCTTGTGATCTGCCCACCTCAGCCTCCCAAAGTGCTGGGATTACAGGTGTGAGCTACCGAACCTGGCCAGGGGGCTGATATTTTTAAGGGACTTTATATTTATTGCTTTGAAACTAAAAATGGTTTCTATTAACTTTTGCCAGAAAACATTTTCCCTTCCTTGAAACATGTTGATAACTACTGAGTAATATACATTCTTGACATTAAGTGGTGCCTGAATGTCTTGGAAGTGTCACTTTGTTTTGTCTTCGCTAATGCATGGAGATAGAGCACCCACGTTACTTTGATTTTATGGTGCTCCATATTATGAGAAACCAGCTTTGTGTGGAGCCCCTCTTTTGGGTTAATGACCGAGGGCAGCCCATCAAGAAGAGGCAGTATGCTTTACTGTGTGAGGCCTCCTTTATATGTACTACTCTCTTGACTGCTAGAAAAGTGATTCCTTCCAGCCTCACCACTGTCCCCAAGAGCCAGGTCCCCTAATGGAACTTCCAGCTCATTGCTTATTCCCAGTATAGAGAGACCTCTGGCTCTGCCAGCTTTGAAAGGATATTTTTGAAGTTGTATATCCAGCTGACATCAAGGCTTATTTTTCTGTCCAGGCACATGCATAATTTCCATAATGAAAAATTGATAAGGGGGTACTCCTTTGCCTTTAGATCTACTCCCTTAAATCCACAGGCGATATATGTTCTGATGGCACATGATCAAACAAAGTGCCTCTTTTAAAGAAACTAGTAAATGTCACCATGACTCACTGCCAATTGAAAATCCACAAATAACCTGTAATCATATATGTTTCCTTTCCTTCTTTCTTTTTTTCATAAAGAAACCAGGAAAAATAGCTAATGAATGTGTGATAACTAGGAATACTTTTCAGTGGGCCCAGCAAACTTTAAAGATGCATGAATTCATTTAATTGACCAGTCCATTGAGATTTTCTAAGTAGGCCAGTTTTCTTTACCAGCAACAGAATTGGCACATTTCAAGCAGACTGGGGAGTGGGGAAGATGGGAAGAAGTAGCTATAAGCATATGAGCAGGCAATGGTAAAACAAGATTGGTCATATACTGGTATGTGGCCAGGAGGATGCTTCAGATTCATTTTAATAAATGAGATTAACTAGACTGCGAACTTTCTTTTCCATTTGCCTTTCCTGCTGCACACAGACAGGCAAAGGTTGATGCTTCTGTTCTCTTGGCAACAAGACCTCAGTGTACCTACTAAATAATGGCTTAACTTCCTTATATAGATAGTTTAATCTCAACTTTATTCCTGATCCTGATTTAGTACACACTAAAGTGTGTACTAAAGTGTGTACTAAATACTATATATAAATTAAAACTATGTAGTAAAGTATTTGATATTTACCATAGTATTAGAGTACTGTAATTAGTAAGTATGGTAAATACTTTACTAAATACTTGAGCATATTTGTCTTTAACCAGTTAAACATTCAGCTCCTTCTACCACCAACATCACCACCTCCCACCTAAATAAAATGTTTCATTCCTTGACTGTTATTCTCAAACTCTCTTGCAGGCTACCATACCTGCTCTATCAAATTGGGTTCTCAATATGTATGAATCAAGGTAAATAGAAGTATCTGCCTAGGTGAAGTACTGCCTTGTGTTCAGACAAGTGTATTGGGGCTTATGACTCGTTACTGTGACTATAGGACCAGTTATTTACATTTATGGGAAGTATATGCCTTCCATAAATCTAAATTTTAGTAGAATCTTTCAATACCAGTGTGACAAGTGGTCTGATTTGTTTCAGTCACATGACCCACAAAGTAACAGAGGATTTTTCTCCTCGGGATCCAAGAACTGTTGTTGGGAAGCAAGATGGCGGGGGCTGCACTTCAGTCACAACAGCATTGTCCCTACCTGAACTGGAAAGGAAAGATGGAAAAGAAGACATTTCAGATCCTATGGACCCAAATCCTTGTAGTGCAACATACAGCAACTTAGGTAAGTGCAAATGTCCAATAAGTAGTATTTAAACTTGACCTTTTTATGTACTAGCCAAATGTTCTGTTTTCTTGGAGAGATGGTTTTTATTGCTCCATGAAGCAGAAGTTGGACCATTGGAGTTATAAATTTTAAGTCACATCAGAAAAAAGTTCTGATGTTTACTAGGCATGTATTAAACACCTGCAACCATGAGCCGTGTGCCAAGTGCTAAGGGTTATTAACACTGTTTTGAGGGACTCACCTAGAGGGAAAGAAGTGAATTTGTTAATTATTTCAGTGTAATATAAATACAGTGACAGAGATATACATGGTACATTTTTAATATTACACAGAGGAGGGTGTCAAAAGATACCTTTCTGGAGATAATTCCTGAACTGGTTTAACTAGTTGACAAAGGGAAGAAAGAATATTCCAATCAGAGGCAACAATGTGAGCAAAATCATGGAGATGCATGTAGGCACCACAAACATTTAGTGTTGCTGAAATGTGAAGTGGAGAGTTAGCCAGTATCATGCCTTTCAGGCTAAAACCTTAGACTTTTTGCTATTTGTGATAGTGAGCCATCAAAGGTTTTTAAGCAGAGGAGTAACACAATTAGATTTGTTTTTTAAAACATCCACCCTGCAGGCTGCCATGCGAATGCGGATTATTTGGTAGCAGGAAATTTGGTAGTTAGATACTCTTGCAGGACCACACAAAGGGACGAGAAAGGGAGGCCTCAACTAAGATAGTGAGCGGTGGGGGGACAGTAGACAGATTTGAGAGCTATTTAAGAGGAAAAATACACAAGATTGGATGATGTGAAGAGTCTATAATGTATCCCAGATTTCTGACTTGGATCAAGCAGACTCAAGAAAGTAAAGATCCCTGTCATTGGAGGTATTTAGGCAGAGGCTGATGGACCATCTCTCAGAGGTGTTGTGAGGAGGATGATGCACTGCAAAGAGGGTTGAGCTAAATTACTTCAGAGGCGCCGGCCAATGCAAAGATTCTTCAATTCTCTGATCATCTTTACTCTTCTTCCTTGAATGCTCAATGACTTCTTACCTGTCTCCCTTGAGTGCCACATAGTTTCCTTCCTTCTGAAAAGCAAAGCCTGAGGCAGAATAAGGATTTCTCAGTGCTCTTCTTCCATGAAGTCAGGAGAGAGGTGAGTAGCCTGGACTACTATATGCAGAGCACTAGCAAGATTCATATGAACCACTGACCAATCCTTAGACTTTGGAAACCAGTGGCATGTATCATTGAAGTATTTTTTACCTCGTTTCTCATCTCCTTTCTTCTTTGTCCTTTTCCTTTGTCAGGTTATTGTAAGGAAAAATAATTCTAACACTAGCTAGTGTATTTGGAAATAAAGGAGTCCCTAAGAAGGCCAGAAGATTATGGTAACACTGTGGGCGATAATACTTTAATATCTCTTTTTGGGAAACTCAATCATAACAACCCACATGCAGTTGAAAATACATTTTGTAAGAAAAAGACTTCCATTTTAAGTTCCAGAAGCTTTCTGTGATTTGGGAGTAGGGGAAACATACTATAGTTTACCCAAACTGCTATCTTGGATACTGTTTACAAGTTGGAACAGATTTTATCATCAAATAGCTTATTGGACTTTTCCCATTATTTGATATTTTGTGAGGCATATTATAAAATGAAAATTTACTGTTTACTTTATACCCTCAGACAACATAATATATCAGGAATTATAATATCTTCTAGACATTCTTACTAAACCAAAATTTCTTTCATGATAGCCTCAGTAAAATATTTAATTTTTATTAGTTGTACCATATTTGATGGCATCTCTATAAATTTTTATTAGCTGACATTAGTTAAAATTATTTTATTTCATCATCTCAGTTATGAAGACTGGTAGAAAAAAAATAAAGCATTGCCTCTGTGAATATTCTGAGTGCCTTACATATATTAGCTCATTTAATCCTCACAACCATCCTAAGAATTATTATCCCCATTTTTCAGATGAAGAAAGTGAGGCAGAGTGCCTTGCCCAAAGTCACAGAACCAGTAGGAGTTGAACCAGCTGGTATCCAGTCCATCTTAGCCACTAGACTTTAATGCCTTTAATCATGAAATTCTTGTAAAATACTGAAGGGCTCCTACTATTTTCCTTTTTCTCAAAGAAGTCATCTACTTTCAGACATAAAATTTAAGACTTAAAAAAAAAATTGTCATCACTTTGCATTCAAAAACTTAAAATGGTTATAGATGCCCTATCAGAAAGATAGCTTTCTCTCTACCTGTTGCCTTCCTTTTAAAAGTATGTGATACTGCCAGGCACAGTGGCTCACGCCTCTAATCTCAGCACTTTGGGATGCCAAGGTGGGCAGATCACTTGAGCTCAGGAATTCAAGACTCGCCTAGGCAACATGGCAAAACCCCATCTCTACAAAAAATACAAAAATTAGCCGAGTGTGGAGGCACGTACCTGTGGTCCCAGATACTTGGGAGGCTGAGTTGGGATTATCTCTTGAGCCCAGGAGGTCAAGGACACAGTGAGCCGAGATTGCTCCACTACTTTGCAGCCCGACAAAGGGAGACGCTGTCTTAAAAAAAAAAAAAAAAAAAAAAAAAAAAAAAAAAAAAAAAAGTGATGCCAATAAGATATTGTCCAGTTTTCCTTAAGTGCTCAAGTATCTATATACTTGACTCTATAGGGTATGATACATTATGATACATAGTTGCTTCGTTGGAGAGGCAATAAAGTTGACTCCAATAGTTGTAAGATAAGGGGGTTTTATTTTGTTATTTTTCCTAATGGAACAAGTATTTTAGATGGCATTTGAAACTTTCCTTTTTTAATACTTTCAACAAGTCGTTTGCATGCAGGTTTAAACTACCCCTTTGAGTAATGTTTTACGATTTAAAGACTTGATAACTTTAAAAAATGGTGTGTTTAAAAACTAAAAGACAGCAAAACCTCCTAATGCAATAGCTTTAGATCCTTTTAAATATTCCAGAACCAGTCCATAAAGATCACTTTCTCTTTTTTCTTTTCTTTGTTTCTTTAATAAGACAGTGGATGGATTGACAGATGTGGAAGAAACTAAGGGAGAAAAATTCAACGCTTACCATCATTTTTACTGTGGAATTTGTTTCTGAAAATTACACTGTGAAGCAGATTTAGGAAGCAATGTACTATAGCAGGAAAAAAGATAGATTTGAGGGGATCAGTGGGATTTAGGTTTCTATCACAGCTGTGTCATTGCCCACCTGCATGATTGTGGGCTGGCTATTTAACTTCCCTGAGCTTCAATTTCCTCATCCAAAATGAAGGAGTAGTGACATCTGCTTTGTAGGGCTAGTGGCAGAGAAGTACTTGGTACATATAAGTCCTTACTAGTTGTGAATTCCTTTATTTCTCCCCAAAAATATACTCTGCTTTCTCCTTTTAAAAAAAAAATATATCTTAAATTTTAAATTTTTTTAGAGACAGGGTCTTTCTCTGTTGCCCAGGCTGGAGTGCAGTGGCACTATCATAGCTCACTGCAGCCTCAAACTCCTGGGCTCAAGTGATCCTCCCTTCCCAGCCTCCCAAGTAGCTGGGTCTACAAGAATGTACCACATGCTCGGCTAATTTTTAAATATTTTTTGTTGAGATAGAGTCTCCCTATGTTGCCCAGGCTGGTCTCAAGCTCCTGGCCTCAAGCAATCCTCCAACCTTGGCCTCCCAAAGCACTGGGATTACAAGGGTGAGCCACCATACCTGGCTTCTTTCTCCTTTAAATATGTTAGATATGGTAGCCAGAAAATGTAAAGTGGAAAGGATTTAAAATGTTATTAGATTGCTTAAATAAGCAGAACAACAAAATGTAAATCTAAAAAATTGTGGGCTTCCTACACAACTCATGACCAAAGATGTGAAATGAAAAGCAGACTACAGGATCCCCAAGGTAGCTAACAGGGAACAGAGGAGAGGTGACAAATAGCAACATAGCTGTGCAGATCCAGTTCCTTAAGATCTGCCAATTACAACAAAACAAAGGGACATGGACAATTTGTGTAATTCTCACATTTCTTGTATAGTTTTTAAAAACTCCATTTAAAAAAAAAAAAAAAAAAAAACTCAACTGGAATAGGCCTTGATTACCCTCCTTCAGAATCTCCTGTGAGTCCTTTCTACCCTCGCAGCCGTCTTATTACTTCCACTGTGGTGCAGTAGGAGTTGTGATTGAACTATTCCCACAAAGAGCTACTGACTTATGCAACCCGTATATTTTTCTTTTTTACATTAGGCATCTACCTCTAGGATTAATTTAGATGTCATTCTTCTTGTCCTTAATGTAAATAATGCAAACTTTATTTTGTTCATAACTGAATTAATTATGATTCAATACAGTCACCACTAGCCATATGTGGCTTCTGAAATATAAATTTATAAAGATAAAAATTCACTTCCTCAGTCTCACTAACAACATTTCAAGTGCCTAGTAGCCATATGTAGATAGTAGCTACTGCATTAGTGCCGATATAGAACATTTCCATTGTTACACAAAGTTCTATTGAACAGCACTGCTTTAAAGAATGTGTTATTTGGGGGATTTATATTGTCTTCTATGTTGCACAAAAATCACATTGGTCTTTATGCAACTTGACAACTTAAGAAGGTTGCCCCTCACAGAATGGTGATTTTACTCTGGGTGGTGGTAGTATAAGATCACTTAATGAACTCGGATCTGTAACACCTTAACTGACCCCAAGCTGAATTTTATAGGGTATCTGTCGCCCAAAATGATTTCCCAAAGAAGTAATAAAATTTGTTTGAATCAGACCTCGAACATTTTCCCTTTGTTTCTATGTTTATCTCAAAGTAGACAGAGATCACTGTTTTTTTAATGTGGCATATTTGCTTTATCAGTCTGCTAAAATCAGGAACATGTAATGAAATAGCTCTCCTTCAATCACTTTGTAACCAAGTACTCATATCTTCTACATTCCTTATAATATCCCCCTTTATTCAACCGATTTTTGGCTTGTTCCTCTTTCTGCATCCCAACATCCTAGTGCATTATCTAAAACACACAGTAGGTACTAAGAATGTGTTTGAGTGAACGAGCTAAAAATGACTTTTGGATTTGACTTTAGAAGATTACCAGATTAGGAAAATCTGGCTCTGCTCAGGAAAGTTCATCTAGGAAAATTTCAAGTCTATGTGCTCCATTAATCAGCTGGCTTTTCTTTTTCTAATATGAGGCTTCGTCCATAGGTTTCCTAATTAAGGAATTATGTAAACCATGCCTCTGTTTCCTTTCTATAGATCAGCACAAGAAACTGTGCACATTTTCTCATTTTACTTACTTTGAGCATCTCCTTTAGGCTTTATCCTTCAAATACTGAAAAAAAAAAACACTTAAAAGTCTTCTGTCTCCAGAACTTCCTTTGGCATTAATATTGATTGTTAGTGTTAAATTTTAAGGGGTGGATATACTTAAAAGAATGTCATTACTTTGCTGGCCTTGATGTAATTATAGAATAATGTCATTATAAATGCCAGCTTTTAAAAAAAAATTATTCTGAGGATTACATTATCATTCACTCATTTACTCAACAAATAATTATTGAGCAGACATTATTCCACACACTGCATAGCTAATGATCTGAACCAAGGGCTAAAGAATTGCACAGTTTTAGATCATTTAGATGCTTAAAAAAAACTGAGGTTGAGAGCTTTGAACATTTGTTTGAGCAGTTGTACTTCCTAAAATTGTAATTATTTCTATTTAAAAAGAAATCATACACTCTGTCCCGAAGTTAGCTGCATTCCCATTTAAAAATAGTTTTTCATATATTGGAATTAGTTGAGAGAGTGCAGTATTTAAATTACATAGATAAATTACACCCAAATAAATAATCTCTGTTTTGGGAGAGGTTTCCACTAATGAGGACTTACAAAAATCAAGTCAGCCAGCTGCTATACCGCTGACGTTCTTTAAAATGGTCTTTGTATCTGTTTATTTGAGGCTAAACCCAAAGTGGTCTTTGGAAATCAGGTTTATTTTATTGTTTGGCATGAAGTTGATATCCCCTGTGATTTGCTAGTTGTTGCTTATATTTGACTATGGTAAGCCTCAGCACAATAATAATGCCTGGGTAGATTAGGCCCCTTCCTCCTAAGCTGCTGATGCCTGCTGGAGGGGGATGATGCTCTGAGCACTAAGTTCAGCCAATGTGAGACCCTGTTCATTTGACGAGGCTGTTGCACAGTGATGGTGTGTGGCATCTATGTTTATAAACTCTACGTATTCCCCGCTATGCACTAGTGGAGGTGATGGTCTCTTATTTTGTCTTCTCCCTTCTCTTTCTCATCTGTATTACTTGTTTTGAGCCCTGGGGAGAAAATTAGGGATGAAGATTGAAATTACAGTTTAAATAGGAAGATAAGTTCTATTTATTTGGGCTTTAATGCTTTTATTCAGCAAACATTTGTTGAACACCAACTATCTCCCTGGTGCCAGGCTAAGTGCTGGGAATACTAATGTATTTTTCAAGGACTTCTGATCTTTGGGAGAGATAGACATGGGACTGGACTCTTAGGAGCATGATAGTTGCTGTGATGCAGATATTTAAAGGTTTAATGAAAGCCTCTTCTTGGAGGAGTCTGGAAGAGGGTCACAAAAGGCATATCTTTTGCTTGTAGCAAATGGAGAGCCACTGAAGAATTTTGAATAGAGGCACAATCAGGATTGTTTTTAAAGATTCTAGGAGCTACCTATGAGATGACAGGAGGCAGAGAGATCAACCAGGAAATCATGCTACTCCTACACAAGCAGGTCATTATTAGTGTTCTTTATCCCCAGCACCCTAAGACTGTAATGAGTACCTACCAGGTCACAGGCAAACATTTGTTTGCTTTCCAGAACATGATATAGGGCCCGTCAGTCTGAAGACTTTTTTTTTTTTTTTTTTTGAGATGGAGTCTCACTCTGTAGCCCAAGCTGAAATGCAGTGGCATGATCATGGCTCACTGCAACCTCCATCTCCCAGGTTCAAGCGACTTTCATGCCTCAGCCTCCCGAGTAGCTGGGACTACAGGCACACGCCACCACACCTGGCTAATTTTTTGTATTTTAGTAGAGACGTGATTTCATCATGTTGCCCAGGGTGGTCTCCAACTTCTGAGCTCAGGCAATCCGCCCACTTTGACCTCCCAAAGTGCTGGGATTATAGGCATGAGCCACCGCGCCCGGCCTGAAGACATTTTTAAGTGGGGAGAAAGTAAAGAGGTAGATTATGGAAGTTCAGAAAAAGAGAAAAGTAAGTTTTGAGTGTGGTTTAGTCAAACATATTTGTCCAAAAGAATTTTTTTAGCATATAGCAAGGCAGGATTTAGAACACAATCTATTTTTTTTCTGTTTAGAGCACTGGTATGCCACAAAAATGTGGAGTATGTGATGTTATATTAGGCCTGCTGAAAGCTGAGCTTGGTGTCTGGTCCCATGGGCTTGAGAGGAATGTACAGGATTAAAAGTTTAAAATAAAAACAACTAAGATACCAAGCTTTTAAAACATTGGCCGAAATGATTGGAATTCAGTTAGGAGAACTTGTCTTTCTTGGAGGAAAAAAACTAAAAGCACAAACCAGTTTTAGACTTAGGAGAATGGCTTGACCTACTTACATGGGCTGTGGAATGTTTGTGGTTTCATTTGGAACGCATAAGTTTCTGATTCTCATGTGGAAATCTCCTTAGCTCCCAGGAGATCATATCCTGCTATTTGGGAAGAGAAGCCACGTTACTTACCTTTATTTCCTTGCTACTTTGGCTGTCCATTTCCATTTTGAATTGATGACCAACTCTGTTGACTCTGTCCCTCAGTCCAGCCACTTATTTCACACCTGCTGTGTACCTTACATCACATCAGGTTCTGAGGGGATGTAAAAACACACACTTTATAAAAGGCTAAAAATGCTCTAGTAGAGCAAAAAATGCTAAGAGAACACAAAGGAAGAAGCGATGGCTTCCAGTTTGAGGTGGAGGAGTAGAGAGTAAGGAAGGCTTCAGTTGGTAAGTGCCATTTGAGCTAGGCCAAGGACAGACACCCAAGCTAAGGCAAAAATGTAAAAATAAAAACATGGAACATATTAACAGGAAATGAGTGATTTGTAGGAAGGGTTGATGAGAAATAGTGGTAGATAAGACAGAGAGCCTTGACCAACTTGCTGAGGAGTTTGAACTTTATTCTCTGGCTGGCAGAAAGTCACATGATCAGCCGTTCTTCACCTCCTCTGATAAGCATTAAAGAGCTGATGATGATGATAGACCTTCTGTCCTTTGTCAGTTCTGAGGTTATAAAAGAAAAAAAGGTACTTTTGGAATTCTCCATTTATCTTATGTCCGTGATTATTTTTGTTTCTTCTAATTTGGAGAAATGGGTAGAACATGGCTGCCCATAAAGCCTCTTATAGGGCCCACATTGAAACAGGTAAGAATAGGTTCATGTTCTAGTTTTTTTATGTATTCCATTCTGCTCTCAGCCCAGATTCTTTGCTTGGTCTTGGGTACACAGATGAGACACAGTCCGTTCCCTCAATGAGCAAACCAGTAGGGCATTCAGGAAGGAACACAAGTCGAGGGTTGTAAGTGCTTAAAGAGAAATATTCACAGGGTCTATCTTAGGGCCCAAGAAAGGTCAATTCTGGGGAGTGGAGTAAGAAATATTCCCCAGAAGCAGAATGTTTAAAGATGAGAGGAGTGGGAAACTATTCTTGGAAGAGGATCAGCATGAGCAAAGACACAAGACACAAAGGAAGCATAAAATTGCCAAGAGTGCTGGAGAAACCGCAAGTAGTTTGGTGGCTCTGCCTTAAGATATAAGAGGAAATGCGATGAGAAACAGGTATACCAGGGCCAGATCATGAAAGGCTCACTTTCTGTGCTTGAAGATTTAAACTTGATCTTTAGGAAAGAATTTTTTAAAGCAGAGAAGTGTCATGATCAGCTTTGGTGTTTGAAAAACATCTCTCTGGTGGCTTGTGTGGTGAGGGAGGTAAAACTGGAGACAGCAATAATAGGAGATTATCACAGTTGTCTGGCAAGGATGATAGGGCCTGAGCTGGTGCAATTCACTGCTTCTAACCTTCTCCGTGGTGCTTCATCTCTGTAAGGTCTAGGTCAGCAACTGAAAAATTAGGATTTATTACAAAGCATACTTCTGTCATCTTGTAAATAAACCATGGTCTGACATCTCACATTAGCCAAGAGAAAATAGGGCTGGAACAGCTTTGGGAAGGAGACCCCACCATCACAGGAAACATTCAGTAAATGCCAAGCCCCTACGTGCTTGGTTAAGGGCACAGAGGAATGAGAAGATAAGACTGAAAACTGAATTGATGGTTGTTTCTAAGAATGGCTTGTTGATTTGCTTTATTGAGATATAATTTATATTCCATAAAATTCACCCTCCTAAAGTGTGCAGTTCAGTTAATTTTAGTATATTCACAGAATTTTGCAAGCATCACTGATGTCTAATTTCAGAGCATTTTCATCATCCCAGACAGAAATCCATTAGCAGTCACTGTCCATTCTCCCCTTCCCCCAGCCCCTTACAACTGCTAGTCTACTTTCTGTCTCTATGACTTTATATATTTCTGGAAATTTCATATAAGTGGAATCATATAATATGTGGTCATTTTTGACTGACTTCTCTCACTTAGTATAATTTCAAGGTTTTTCCATGTTGTAGCATACATCAGTACTTCACTCCTCTTATGCCTGAATAATAGTCAATTGTATACCACATTTAATTTATCCATTCATCAGGTGATGGACATCTGGTTTGTTTCTACTTTTTGGCTATTATAAATGTGCCGCTTGTGAACATTTGTATATTAAGTTTTGGTGGACATGTTTTCAGTTGTCTTGGGTATATACCCAGGAGTCGAAGTGCTGGGTCAAATAGTAACTGTATGTTTAACTTTTTGAGGAACTACCAAAATATTTTCCAAGGTGGTGGCACCATTTTAGATTCCTACTGGCAATGTATAAACATTGAATTTCTCCACATCCTCACCAACACTTGCCTGTGTGTTTTATTACAGCTAACCTAGTAGATGTGAAATGACGTCTCAGTTTGCATTTACCTCATGAGTGATGATGCTGAACATCTTTCCACATGGACTGGCCATTTATATATTTTCTTCGAAGAAATAGCTATGCAAATCTTTTACCCATTTTTACTTGGGTTATTTGTCTTTTTCAAAAGAGTTCCATATATTTTCTTAATGTAAGTCTCTTATCAGTTATGTAATTTGAACATATTTTCTCCCATTCTGTGAGTTGTCTTTTTTACCTTCTTGAAGATGTCCTTTGAGGCATAAAAGTTTATAATTTTTATTGACTTCCAATCTACTTTTTCTCTTGTTACTTATACTTTAGGTATCATATCTAAGAAACCATTGCCTAACCCAAGGTTGCAAAGATTTATTCCTACTTTTTTTCTAGGAGTTTTTTAGTTTTAGCTCTTATATTTAAATTTTTCATACATTTTTAGTTAAGTTTTGTGTATAGTGTGAGGTAGGGATTCAATTTCATTATTTTGCTTGAAACTGTTCTTTCCCTGTTGGATTGTTTTGGCAATCTTGTCAAAAATCAATTGACCTTAAATATAAGGGTTCACTTCTGCACTCTCAAATATATTTCATTCATCTATATTTCTATTCTTATGCCAGTACCACATACTCTTGATTACTATAATTTTGTAATAACTTGGAATAGGAAAGTGTATTATTCTTTTTAAGGACTTTGACTACTCTAGGTTTCTTGTATTTCCATATGAATTTTAGGATGAGCCTGCCAGTTTCTGCAAGAAGTCTGCTGGAATTTTGATAAGAATTACATTAAATCTGTAGATCAATTTAGAGAATATTTCCATTTTAACAATATAAAGTATCTGATCCATGAGCATAAGATGTCTTTCCATTTGCTTTTTAGTTTCAGCAATGCTTTATAGTTTTCAAAGTACAAGTCTTAAACTAGTTTTGTTAGGTTTATTTCTGGTTACTTTATCCTTTTTAATGGTGTCATAAATAGAATTGTCTTCTTAATTTTATTTTGGATCATTCATTTATAATGTATAGAAATGAATTGGTTTTTGTATGCTGATCTTGTATCCTGTAACCTTGCTGAACTGGTATATTCATTCTAATAGTTTTTTTGTGTGTCGATTCCCTATGCTTCTCAATATACAGGATTGTATTATCTGTGAATGAAGAGAGTTTTACTTTCCTCTTTCCAATCTGGATGTCTTTATCTCTTTTTCTTTCCTAATATCCCTGACTAGAACCTCCTGTACAATGTAGAATAGAAATGGGCAAGGTGCAGTGGCTCATACCTGTAATCCCACCACTTTGGGAGGCCAAGGCAGGCAGATCACTTGAGCTCAGGAGTTTGAGACCAACCTGGGCAACATGGTGAAACCCTGTCTCTATGAAAAATACAAAAAATTAGCTGGGCATGGTGGTGCATGCCTGTAGTCCTGGCTACTTGGAGGACTGAGGTGGAAGGATCACTTCAGCCTGGGAGGTCGAGGCTGCAGTGAGCCAAGATTGTGCCACTGCACTCCAGCCTGGGTGACAAAGCGAGATCCTGTCTGAAAAAAAAGAAAGAAAGAAAGAAAGAAAAGAAAAGAAAAAGAAAAAGAAAAAAAAGAAATGGCAAGAATGCAAATCCTTATCTTCTTCCTGATATGGGGGAAACTCCAGTCTTTTATCAATAACTATGATGTTAGCTCTTTTACAAAGATGCCCTTTCCTTTATCAGGCTGAGGATGTTCTCTTCTGTTTCTAGTTCATTGAATGTTATTATCATGGAAAGGTGTTTGATGTTATCAAACGTTTTTTCTGCATCTATTAAGGGTAATTATATGAACTTTTTTTCCCCTTTATTCCGTTGGCATGGTATATTACATTGATGGATTTTCAGATGTTAAACCAACCTTGCATTTCTGGAATAAATCCCACCTTGTCGTGGTGTATAATCTTTTTTTATATGTTGCTGGATTTTGTTTGCTAGCATATTGTGTAGATTTTCACATCTGTATTCGTAAAAGAAATTAGTCTCTAGTTTTCTTTTTATGTCTTTGTCTAGTTTTAGTATTTAGGTAATATTGGCTGCATTGAATTCAAGTTGGGAAGCATTCCCTCTCCTGTACTATTTTTTGGAAAAGTTTTCTAAAGATTGGTCTTAATACTTCTTTAAACATTTGGTAGAATTCATCAGTGAAGCCATCTGGTCCTGGGTTTTTCTTTGTGTGAATTTTTTAAAATACTAATTCAATTTCTTTCCTTATTATTATAGGTATCTATACAATTTTACTACTTTCTCTCTTTCAGTAGTAAATATTTTTTCCTTCATTCAAGAAATGGTTATTATTGATTCTATCTAGACCTTGTTATTGGCACAGAGATTACAGCAATGAATAAAACAAAAGCTCAGACCGTCTTGAAGCTTAGCATTCTCATATTTTTTTCTCTTCTCTTACTCTCCTGCTCTCTCTCCCCGTCCCTCCCTCTAAATATATATATACACACAATATATATTATATGTATATTATATATGTGTATATGTGTGTGTTGTTGTTTGTTTATATTTAATATAGTTCTATTCCTTATAAAAATATTACTACATGGCATGGGTGGAGAAAAGAAGTCATTGAGTTTGCTGTATATATTGCTGTAGCTTATATAAATTCTCAGATATTCTTGAAGAAAATGGTGTGCATGGGAAATGGATATAGTCATGTGCTATATAATGATGTTTTGGTCAACAGTGGGCTGCACAAACAACACTGGTCTCATAGGATTATGATGGAGCTGAAAAATTCCTGTCACCTAGTGACAGCCATTGTAACATCATAGTGCAAGGCATTACTCACATGTTTGTGGTGATGCTGGTGTAAACAAACCTACTGCGCTGCCAGTCATATAAAAGTATAGCACATACAGTTATGTATAGTACATAATACTTTGTGATAAACTACTGTGTTACTGGTTTATGCATTTTCTGTACTATTACCATAATTTTAAAGTGTACTCCTACTTATTTTTAAAAAGTTAACTGTAAAACAGACTCAGGCAGGTCCTGCAGGAGGTATTCCAGAAGAAGGCATTGTTATCTTAGGAGATGACAGCTCCATGTGTGTTACTGCCCCTGAAAACCTGCCAGTGGGACAGGATGTGGAGATGGAAGACCGTGATATTGATATTCTTAACCCTGTGTAGGCCTTTGTCATCATTGTCGCTGTCTTCACATGGTGTTTTTTCTTATAAGGACACCAGTCATACTGGATTAGGGCCCACTCTAATGACCTCATCTTAACTTGATTGCATCTACAAAGGCTTTATTTCCAAATAAGGTCACATTCACAGGTACCAGGGGTTAGGACTAGTAATATGTGTGTTTGTGTCTTCGTTTTTAACAAAAAGTTTTATAAATAAAAATAAATAAAATGTGTTTAAATAGAGAAAGATTTGTAGCATAAAGACACAAAGAAAAAAAAAATTTTTTTTTTTTTGAGACAGAGTCTCGCTCTGTCACCCAGGCTAATGTGCAGTGGTATAATCTCAGCTCACTGCAACCTCCGCCTCCCAGTTTCAAGTGATTCTCTTGCCTCAGCCTCCTGAGTAGCTGGGAATATAGGCATGCACCACCATGCCTGGCTAATTTTTGTATTTTTAGTAGAGACAGAGTTTCGTCATGTTGGCCAGGCTGGTCTCAAACTCCTGACCTCAAGTGATCCGCCTTCCTTGGCCTCCGAAAGTGCTGGGATTACAGGCATAAGCCACCGTGCCTGGCCCAAAGAAAAAATATTTTTAAACAGCGTACAATGTGTTTTAAGCTAAGTGTTACTATAAGACTCAAAAAGTTAAACAAAATTTAAGTTTATAAAGTTAAAAAGTTACAGCAAACTAAGGTTAATTCATCAATAATGAATTAAACTTAATAATAATTAAAATCAAAATTTTTAAAATAAATTTAGTATAGCCTAAGTATACAGTATATATAAAGTCTCCAGTAGTGTATGCTAATAATATGCAAGGCCTTTACATTCACTCACCACTCACTCAGTGACTCACCCAGGGCTACTTCCAGTCCTGCAGGCTGCTTTCATGGTAAGTGCCCTATACAAGCATACCATTTTTTTATCTTTTATACTGTATTTTTACTGTACCTTTTCTACATTTAGATACACAAGTAGTGTGTTAGTCCATTTTCACACTGCTGATAAAGTCATACCCAAGACTGGGCAATTTACAAAAGAAGATTCATTGGACTTACAGTTCCACATGGCTGGGGAGGCCTCACAATCATGGAGGAAGGCAAGGAGGAGCAAGTCACATCTGACGTGAATGGTAGCAGGCAAAGAGAGAGCTTGTGCAGGGGAACTCCTCTTTTAAAAGCCTCTTTTTAAAATCTTGTGAGACTTACTCACTATCATGAGAGCAGCATGGGAAAGACTTGCCCCTGTGATTCAATTACCTCCCACCAGGTCCCTCCCACAACACATGGGAATTCAAGATGAGATTTAGGTGGGGACACAGCCAAACCATATCATTCCACCCTTTGCCCCTCCCAGATCTCTGTCCTCACATTTCAAAACCTATCAGGCCGACAGTCCCCTAAAGTCTTAACTCATTTCAGCATTAACTCAAAAGTCCATAGTCCAAAGTCTCATCCGAGACAAGGCAAGTCCCTTCCACCCATGAGCCTGTAAAATCAAAAGCAAGTTAGTTACTTCCTAGATACAATGCAGGTACAGGCACTGGGTAAATACAGCCATTCCAAATGGGAGAAATTGGCCAAAACAAAGGGGCTACATGCCCCACACAAGTCTGAAATTCAGCGGGGCAGTCAAATCTTAAAGTTCCAAAGTGATCTCCCTTAACTCCATGCCTTGCATCTGGGTCATGCTGATGCAAGACGTGGGTTCCCATGGTCTTGGGCAGCTCCACCCCTGTGGCTTTGCAGGGTATAGCTTCCCTCCCAGCTACTTTGAGGGGCTGGCATTGAGTGTCTGTGGCTTTTCCACATGCATGGTGCAAGCTGTCAGTGGATCTACCATTCTGGGATCTGCAGGACAGTGGCCCTCTTCTCACAGCTCCACTAGGAATGCCCCAGTAGGGACTCTGTGTGGGGGGTCCGAGCCCACATTTCCCTTTCACACTGCCCTAGCAGAGGTTCTCCATGAGGGCCCGACCCCTGCAAGCAACTTCTGCCTCAGCATCCAAGTATTTTCATACATCCTCTGAAACCTAGGCAGAGGTTCCCAAACCCCAATTCTTGACCTCTGTGCACTCACAGGCTCAATGCCACATGGAAGCTGCCAAGGCTTGGGGCTTACACCCTCTGAAGCCACAGCCTGAGCTCTATATTGGCCCCTTTCAGCAATGGCTGGAGTGGTCAAGATACAGGGCACCAAGTCCCTAGGCTGCACACAGCACAGGGACCCTGGGCCTGACCCAGGAAACTACTTTTTCCTCCTAGGCCTTCGGGCCTGTGATGGGAGGGGCTGCCGTGAAAACCTTTGACATGCCCTGGAGAAATATTTCCCATTGTCTTGGGGATTAATTTCTCCTCAGAAAATGGTACTTTCTTTTCTATCGCATTGTCAGGCTGCAAATTTTCTGATTTTTATATTTAATTAAATTAATTTATTTATTTGGAGACGGAGTCTCGCTCTGTCACCAACTGGAGTACAGTGGCATGATCTCGGCTCACTGCAACCTCCACTTCCCAGGTTCAGGCAATTCTCCTGCCTCAGCCTCCTGAGTAGCTGGGACTAAAGGTGTCTGCCACCACGCCCGGCTAATTTTTGCATTTTTAGTAGAGACAGGGTTTCACCATGTTGGCCAGGCTGGTCTCAAACTCCTGACCTCAAGTGATCCACCTGCCTCAGCCTCTCAAAGTGCTGGGATTACAGGCATGAGCTACTACACCAAGCCAAATTTTCTGAACTTTTATGCTCTGCTTCCCTTATAAAACTGAATGCCTTTAACAGCACCTAGGTCTCCTCTTGAATGTTTTGCTGCTTAGGAATTTCTTCTACCAGATACCCTAAATCGTCTCTCTCAAGTTCAAAGTTCCACAAATCTCTAGGGCAGGGCCAAATTTCTGCCAGTCTCTTTGCTAAAACATAACAAGAGTCACCTTTGCTCCAGTTCACAACAAGTTCCTCATCTCCATCTGAGACAACCTCAGCCTCAACATTATTGTTCATGTCACTATCAGCACTTTTGTCAAAGCCATTCAACAAGTCTCTAGGAAGTTGCAAACTTTTCCACATTTTCCTGTCTTCTTCTGAGCCCTCTACACTGTTCCAACCTCTGCCTGCTACCTAGTTCCAAAGTTGCTTCCACATTTTTGGGTATCTTTTCAACAACACCCCACTCTACTGGTACCAATTTACTGTATTAGTCCATTTTCACAGTGCTGATAAAGACATACACGAGACCAGGCCATTTACAAAAGAAAGAGGTTTATTAGACTTACAGTTCCACATGGCTGAGGAGGCCTCACAATCATGGCAGAGGGCAAGGAAGACAAGTCACACCGTATGTGGATGGCAGCAGGCAAAGAGAGAGAACGTGTGCAGGGGAACTCCTCTTTTTAAAACCATCGGATCTCATGAGACTTATTCTCTCTCACAAGAACAGTATGGGAAAGACCTGTGCTGACTCAATTACCTCCCACTGGGTCCCTCCCACAACATGTGGGAATTCAAGATGAGATTTGGGTGGGGACACAACCAAACCATATCAAGTAGTTAGCATTGTGTTACAGTTACCCACAGTATTCAGTACAGTACCATGTTGTACAGGTTTGTAGCCTACAAGCAGTAGGCTATACCATATAGCCTAGGTGTGTAGTAGGCTGTACCATCTAGGTTCGTGTAAGTACACTCTTTATGATTTTTGCATAATGATGAGATTGCCTAACTCTCTCAGAACTCATCCCTATCATAAGCAACACTTACTATTACAATCCCAGATTATATTGGTGCTTACCATTGACATGCTACAAGGACATGATTTTAACAAAACAAAACCACCACCCCTATTCATTATCATCCTCAGCACCATCCAGCACCTTCTACTCTATATGAACATCAGTAGGAGAATGTATGAGTTTCCTAGGGCTGCTGTGAAAAAGTACCACAAATGGGTGTCTTAAAACAACACAAATATATTCTGTCACAGTTATGGAGGCTAGGAGTCTGAAATCAAGGTGTCAGCAGGTCTGTGTTCCCTCTAAAACACTGGGTAGATTCCTTTCTTGCCTTTGTCTGGCATCTGGTAGTGGCCATCAATCCTCCGTATTCCTTAGTCTGCACCTGTGTCACTCCAGACTCTGCCTCCAATGTCATGTGGTGTTTTCCCTCTCTGTCCCTGTCTTCACATCGTGGTTTTTCTTTTTATAAGGACATCAGTCATATTGGATTAGGGCCTATCCTAATGACCTCATCTTAACTATTAAATCTACAAAAACATCTGACAGGTCACATTCATAGGTACCAGGGGTTAGCACTTCAACATACCTTTTGGGGGGATATAATTCAACCCATAACAGAGCCTTATAACTCTGAAATCTTGAGTAGAGACCTCATTTTAATAACAAGACTAATTTTAATAGCCTTTATGGAAGTTTTGTGTATATTTCTCTGTCTTTAAAAAATAATGTTTTCTCTCTATTATACAATAAATCCTGAAGGTGTATTCAAACACACATGTGTTTTATCTTTTTCTAATCATAAATGCTGGAAACTAAGCAGAGATGAATTGTTCTCTAACTAGGACTTATAAAAGACGTTGAAAGATTGTATCTGTCAAATCACAATGTATATGCCCACCAAAATAAAAGAGAATCACATAAGAGTTTGGGAATTAGTGTTCAGAACAGAAGTTGACTGCTCATATACACCATTCCCCTTACTACAATCACAGGAATCTTATATGTAGACCAGTTTAAGCAATGTCAGAATCCATATCTATAGTAAAATAAATATCATTGCTTTTGAAATTGTTTTCATGTGTTGGAAAATGTTATATATCTGACAAGTACTATATACAATACAATGTAACTTTGGAATAAAAAGAACAGAATACTATCTTCTGAGCCCCTGTCTAATGGTCGCATTGCTAGTTTCAATTCTGTTTGTAATAATGCTCCCAAGTATTTTCTTTATCCACAATGCTATCATCTCTACTCTGTCACAATCCAAGTATATTTGAGTGTCTGTCATTCCTTAATATTCTGGTGTGGTGAATACAGCACTCTGAAGGGTAGGACTGGAGAATCTGGTTTCCTTTTTGGAAAAAAAACTCATCACCCAAACCAGTGCCCTGTTCCTGGACAGGGCCAAGATATTATGCATATTTATTGTTCCCACCAAGGCTTGGATACTTCAATGTTTAGGTATTTGTTCTTTGGTTGTTCTCTTTTCCCATTTTGAACTAAAGAGTTGACTTATTCTTACATTCCCATGGTTACCTCACTCATTTCTGCTTAAGTTTCAGTTATAAAATGAGATTGAAAACTTTACTTACTCTTTCCTTTTTATTGCTTTAAAAACAATACAGGGCAATCTAGAGCAGCCATGATACCTCCCAAGCAGCCACGACAGCCCAAGGGAGCTGTGGATGATGCCATTGCCTTTGGAGGGAAAACAGACCAAGAAGCACCCAATGCTTCCCAACCTACACCACCCCCACTGCCAAAGAAGATGATCATAAGAGCCAATACAGAGCCAATCTCCAAGGACCTCCAGAAATCCATGGAAAGTAGTCTTTGTGTCATGGCTAATCCCACCTATGATATCGACCCCAACTGGGATGCCAGCAGTGCTGGTTCTTCCATCAGCTATGAACTCAAAGGACTGGACATTGAGTCTTACGACTCCTTGGAAAGGCCATTGCACAAGGAGAGACCTGTCCCCTCAGCAGCAAACAGCATTTCCAGCTTAACCACTCTCAGTATTAAGGATAGATTTTCCAACAGCATGGAATCCCTCTCTAGCCGGCGTGGGCCCTCTTGCAGACAGGGCCGAGGCATCCAGAAGCCACAGAGACAAGCACTTTATCGAGGACTTGAGAATCGGGAGGAAGTAGTGGGTAAAATCCGAAGCCTTCATACAGATGCCTTGAAGAAACTGGCTGTTAAATGCGAAGACCTTTTCATGGCTGGGCAGAAAGACCAGCTCCGTTTTGGAGTGGACAGCTGGTCAGACTTCAGGCTAACCAGCGATAAACCCTGTTGTGAGGCAGGTGATGCAGTTTACTATACTGCTTCATATGCAAAAGATCCACTTAATAACTATGCAGTCAAGGTAAGAAAATATTATAAATCTCATGTTAAGTCTTAACCAGTACATTGTTATTGGGATGCATTCATTCTGTTTTTCTCCTTTCTTTCCTTCATTCCTCCATTCAGCAAATTATTGAGCATCTACCTCTTACCAGATGCTGGATTAAGCAGGGGGCTTATTTATTATTTAGAGAAAACAGATGTGTAACTTAACAGAATTACAACAGTATACTGCATGCAAAGATAGAGGTAAACAAGAATTCTATGGGATCTTGGAGGTACCTTAACCCAAACTCTAGAAGTCAAAGAAGTCTTTTTTTTTTTTTTTTTTTTTTGAGACAGAGTTTCGCTCTTGTTGCCCAGGCTGGAGTGCAATGGTGCAATCTCAGCTCACTGTAATCTCCGCCTCCCAGGTTCAAGTGATTATCCTGCCTCAGCCTCCTGAGTAGCTGGGATTATAGGCACCTGCCACCACACCCAGCTAATTTTTGTATTTTTAGTGGAGATGGGGTTTCACCACATTGGCCAGGCTGGTCTCGAACTCCTGATCTCAGGTGATCCACCCACCTCAGCCTCCCAAAGTGCTGGGATTACAGGCGTGAGCCACCGTGCCCTGCCAAAGAAGTCTTTTTAAAGTAGGTAACCTGGCCAGGCGTGGTGGTTCACGGCTGTAATCCCAGCACTTTGGGATCCCGAAACAGGTGGATAGCTTGAGCCCGGGAGTTCGAGACCAGCCTCAGCAACATGACAAAAAAAAAAAATAGAAAAAAATTAGCCACATGTGGTGGCTCATGCCTGTAGTCCCAGCCACCCAGGAGGCTGAGGTGGGAGGATCACCTGAGCCCAGGAAGTCAGGGCTGAAGTGAGCCATGATCAGGTCATTGCACTATAGCCTGGGCAACAAAGTGAGACCCTGTATTCAAAAAAAAGTAGGTAACCCTTGAGCTTTGCTTTTTGCAAGGGCTACATATAAATACGAGGTCTGTTATGTACCTTTCACTGCATGTTTCTGTCTTTTTTTTAGGCTGGAGTGCAGTGGCATGATCATAGCTCACTGCAGCCTCAGCTGTGCACTACCACATGACTAATTTTTTTGTTTTTGGTAGAGATGGTGGTCTCACTATGTTGCCCAGGCTGGTCTCAAACTCCTGGCTTCTAGTGATCCTCCCACCTTGGCCTCCCAAAGTGCTGGGATTACAGGCAGGAGCCACCATACATGGTTTATGTTTCTGACTTTACTCTCTACCAGCTAAGAAATGCTTGTCTACCTCTTCTCTGTAACTCCTTTGCTCCCTAGAGAAACATTTTTATAGAGGAGGATAACTAATGTTTATTGATGTGCCTGAAACTTTATTTTTGTTATGTAATTTAATCTTCACATCAACTTTATGAGATTAAGATATTTTTCTCCATTTGACATATGAGGAAAATGAAGCTCCAAGAAGTAAGCTGACTTGGTTAGGATCACACATCTAGCAAGTAGTGGAAATGAGTTTTTTGTTGTTGTTTTGTTTTGCTTTGTTTTGTTTTGCTTTGTTTTGTTTTGTTTTGTTTTGTTTTTTGAGACAGAGTCTCCCTCTGTTGCCAGGCTGAAGTACAGTGGCGAGATCTTGGCTCACTGCAGCCTCTGCCTCCTGGGTTCAAGCGATTCTCCTGCCTCAGCCTCCCGAGTAGCTGGGACTACAGGCATGGGCCACCATGCCCGGCTGATTTTTGTATTTTTAGTAGAGATGGGGTTTCACCATGTTGGCCAGATGGTCTCAATCTGCCCACCTCGGCCTCCCAATGTGCTGTGATTACAGGCATGAGCCACTAGGCCCTGCCAGAGCTGAGTTTTAATCACAAATATTTCTGACTCCGTAGCTGCATTTTGTCCATTGTGCCACTTACCAATTTCTTACATGTAGATTGCTTATTTCAGAAAACCCACTTCTTCAAGACAGCTAAACTCTTGATGTCAAGAATTATTGCCCAGTTACATTCACTCTAACAGAAAGCCATAGGTTTCATCAATATAATAAGTAAAGTGTCGACTTTGAAGTCCAAAAGATTTGGGTTCAGATCCTGGTTCTGCCTCTTAGTAGCTTTGTCAATAATGGCACCCATCTTATGGAACTGTTGTTTGGTTAAAAGAGAACAAAATGTCCCTAATAAGTGTTCATTTCATTCACTACCCACTACCTTCTTCCCTAGGTTACATTACAAAAGCAACGATCTTTGAGCCTCAGTTTCCTCCTTTCAGATGTTTACAGTGGGGGTAGGATCAAGTGAGATAATGCATGTGAAAGGTTTTTGAAAAACACAAAGCCCTGTGTAAACTTAAGGTAGTGTTCTCCATTCCCATAGTCCCTTTTTACTGATTCTATTCACTGGTTCAAAAGCAATTAACATATCTAAATGACTTTTACATGTTAATTTGGCTTAGAAAGACCAGATGGTATCTTAGCAAATTAACGGATAAGGTAAATGATTGGCCTTACCTATCAAGACAGAATGTATGTTTGAAACAGACCTTCAGCTAGCTGCCCTCTGCAGTTACAGTATCTACACCAGTTGACTGACTGATGTCACTGGCAGAGTAATCGTGTGCTCCAGCCCACACTTTTTAAATTAAATTGAGGGATAAACTGTAAGGAGGGGATCTGGATTCAAGTTAATACATTACTGATGAGTTTAAAAAGGCATTTTGAGATTCTACATGGCACTTAAGACCTGTTATATAAATTGAGGTTATGGTGCCTTATCTATCTTGGGCCCTTATTGCTGCAAAATCACCAGTGCAGGATGAGTACCTGTTTCAGAAAGGGACATTGAACTATCTGTTCTTTCAAAACAATTGAGAAGTAGGGCTTGACTAACTTTATGTGTTATTGCCTTGCAATCTTGTCTCTTTCCCAAATCAGTGGTCTGGTATTGATTTCTTTGCTTATAATGATGTCAAACCAATCTCCAAAGAACAGGTGGCCAGTGGTTATATAGTAGGAGTTGTTGGCAGGGTTGGAAAAGGATATTTTACACTAAATGCTAAATATAAATGTTTCTTTTAAGACCCTGTGGTATTTCCAGAAGTGCCCAATTGATTATACAACCTTAGAGGAATAAACTATTAGGGCTCTGTGAACCCTGCCTTTGCAGAGAAAAGCAAAAGACACCACCAGTTGGCCCACACAAACAACTTTTTTGTTTGTCTTATTAAATTCCCTTCCCATACTAAGGGAATTTAGAATAGTCTAATGAGTGTAACTGTCTCTTGAAGAGACTAAAAGTTCTTTAAAATGTTGCAAACAAAAAGTCAGTGGTAGGCCGGGCGTGGTGGCTCACGCCTGTAGTCTCAACCCTTTGGGAGACTGAGGCAGGCAGATCACCTGAGATCAGGAGATGGAGACCAGCCTGGCCAACATGGTGAAACCCCGTCTCTACTAAAAATACAAAAAAAAAAATAGCCAGTCCTTGTCGTGGGCACCTGTAATCCCAGTTACTCGGGAGGCTGAGGCATGAGAATTGCTTGAACCCGGGAGGTGGAGGTTGCAGTAAGCTGAGGCACTGCACTCCAGCCTGGGCAGCAGAGTGGGACAACATCTCAAAAAAAAAAAAAAAAAAAAAAAAAATCAATGGTAGAATTTAGCAATTTGAAAGCCAAAGGATACCACCCCTCCTCCTTAAATACCAAATCCACTGCAGTCATAGAGTACTAACTGTATGTTATTTTAGTTTGCTCCGGTTGCATAACAACACATCATATTCTGTATGGCTTAAACAATAGAAATTTATTTTCCCCATTTCTGGAGGCTAAAAAATTCAAGTTCATGGTTCCAGCTTATTTGCTTTCTGGGGAGGGCTTTCTTCCTGGCTTACAGACAGCCACCTTCTCTTTGTGTCCTCACATGGCAAGGAGGGAGGGAGGGAGGAAGGAAGAGAGTACAAGGGAAAGGCTATGCACTGGTATCTCTTATAAGGACACCAGTTCTATTGTATCAGGGCTCCATGCTTATGACCTAATTTAGCCTTAATTACCTCTTTATGGGTACTCTCTCACATTGGGGGTTAAGGATCCAACATACGAATTGGTGGTGGGGAACACATAATTTAGCCCATAGAACTCTACCTCTAACCCACCCTGCCTCAGAATATCTGTCCTTATAGCATGCAAAACACATCCCAACAGCTCCAGAAGTCTTATTTATGACAGCATCAACTCTAAATTCTAAAGTCCAAAGTCTCATCTAAATATCATCTAAATCAGATATGGGTGAGATCAAGGTATGATTTGTCCTGAGGCTCTCCAGTTGTGAACCTGTGAAACCATAAGTTACATGCTTACAAAATACAACTGTGAACAGGCATAGGATTGACATTCCCATTCCAAGAAGAAGAAATCAGAAGGAAGGAAGGAGTGATAAATCCCAAGCAATTCTGAAACCTGGCAAGTCAAGTTCTATTAAATCTTCAGCCCAAGAATAATCCTCTTTGATTTGATACTGTCCCCTGCAAGCCCACTGGAGTGGCAGCATCACCACCATGGCTCCACATAGCGGCCAATACTGAGGCACTGGTCATGGTTATCCTGGCCTACCAGATCTCAAGAGGCAACTTCACCCTTTGAAACTGAGGATGGATCAGCCTTGCCTACTGGTCCTTTGGTGGGAAAAGCAGCCCTGATGTTTCTGTATCACTTTCAGGATCATTCTTCCCTTTCCTTGAAGAATAGTACATGTTAGCAGCCAAATAGCTCTGTGGGCTAGTCCTGTAGAATCCAAGTTCAGTAGCCTTCCTTTTTTTTGTCCCACTTTTTCCCTTTTAATTCAAACTGGCAATGTCTTTGCTGGTATAATCCCATTCTTATCCCTGACTTGTGTTGAGATGGCTGGTTAAGTCCATAAGTCATACCCATCTTCTCTTTACCAAATAGTTGTTTAGCCACACCCTTGGTATTCTCTTAGAACAAGCATTCACTTTTTTTTTTTTTTTTTTTTTCCCGAGATGGAATCTCACTCTGTCACCCAGGCTGGAGTGCAGTGACACAATTTCAGTTCACTGCAACCTCCGCCTCCCGGGTTCAAGTGATTCTCCTGCCTCAGCCTCCCAAGTAGCTGGGATTACAGGCGTCTGCCACTACACCTGCTGATTTTTGTATTTTTAGTAGAGACAGGATTTCACCGTGTTGGCCAGGCTAGTCTCGATCTCCTGACTTCAGATGACCCACCCGCCTCAGCCTCCCAAGTACTGGGATTACAGGCATGAGCCAGCACGCCCAGCCTCACCTTTTTCACAGTATGGATAGACTGCAAATTTTCTAAGTCTTCACATTCTGGTTTCTTTTTGCTCAACAATTCCTTTTTCAATTCATCTCTCTCCTTTCACATTTTACTATAAGCAGTCAGGAGGAACCAAGCCACTCCTTCACTTTGCTTAGAAATCTCAATTTCATCTCTTGCAAGTTTTGTCTTCCACAAAACACAGTCCTGCTAAATTCTTTGCCACTTTATGACAAGGATTGCCTTTCCTCCAGTTTCCAATAATGTTCCTTGTTACTATCAGTGACCTCATCAGAATCGCCCCTAACATCCATATTTCTAGCAACTGTCTGTTCATGGTTTTCTGGGCTTTCTCTCACATGCATCTCAAAACTCTTCTACCCTCTACCCAATTCCAAAGCTGCGTCTACCTTTTAAAGTATTTTTACAACAGCGCACCACTTCTCAGTATCAAAATCTCATCCTGCTCAGGCTGCCATAACAAAATACCATAGACTGAAAAGGATAAATTTATTTTCTCACAGTTATGGAGGCTGGAAGAGAGACAGAGAGAAAGAGAGAGAGAAAAAACACAAGAAGCATGCGCAAGCACACCCCAGTGTCTCTTCTTAAAAGGACACTAATCCTGTCACATCATGGCCTCACTCTTATGATCTCTTTTAACTTAATTACCTCCTTGTTAGCCTTGTCTCCAAAATACAGTAACATTGTAGGCTAGGGCTTCAACATATGAAGAGGTGGGGGAGAGAGACAATTCTGTCCACAGAAGGTGTCATGTTTGTCTTTGTTATAAAGCAAGTGGTTTTAACTCAGGACTTTTCCTGGATTTGAAGGTTTTCATCTTTCATATTTATTCTAATCTTCATTCAACATAATTAGCTTTATTATTTGTGTTGGTCTTAAATGAAAAGGCATCACAGCACTGAATAAAGAGCTTTGGAGTCAGCTGACCTGGGTCCAAGTTCTGAAGATATCACTGTGTATTTTTATGCAAGTCATGCGCCTCTCTTGGTTTTCACATCAGTGTATATTAACTGCCCTACTTACCTCAGATGATTGTTATAGTACATGTGTTTCTATAGTGAAACTGCTTTTATAAACTGTAAAGTACATATAAAATAATGCATTATTGTTATTAACAATAATGGAAAATTACTGCTCAACATTTTCTAGATCACTCACTATTCTTTCTTAACATTAGGCATTGGCTTGAGCATATTTAGATAGGTTCTGCACTTAGATATTCTTTCTCATTACTTCAGAGATGTAAACATCTTTGTTTTTCCTTAAAATTATGAGAGAAAGCTGCAAACAGCTTCAAGAATTTAAGTACTTCCAAAAATTGGAAACAAACTAGGTACCTTATATTAAGACACCAATATAATAAATTATGGCATGTAAGTCCAATGGAATGTTTGTACCTACTAAAAGTGGTAATTATGAAGACTACATAAAATTATGAAAAACATTTTTTAAATGTCACGTGAAAGTAGTCGAATGCCAATAACATGATCATAACTTTAAGAAAATTGACCTACAAAATGGTAATACTCAAATAATTCCTGTGCTAAGGTAGTAACAGTTATTTTGATTAGTAATAAAATGATGTCATAATGTCTTTTCAATTAAAAAAACAAGAATCAGAGATTTTGGATCATTTGACACGAAGCTTCTTTAAAACAGGTATCCTTAGTTATTCATCTCTGTAGTCCCATTCTCTAGTACCAATCATAAACAGCACCTGTTTAATGCTACTCGGCTTTTGCACACTCTGGTTCCTCTCTCTGGACTGCTCTTCTCCTGGGAGACAGTATAATACAATAAAGCATTTCTGCATTGTGATCTGCTATGACCTATTTCAGAATCACCTGAGGGATCCTCATTAAAAATGTCATTTCCTTGGCCGTATTCCATACCTACAGAATCAGAATGGCTGGCAGTAAAGCCTTGGAAACTGCATTTGTACTAAGTACCCCAAGTGGTTCCTATGTACAAAATGTGAGGACTGTTAACAAAGTGGCTAAGAATTTAGGCTTTTAAGTCAGACAGACCTGGGTTTAAATCTGTGCTGTAGCTACATATTAGCTGTTACCTTGGCCATTACTTTCCTTTTCTATATCCAGTGTCTTTATCTGTAAAATGGAAAAAATATTTTAGGTCTTCTTAAAACCATTGTAAAAAATCACAGAAGTTAATATGTATACAGTGATATATATACACACACACCCACACACAGTGCTGAGAGCATCACTTGGCACAAAGTTAAGCATTTAGTAAAAGTTGGTTATTCCTTCCTTTTCACATACTTGGAAAGCTCCTATGTGTTCTTAAAGAATCCAGCTCTGAATTTTCTTCTTTAATTTTCTGAGCACATGTTGCACGCTATACCTACTGGATTTCTTAACCATTGCATTATCATGAGACAGTTATATAATTAAACAAGAACATGCTTCCTCTCCCGTCTCCCCACTATTATACCTGACCTTCTACATGGCGGGGACCATGGCTTATTAATTCTTACATCATTAGCATCTATTATAATATCATGTACATAGTTGGCATTCAATAAATATTTCTTGACCTTTCAAAAAGTGTTTACTGTATAAAACATTGTGATATTTGTTGTAGTTTACAGAAATAAATATGAATAAAAAAAGGCCTTGCCCTCAAGAAGCTTATATTCCAGTGAGAAAGACAAAGGCATAAATAATAGCTCTTAAACAAAACAGATTATAATGAAAGTTCGGAGTGGTATACAGAGATGTAAAGATAAATGAAGATTAATGAATGAAATAAGTTATTAGCACTTCTCTTGGGGCCAATAAGAAAGGGCCTTTTGTATCCACTTTGCTCTTCTTTGTGGTAAATGTAGTACATTGAGAGAATAGTGGAAAATTAGGCTATGGAGAGATTAGAGACCAAATTTAGAGATTTGAGTGACGAACTTAAGAGGTTAGACTTTATTTTGTGTTTTGTGGGAAGCCACTAAGTATTTTTAAACAGAAATAACATAAGATTTTGGATGACAACTATCGTAAGAGAGGTCAGAAGGACTGGAAGCAAGGAAGCCAGTCATTATGCTATTGCAGTAGTCCAGGTAAAATGAGACCTGACATAAGGCAAAGGAAAAGAAGGGGCAGATGGTTAAAGAGCTGAGGGAGGCAGTTGACCATGTCTGGTGAGTATGGGACTAGGGCAGTGATGCTAAAATTTCAAGGTAGAACAACCTCTAAGAGAATGGTGATGCCATTAGTTGAAATATGAATCAGAAAAGCCAGAAAAATGGGTTCTCAATGGGATATGCCCATAGGGCAGCCAAGTTGAGAGAACCCCAGGATCCAGGTAAAAATGTGGGTTTGGTACTCAGAAGAGAGTTCAAGCCTAGAAATGTGGTCATAGACTTGATTTAGTTGAAACTGTGGGACTACATGAGATTGTAATGGAAGAGTCTGCAAAGTGGGAAAAGGCCCACACATCTAAGTGACCCAAAGCAGGAGCAACTGGAAAATCTGTAGCAAAAGGCAGGGCCCTACAGGCCAAAGAGTCCAAGGTTGCAGAGGGCTTGTGCAGAATGAAGACTCAGAAGAAGGCAAGAATTTAATCTCTTATAAGCCTCAAGAAAATGCAATGTTGGTAATAATGGGGGTGAATGCTAGACACAGTTTAAAGCGCGAATAGGAGGAGGAAGCTGTGGAGGCAGTGAGCACAGCCTACTTTTTAAATAAATGTTTTGGTGAAAGAAGAGCCAAATTGATTTCCAAACAATATTTAACTTTCAACTCCCATTTTCCATCTTGTCCATATCTTCTTTTATCCTCTCTTCCCCATTTGGTGAGCCACCACCCAGCAGATTGCATTGTCTGTCTCTGTGGGCTGTATATTGGCTGGCCTCCAGCCCTTAACTTAACCATTCCTGCTCTGAAAGTAAAACTTAACATAAATTTAAGCCTGAACTTAACTTCCCTGCCCTCTAAATAAAATCTAACTTGCTTTTTCCCTTTCAAAGAATCTGGGTAGGCACTGACCAAACACATAATCCTCATATCCTCATAGTAGACTAAAGCCAATTTTAGAAGGGCCTTCACTGTTCTACACAGTGGGAAACTAAGGCCAGCGAGGAACAGTCACTTCTGCATGGGGACACCAGCTTTGTGGCAGGCTCCTAGGTAGAACCTGACTCCTAGGTAGAACCTCTCCTATTATTTCATACCTGAGGCAGTAAACTGACCTTACTGTGTCTCAGTGTTGTTTCTTAATGGAAAAATGACAGCCTTTTGCTTAGAATCAAGATGGACGGTTGACAAAATTATGGCTCAGTATCACTGAGGTATTGTTTTTTTCACTGCACTTATGAGATCATTTTATAAAAAGTACTACCATGTGAGACCACAGAGGAAATGTGGATGCAGTTACTTTGAAGAGGATCCTAAAAATTTCACATAAGCAAAAAGTATAAGTTTCTGAATTATTTTCTTCCAGAATTGGGATAGTAGGTATCTTTAAGGTAGTCCCAGTCTTTGTTCTCAAGGATAGAGCATACAAAACTCAATAAAGATGTACACTTCCCTGTTACGAAAGTGGGGCTGCTTCCTTTCTTCCAGCTATGCCAGAATCTTGTTAAAAGCTTGTAATAATGTAGAGGTGAACTGTGGAGACCAGCATCTTTTACTGCATTTTTGACTCCAGAGTCTCCGTTTATCTCATTTGAGTGGATCCTGACAAAACAAGATACTAAATAAAAAAAGCATTACAGGTAGGAATTTACAACTAGTTCAGACTATATACACAGGCAATTAATTACTGGCTTAGTGGTGAGGAAAAAAGTAGAGGGGAGACCACTTCCACTTTCATAATTCAACGTAAATATTTTTAACAGTGAAACTTTACAGAAAGTGATTGATCAGCAGCCAACTACACATACTCATGGCCATCCTAGTTTGGTGTCCATTTCATTTCAGGCTCAGTGCATACAGAAGCACCTGAGTCTCAACTGGGAACTGATTTAGGAAGGAGAGGTTTTGGATGTTTCTGTAAACCTGGAATCAAAATGAGTTGCCTGGTGGGAAAAGGGAGCATGACTTTAATTAATGAGGTGAGAGGATATAGTTGAGAATCACAAGTTGGAATTCAAGTTAATTGAATTCCTAATGTGGGCCCTGAGCTGGTTATAGGACTACTCTGTGCCTCAGTTTCTCTAGTGTGAACATCCTGGGCATCATTCTGACAGCCTAAATTACTGGCTTAGGAACACAAGTTATTTTCATTGGATACACATACTGAGTGGGAGAGTGAAAAGCTTTGATGAGTACAACTCACAAATAAAATGGTAAAATCTTACACAGTTGCCTTCTTGAATTTCTCTTCTAGGATCCAAAATCACTTTCTTGGGTATGTGAACATTTTTGCAGCAATTCAGGCTGTAAATTACCTGGCCTGCCTGACAGTTCTCATAGCAGATTCCTACAACATGGGGTCCTGAGTACTTTGGGCCCACACAGCATTTTATGTATTAAACACTTAATCTATTTTGAATATAGCTGTAACAGCATTGAGTGTATATGGGTCTGAGCTCTGTAGCAGCAAGTATCGCAATACTCCTCCTAGGCAGATCAAGGAATTGAGGTCAATCAGTGATCAGCCTGTATTCTTAGAGTGAGATTATACCAAATACTGGATATCAATTTAGAAGTTGCAGGGTTTCATTCTGCGCTCTCTCCCATTTGCAGTTGTACTTTTGTGTGATGTGACCAAATGGCACAGATGGTGTAATGTGTGTGATCTTTAATGTTTCTCATTTTTGTCCCTCCACAATTCATTCTCTGTAGCATCCATCTCTTAAGGTTCACTGAGGCACTGTAAAATGCATAGAGTGAGATGGGAATGAGATTCCCTGCTGATAAACTGGAAGTAAGCTGAAGGCATACTGAGCCTGTAATGGAAAAATCAGAGCTAATGTAGAATATTTTTGAAGAGTCTTATATTTTGTAATTATTGCTTTCTTTGGGGCAAAGGAGAGAAAATTGAATTGAATGACAAAGGGCCATGTTGTTTTGTATAGTTTTGTGCAGTACAAAATCAATGAGCCCCCAGGGCAGCCTGGACTCAACAGACAACCCTCACTGATCAGATTTCACTCGTTTGTGTAGCCAAGTCATTCATGAGTGTTTATTATTCAGATTTATCTGCCATTGCCCCCACCCCATCACCTTGCCAACTTGTATCTGTTTCATAAAAGCTGTTCATACATTCTACCTGTTCCAAGTATATAAGCCCTATGGCAGCACTGGATCAGATGTTGCCTTTTCTCAGAATCTTTTACAGACATATGGAATATGTACTACGTGCCTTGCTCTGTGCTAGGCCCTAAAGATACAACTATCCGCTTGTAAGATAGACAAAAAAATGTTGGAGAAGGGAGGAAAGGGGGTAAGGGTTGAAAAACTGTTGGGTACTGTGTTCAGTACCTGGGTGATGGGATCAGTCGTACCTCAAACCTCAGCATCATGAGATATACCCAGGTAACAAACCTGCACATGTACCCCCAAATCTAAAATAAACGTTGAAAAAAATTATAAAAAACAAAAATTTTTTAAAGATAAATGTGATAACTGCAATAATAGAGATATGTACGAGATATAGAAGTAACACAGAAAGGGGGTTTAGGGTATTTAGCACTTACTCTCTCTGGCAAAAGTAATGCCTGAGAAGGGCTTTAAAAGAAGTAGGAATCCCTCAGGCAAATGAGGGGTGACAAGGAGCCCCAAACTGAGAGAACACCTGGAGGGTAGAGTGGGTGGCTGGCTGCAGATAGCTCAATATAGTAAGAGCAAATGGAACACAGGTGGAAAGTAGGACTGGAAAGGGAGGCAAGGCCAGGACTTTCTCCTATGAGGATAAAGTGGAGCCGCTAGGAAATTTAAATAAGCGGGAAATACCAACTGTTGTTTTTTAATGGCTCTGTAGCCATGTGGAAGATGTATTTGAGGGGATCACATTAGAGGCAGGGAGACCAGTTGGACAACCAGTTGTGGTTGTCCAGGCAAGTGATGAAGGCAGCAATAGAGATGGAGAAAAGAGGATAATTTGAAAGTTATTTACAAGAAAAATCAGTAAGAGTTGGTAATTAATTAGCCATAGGGAGTGAAGATGCAGGAGAAATCCAAAGTGAATTTGATTTCTCATCCAGGTACAAAGTCATTCATCAAGAGAGGGAGTACTGGGAGACCAGTGAGTTTGGTGGGAAGAAGAGTTTAGGTTTGGTTATGTTGAGTTTAAGTAATCTATGGATTAGGATATATATGGGAAGAAATCAAGCAGGTCATTGTATAGATGAGTCTAAAGCCCAAAGACAAGTGTACATTACAAATGTAGATATGGAAGTCAGTACTGTATATGAGATGGTTGAAGCCATGAGCAAGCTTGCCGAAGAGAGTGTGCCAATGAAAAACTAGGATGGAGAGCAGACCCTCCAAACACCAGCACTTGAAGGAACCTTTGGGAAAAAGGGTCAAGTGAAGAAGAATGGGTAACACCATGCCATTCAATGACAGATTAATTCCATGGTCATATTATCCAGTTTTGCAAAGGTCCATCTTTCCCCCAGCCCTCTGACTTAGTTGCCTTAAACAGAGTATCTGTTGTTGAGATTGCATCAAGAGGTATGTCCCCTCACAGGTCCCAGGCTTCGTGGGCATTCTGAAAGGTTCGGTAGTGTTAGACAGCACTATCTTCTCCCCAGCTGTTTTTAATGGGACTTTACAGTCAAAGCCCCTGATGGTCTACTTTTTAGAAGTTAGCTGTCTAGGTTGAAATTATTACAAACATAAATGCTTTTTAATGACAAATTTGCCTCAAAGATGTGCAGGGCAGTTGTCATGAGCAACATGGAAAATGAGCCCCTGAACCGAAATGTATGTTTAGAATTAAACTTTTCAGGTTGTGCATGAGGAACCATTTTCAAGTTCTGTTTCCCTGCTAAGATTGTAAATGTTGGGTTCTTTGACCCGAGTCTGAGAAGGTCTCAGGAGAGGGTAATTTGTCTTTGATTCTGGAAGACAGTATGTTGTTTCCCCTCTCCCCCAGTTTTCCAACAGATGATTTATCAGTGGTTGGAGGGCCCCCACCCCTGTATTTAGGAATCTGGTCAGAATGCTTCAGGGTGCTGTGTCTTACAGATAGGAAGTGCTCAGGAGCCGTGAGATACTTGTTTGAATGCTCAATTGATAATGAATTAATATTTTTCCTTTCCCTTCTCTGTCCTCACTGATCTTTATTAACCCAGACAAGCACCCAGTTTCCCTTCAAGCCTCTGTTTTTGCAACAGTAGGTTATTCATGTTGGTGCATATGTGTATACCAGCTGGCTGGCTGTCCCTTTTGATGTCCCTCTGACTCCTGTGGAGAATAGCTCAAGCAGGCATTTCCTGTGAGCCGGCAAATGGGCGAGGGTTACTGTGCCCAGGATGGGCTTCTCTTCCTGCCTGTGCTCTTCACATGAGGAGTTCCCTTGGCATGCATTTGGTATTGCCACCATCACAGAAGCAAAAACTTATCCAGAAAGAGGCCCTAGGGTGTATTTTACAAGAAGATTCAACCTTCAGCAGCCTGGTTTTGTTCTCCTGCTGCAGTTTATAAGTAAATGACTCCTGGATGTTGATATTGCAGCTCCCTCTAGTGTCACTGTGGCTCAGTCTCTCATAGCATTTTTCTTTCCTTTCAGAAAATATAGACAGCACAGAATCTGCCAAATTCACATTTTAAGTAGATTTTCCCAAACATAGCCAAGACAAATATGAGGTGATTTTTCTCCTATTAGAAAAGGGAATGTTAAATGAAGATGGGGGACCATTCCAGTTCTAGTTTATTTTTATTCCTATTTTTAAATTTTGGGGGTCCTAGGAGGAGTCCTGAAGTAATCATTTATAGATTAAAGAGTAGCTGGCGTGAACAAGTAGAATCTTTCTTGAGATTCCTCCTGTTCATGCCAGCTACTCTTTATAAAGAAGGAATGTGAATTCCTTTCAAGAAAGATAAATGAGAGCCAAGAAGAAGTTACTTTAATCCATGATATAGAAAATACTGGTAAGGGCAGAAGGAAAAAATTTGGCAGAAAGAACCCTATCCATTTGTTCTGAAAAAAATGGCTTGTTTTCTGAAATAACTTTTGAACTAGAAATTTATTATCTGAAGTCAGGTCATTTTGAGTTTTTTTTTTTTTTAACTAAAGGAGTTATTAATATTTGAAAAATGGCCACAATGTGGTACCTAGAATAATATAATACTCCTACCTAAATTAACATCATTGCAGGCTCCATAATAAAGATTGATGACATACCCATCAAGGACAGTCCTATTATGGAAATCTCCATTGGTCTGTGTTTGGGTTGTAACTGTTTTCAGGGTTATGAACCAACTGAAATCACTCTTTTTCCCTCCTCTTTTACACTCTAGTCTTCTCCCTTTTGCCTTTGCTCTTAAAGCTAGAGTGACTCATTATTCTTCAACCTGTCTGTGTATTATAAAATGAAGAGATAAGAAAGTGCTGCCCACTCAGGTTGGCTATCTAGGGAGACCATTTTCCTTTAGAGCATCCAAAATAGTGGAACAATTTATCATTTCTTCTTCGTAAATCACTTTGATCCTTTATCTCAAGTAGATCTGTGAAGCTACACATAAATTCTTATTGTAGTATCCACACTCTTATCTACTCACAAAGCTCTGGAAGACCTTATAAAAATGTATGTGTCTGTGTGAATGTCTAGATATAATTAGAATATCACAATTCAAATACAAGTCACAATTAGAATACCTTCTCTGCTTCTAATGTTAAACTACAAGGTGACAAATTGTTTTTCAGCCTGACTTGACATAGTTAAATCTAGACTTGGCCAAACAATTCTCTCTTGTAGCTTTAGGTTGCCCTCTCTTGGTTTCTAACATACTGCTGGTGTTAACTTGTTTGTCAAGGCTAACCCTGGCTTGGAGTTACTGAATGTTAGCAGTTTCTTTTTGCCTGTCCTCTATCAAACCTGTGATCAGAGAGCCTCACTGCTATGGCAGGTGGCTGTCAGGACTCAAAATAAAGATCTATTTTTCTGTTTTGCTCATTGTTTCAAAAAATTAGGATTCTCTAAGATTGCTTTAGTTTGACATTTGCAAGTTGTTAACTGTTTTAGTCATTATCAGTGTTACATTTGTACAACTTTGTAGTTTACAGGTGTACTGTATATGCTTGATCCCAATTAATCCTCACAACTGCCCTGTGAAGTAGATTTCAATGTTCTTTATATTGTCCCCTTTAATAGGGAGACTGAGACCCAGAGAAATTAGTGAAATGCCCAAGGTTATACAGCTAGTAGCAAAACTAAATCCCAGGCCTCCCAAGCCCTTGGAGAGTGTCCTTTTTTATAATGTAACAGCTAGAGTTTAACCATCCAATCTGATCCAGCTAAATTTGGATGTATTTGATAGCATTTTCAAAGATTGAAGAGTTGAGACCCTTGAACTTTCATTCCAGAAGACGATGTAATATTCGGCAAACTTAACTGGCAATGGGGTTCATGGTGCCATGTGCTGGATCCAACTCCTGTGCAACTAAACAATGACTAGTATAGAATTTTTAAATACCTGGTAACACTTAAATGTGAAATATTGCCAACAGTGCAGTTATAAAAATAACAAATGTTATGATTGATGAGCATATAGGATTATATATTATACTGCATATACTAAGACTTCGAGAGCTTTCCAGAGATAATATTTTCTGAAAGATATATGTTTGAACTTGAACTCAGGCTGGGGACGTCTGTTCAAGACCAGAAGTTTGCTTAAAAAAGAAATACTTTGTATATCCTCAAACTGAATTAGATAGAGTAGAAGACTTGAAGGAAATTGTGCTCAGGTATAGATTGATTGATTGATTGATTGATTTCCATGGCACTGGTCACTGACATCAAACCTCTTTAACTGTAATAAATATGATAAACTAGAGAATGAGAGAGAGAGAGAGAGAGAGAGAGATGCTTTTTTCCCTTGAGACTCCCTTGCCTTTGATTTTTTTTTGTTTTTGTTTTTTTAATGTATTTGAATGGAAATCAGAATGTGCTGCTTCTCAGAACTGGGGACCCATCTGAATCCTCCTAAGAATGTATACATTTTTCTTTTTAAATAAAAATTACTAAAAATTGCTTTTTTAAAATTTGCTTTTCTGTATTATTGTAATAAACACGCAGTGTAAACACTACAGAGAGTGCATGTTGCTGGAAGCCTTTGATATTTGTAATATGTGGCAGTGTGCCCCTGCTGAGGAGGGACAGCAGAGAATGACCCTCAGTTAACAGGGCTGTGGAGCAGACTCCAGGCCAGACTATTATGATCCATGAACTAGTATTAGAGACTTGAGTCTTCCACTGTCAGCCTCTCTATAGCATGAGGATAGCCCATTTGGGGGTGGTTTTACTTTTTGGTTTGATAACCCCTTAGAGTAGAAATACAATCATCACAGTATTTAGAACTCTTGGCTAACTTTTTTTGATCAAAAAATTCTTCCTTGATCCATAACCACTTAATAAAGTTCTTTAGGAAAGGTCTTATTGCCTCAATAGCGGGTGTTAAATGAGGCCTGTTAAGAGAAAGCATAAAACTCAGACAACCGCCATTGAAATGATGGTTTTGTTCTGACTAGGTCAGACCAGTGACTCTCTCAACCCTACCAGTGATCCATGAGTGCCAGTGTTGTGACCATCACAATGACATTCACTGAAAAGTTAGGAAAACCCACAGTTTACCTGGCCAATGTTATATCCCTCTCCTAACCTGTGAGATGTTGACACAAAGGGTGATGGGTGATGAAATAAGGTATTCTGGTCTCCATTATGAGTCTGTTGGCCTGCTCTATCAGTCTGGGCTACAAACCTCTACAGAAGTAAGTGAAAAATTATTTCATTGTTGTTCTGATGAGTTGCAAGGTTATAGTGGAAAGAGCAGGCTTTGGCATTACACAAACTTAGGTTTGCAAACATAACCCTGGGCTTTTTTTCTTTTTAAAATTCTTAGATCCTTAATCTACTTTGAAAGGTTAATGTGAGGACTAAAAATGGTACACAGAAAGTGCTCACCACAGCCTGGAATGTGTAGACAACCATGAGAAACGGTTACCACCATTATTATTGTCACTTAACATGGGGCAAGCCTTGCTAACAACTTTACTATATGATCGTTTGTCCCTAACCAGTCACCTTCTAGTTAATCCTCCTGATACATCATAAACATGGTTATGAGAGTGTGAGTTTTAAATTGTTTTATTATCTTTCAGATCTGTAAGAGCAAAGCTAAAGAATCTCAGCAGTATTATCACAGCCTGGCTGTCCGGCAGAGTCTGGCTGTCCATTTTAACATTCAGCAGGACTGTGGTCACTTCCTTGCTGAAGTCCCTAACCGTCTGCTTCCCTGGGAGGATCCTGACGACCCTGAAAAGGAAGAGGATGACATGGAAGAGACTGAAGAAGAAGCCAAAGGAGAAACGGATGGGAAAAACCCAAAGCCCTGCTCTGAAGCAGCATCATCCCAGAAAGACAGCCAGGGAGTCATGAGCAAGAAGCAGAGGAGCCATGTTGTAGTCATCACCAGGGAAGTTCCATGTCTCACTGTGGCTGATTTTGTGCGAGACTCTCTAGCCCAGCATGGGAAAAGCCCTGATTTGTATGAGAGGCAGGTGTGTCTGCTGCTCTTACAGCTATGCTCTGGTCTTGAGCACCTCAAACCCTACCATGTCACTCACTGCGATCTACGCCTAGAGAACCTGCTACTTGTCCACTACCAGCCTGGGGGCACTGCCCAAGGCTTTGGGCCTGCGGAGCCCAGCCCCACCTCATCTTATCCCACTAGGCTTATAGTGAGCAACTTCTCTCAGGCCAAACAGAAGAGCCATCTGGTGGACCCCGAGATCCTCCGGGACCAGTCTCGCCTTGCCCCAGAGATCATAACAGCTACCCAGTATAAAAAGTGTGATGAGTTCCAGACAGGCATCCTTATCTATGAGATGCTGCACCTACCCAACCCCTTTGATGAGAACCCAGAGCTGAAGGAGAGGGAATACACACAAGCAGACCTGCCTCGCATCCCGCTCCGCTCCCCCTACTCCCGGGGTCTGCAGCAGCTGGCCAGCTGCCTCCTGAATCCCAACCCTTCTGAGCGGATCCTCATTTCAGACGCCAAAGGCATCCTCCAGTGTCTGCTCTGGGGCCCCCGCGAAGATCTCTTCCAGACTTTCACCGCCTGCCCTAGCCTAGTGCAGAGGAACACCCTGCTCCAAAACTGGCTAGACATCAAGCGAACACTGCTCATGATCAAGTTTGCTGAGAAGTCCCTGGACAGGGAAGGTGGGATTAGCCTTGAGGACTGGCTTTGTGCTCAGTATTTGGCTTTTGCCACTACAGACTCCCTCAGTTGTATTGTGAAAATTCTGCAGCACCGTTAATGTGTACCTGGATGCTGCTTTTACCACATCTTCACCTTCTTCATGTCACCCATGCACTTCCCCTTCCTAGTGCTCACTCCAAATTCAAGGAAAGAAGAAAGACAAACCTCTATCCCTGTCCATGAACAAGTAGGTCCATTCAGAAAGGTTATCCACTGCTCCAAATTGAATGAGAAGCTGAGTCTGTCTTAACTTTACAGAAATTCAGCTGCACAAACTTGCGTTTGCCTTCCTTTGAAACACCTTCTATCCTAATAGAAGAAAATGCAGGTAAAAATGAAAATCCATATTCTTGAAGGGACAGCTTCTTTGGTATGAACTCAGTGAGCCAGTGAGCTGTGTCCATTTCCTCTATAATTCTGGATATCTTTTTAGCACCGAGTATTTATTCTCACTAGCAGTAGACAGACCTAACCAGTCTCTACCATGACCCAGTAGACTCTGACAACAGACTCTTCCTTTAAGGTGTCAACAACTGACTTACTAGGCAGAACTGCCATCTTTAGCATCAGCCCAGTTTTGGTTACCAGGGACTATATCCTTTGTTCCAGGAGAGAGTAGAAAGAAAAGGAGAGATCCCATCCTTGGGTCATCAACCCATTTTCATTGCCATTATCTGTAAGTGTGTGCACTGCATGGAGGACAGCCCTAATAGTCTCCCCTCTGCTGCCACTGCCTGATTCTCTACTCTGTCCCCACTTGCCAGTGATGTTTGGATTTATCAGCCACTTGTGGCCCATTACAGAGCTGACCCAAGGTGGTGTCACCAATGCCTCAGCAGGGTGGAGTGCAGTTCAGAGCTTATAAATAGCTGGCAGGGCATGAGGAGATGATTTTCTTGCATGTGCAATTCTCTAGGGGCCATCAGGGAACAGAGTTTAAAGTACCCTTTGATTACTGTCAGAACTATCAGCATTTGCAGTTTTCCCCTGAGCAGTAATTGGCCAGCTCCCTTCTATCAGTAGCCAGTGTTAACTAGTTTAGCAAATGCTGTAAACAATTGCCCTGAATGAAATAGCTGTCGGTGGAGCTCTAAGATCTTACAGGGCACAGTGAGGTGGGCTGTTGGGATGGCCGTAGGCAGGGGAGGGGAAGAAGGCCACTGATGAGACTGCTGACCTCCTCAGAATGTTGACCTCTTTTAGAGAGACTGCCTCCCAGTGTAAGTGGCTCATTGCTCCTTCTGACTCTCTCTAAAATGGCTCTGGAGGACAGCTCACGGGAATTCTGATTGCTGAGGTGGGTGATTGAGAGCTGTTCACCATGTGTGCAGCCTGTGCTCCCCTCCTATGGATATATGTGCAATTTTTGTATGTATTTTTTTAGCTGTATATTACAGTGTTTATGTTGCAACTTCACCTGAAGCGAGTCTACAGAAACCTTCCCCCTTCTTCCCTTGGCACATATTTGCGCTAAGAGATGAGCGTTCCTTCCACTGGGGTGTGTGTGTGTGTGTGTGTGTGTGTGTGTGTATACACATGTGCACCTGTGCTTGTTTTATTCAAAACTGTGAGTATGTGTTTACTTTGACCTTGAAATCCCAAGAGTCACTCGAACAATGTGTGTGTACACTTGTGTGCCCATGTGTGCGTGCACACGCATGCTGGAAGTAGAGGCCACGCCTCTAGAGAAGCAACCTGTGGCAGGGTTGACAGACATGTTCTCTCTGCCTAGTGAGTGAGTGAGCCCTGAGGCCCCTCATCTACCAGTGCAGAGTTTCCTTAAAGCCAAGACTGATTGTGCAGTATTACTTACATAGCACATTAGTGGCCTTGGAAATTTCTAAACTTTTAACATTTTTAACAGCCTTTCATGTGATTCATGTATATGAAAGAGGATCAGGAAAGGAGAATAATGTATTTTATTGTGCTCTTATTATTTTTTTAAGTGATTGGAATATGTGAGGCTCTATATGGAGAATGTCCTTATCACCTGGCCAGCAATATAGGATTCACAGGGAGGAAGGCTGGTTAGCCCACAAAGAGTCTTGCCTCTTCTAGCCAGAGTGCAGGGCTCTGCTCCTAGGAATGGCCATGGAGTGGGCATGCTGCTGCAGGCCAGCAGTCCGCTCTTGGTATCCTCTGGCACAGCCGCTCCTTGCCTTGAAGGTTGGTGTTTGGTTCATCTTAGCATAGACCATGTGCACATAACTCCTTGCCTGATTATGCACTGAAGTGGCAGCACACAGACCACTGACCATGTCAGCCAGCATATTCCCTTAACCTCCCCCACCTCCTACCTTGCAATGGCTTGCATATTGAGATATACCTTCTCAATGTCACGTTCGTGGTGCCTTGCCCATGTAAATTTGAATGTTGACTATTTAATAAGGTTACATATTTAATGCAGAATGTTCCCTGGTCCCTCTATTTGTTATGTCTCTACATATCTTTTTTTTTCTTTCTTTCTTGCTCTTTTTCTGTTATGATTTGGATCCAGTCTTTACTTTAACTCTATGGTATAATAAGCATGGACACCTCCACTACCATTATCTTACAGCACTGGTAAACCAAGCACCTCTTCACATCAGATGTTTTCAGTACTGTTTTTATGTTCAGATTTGTTAAGGGCAAAAGATGAATACAAACTAGCCAGAGAAGAGCCTCAGGCTTCCCAGAGACAGGTGGCTAGATTAATTTTTCTCTGGGTGATGGCCAAAGAATGTGAGGTAGAGAGGGAAGGGGGTGTTACAGGTTAGAGCAGAATAGAGAAAGAAACTATATTTCTAGGCAAAAAGTACTACATGAGTTGGTCTTCAGAATATTTTTCCAAAAAAATGAAATTCAGTCAGTTTAACATCACAAATATTTTTCGTTTTAATTGTGGTAGGAACTTTGAATTTGTTCATCAACTGGAAAGAATTCCTACCCTCTGTAGACACATATACACACACACATTTTATATATATACATATATATATGTTTGAATTGTGACTAGTATAGCACTTTACGTTTTCTCAAGTAACACGAAGTTATTGCCTTCAATATTGATTGGAAATTGTTTTCTATTGAAGTCTATACTATAGAGTTTTCCATTTATATTGAGAGTTTGAACAATTAAGCTCCTATTGGAACTTTTCCTTAAGCCACATGAGCATGAACAATCTCTGTGACACTTGGGTGCTAGAGAAACACAACAGTGGCTAAAGTAGCCAAGAGCAAGACTGAATGTATAGCAGAGTGCCTTGTTAGAGTGGTAACCTAGTCTTGGAAGCGATTCAGTGGATGTTTCACAAAGAGGACTAGAACTTCAAGAAGCCTCCTGTGCTGGCTGAGGTGAGCCCTTTTGGTATATGTACGCTACTGGGATGCCTAGAAGCCAATTCGTGAAGAATAACAGCAGGATGAGAAAAAGAGTAACTGTAACCTGTGGAACGACAACATAAGAATCACCAACCCCTAGGCTGAGCTAGAACTGGAAGCCAGGAATATGGCAATGAGTTTCAAGATTTGCCCTCAGAAGATGAACTGGGTGAGGTATGGGTTGGGGTGAGGGCACAAGCACTCATCCTATCTACCCTGCTGCTGTTGAGGAGCTAGAAGTAAAACATATTGGTTAGGATTTTAACAGTTGGAGTAGCCTCCCATTGTCAGATTAAGGGGGGGTCAATTTTGCTTCCAAACTCAGAATAAGTTTGTAAACGTGGGAAAGTCTAAGCCAAGAGAGCTAAAGCTCTAGAAATACTCATGATATTTCTGGGAGTAAAACTACCGAAAATTATATCTTAAAAGTTTCTAGTAGTATAAAGTTCCCAGGCCAGGCGCAATGGCTCACGCCTGTAATCCAGCACTTTAGGAGGCCGAGGTGGGCGGATCACCTGAGGTCAGGAGATCAAGACCAGCCTGGCCAACATGGTGAAACCCCGTCTCTACTAAAAATGCAAAAATTAGCTGGGCGTGATGGCGCGTGCCTGTAATCTCAGCTACTCGGGAGGCTGAGGCAAGAGAATCGCTTGAACCCAGGAGGTGGAGGTTGCAGTGAGCCGAGATTGCGCCATCACACTCCAGCCTGGGAGACAAGAGTGAGAGTTCATCTCAAAAAAAAAAAAAGATTTCCAGGAAAGATCTTTGGGTCCTACTAAGCTTCTCAATTTTGAGTTACGAATACTTTGGTTCTGGGAAGTAACCTGACATTTGGTTTTGCTGGAATTAGGGTTTTCACTAGATTTCACTGTAATTAGGATTTTCTCCTAGATTTTACCAGCAGTGATCTGAAAAAGTACAGGCTAGTCCCAGAAATAGAGATGGATTTAGGATACTACACTATATTTCAAATGATTCTAGATGTGTAAATATAGTATGAACATTCTTGGAGAGGGGTAAGAAAAACTGGACTTCCTGGGCCAACCCTGGCATGTTTTTCTTTCCCGTCACTAGTTAATAGGGATTGAAAATTCTGCTCCAGGCTAATGAGTGAACAGGATGGCTGCCCACAAAACCAGGTTATTAGTTTTACCTCATTGAAGCTCATATTCTCAAAGGCCCAAAGTGCTGTGCCGAGACAAATCCAAGTGCTGCTCCTGCCGAAGTGCGCACTGAAGTCCAGCTGTCCGTGCTTACAACAGTGCCGAAAGTGGGGATTCCGTGGACCAAAAACGCTGCCGTAAGGGAGGCCAGAAGAGTTGTAGTGCAAGATCCTGGGAGAGATTATACCAAAGAAATCAAGCCTTTTTATCCGATGCTTCTAAGATGATGAGGGTGAGCTGTGACAGATGGCGTGGGAGGGGAGTTCACATACATTCCATGTCAAGGCATTTAGCTGATAAATCCATCCTCAGAAAAGCACCTTTTTAAAAAGTCCATTTTGTGTATTAGAAGAAGATGATGATGATGATGATAATGAAAGCCCTGGCAGATACGAAGTTCCTCAGTATTTCAGGAGAAGGAATTCTTCCATCTCCCCTTGACATGACTGTGGCTATTATCCAAACCTCAGCTTGAGAACATCATATGAATATAATACTGAGAACGGAGGATTTTTTTTAAGGGATATGGTAGTTAATAGGTTTGTTTAAAGAACTCTTGGGAAACTTCTTAACAAATTGTAATTGTTTTTATAAACCTTCCTACAGAGTTGTTTACCATTCATCATCACCATCATTTAATATCTATAAGTGCCCAGAATGTACAAGGTGCTATACAGCTGTTAAACACCCCTTCCCTGCAACTGTTTAAAATTAGAATAGATTTTTGCATCACCCATTGCTAGAAGCTTTCCCCACCTAGGTGGGCTGCGAGGGCCTGCATTCCCAACATCCCATTACATGTTTCCCACTCCAGAAAGTCTCCAGGTTTATTCCAGCTTTTTATCTTAATGTGTCCCATCCACCCCCATGGTTTGGTTGGTTTTGTTTTGCTTGTTTTTTTAATCAAGAAAGTTTCAGGGAATCAAAAGAGGTCAGAAATTTTTTAACCTAGCAGAAGTACAGAGTCATATATTTTGCTACGAATATTGTTGTAGTACAGAAAACCCACTTTGCCTGTTAGTGTGTGGATAGTATGTGTGTGTCCGCACTCGTGATAACTTGAATGTTGAACCAGACATAGGGTTCGTTTTTGAAAGGTTAAACCACACCGCTTCAGGAACTTGCTCCAAATACTACTTGGTTATCCCTTCCTTTACCAGTTAGAGCTAAAGAGTGTGATGTGTGAACACACTGGGTTGGGATTTTCTGTCGAGGATATGCAGGGCATTTTGGCATGAGGCAAATACAGAAGCAAGATTTCATCCTACTTAGTGATTTGAATCATGACAGTCCTCATTCCAATCTCTCTTTAATTCTCTCTGGCCCTGCCCACACTCTATATTTGAAAATCTTGTTTTTGCTCTTTCCAGAGCTTCACCCCTCTACTTACATATTGTAAAGTTGTATAAATCTATCATTGAAAGGTCCCCTCTGCCACCAGTGGCGCCACCCTTTGGTTTGCTGTGGTACTTTGCTGTGTACTCTGTGGCATCATGTTACTGTGTAAATAAATTCATTTTAATACACACTAAAAAACAGACAAATGCTTGTCCTTTCGGCGACTCTTCCACACTGACATGCTGAGGAGGGTTTGGTTGCAGACATGGTTATGTCTTGTCCCCCCAGGGTAGGTGCCCTGTCCATAATGCAGGAAATGATGGCTTTCAGCCACTGTGCCTTCTGCACTCTGGGTCCTCATCCCTTGCTGACGTGGATTATATTTCTCTTTATTCCTTGTCTAATCTGAGGAAATCAGGCCCCAAAGAGAAAGCAAAGGCATTCTGCTTTTCCCAGACCTCAGGAGGCTGCAGGTTTGCTGTGTGAGATCGCCCCCTGGTGAGCAGTCACCTGCAGGCTTCCTGGGTTTGTACTGCATGTTGAGAGGCTTGGTTAGATGGCTCTGGCTGACCCTCTCCGTGGAAATCAGAGCTGTTCAGGTAATGTGAGCGGGGGCAGGGCATCATCTGCAAGATTCACATGCCTTTGACACACAGTGATACACAGGGGCCTCACAAAGGCAGACAAGCTAATGTGTGGACACTTCAGCAGCACAGAGGAGGCTGCCTGGCTTAAGCAGGAAGAGTCAGCAGTGGTAGCAACAACTGCCGCATTATTAGAGGAGAATAGATGAAAAGGCAAACATGTAGATTCTAAATTTAGAGCAGATTTTAGAGCACCAAACCCTTTACAGTGGACACTGTCTTTTCCACTAGCAAGCACTCTGGAATTTGCAGATGGTGTTTTTAAGGCATATCCCAGAAGAGTGGCTGCCAGACTTGAGGTTTATGTTGCTGAGGAGCAACATAACAGAACCCATGTTGGTGTGGACCCAGAAGCTCCCTGTGTGTTGCCTGGGCCCAGGAGGAAGGGTCAACGGCAAGACTGACTAGACAATCCCCAGGGACACAGGCCCTGCCTGCTGCAGCTGTGTAGCCTGCTTGCTGGAGAAGAGCCTAGGGAACTTCCCTTCTAGTTGTCAGCTCAACACACTGGCTTCTGGGGGAAAGGAAGCAAAGAAAAAAGTAGGCAGTTGGGGTTGGGAGGTCACATAAACAGAACGCCCCAGGACCAGGCTGCTGTGTGAAACTCTGCTGGCCTGAGTGGTCACCTTGTGTGCCAGGCCAGATCTCACTAACGCAGGACTCCATAACAATTGCTTTAGTACTGACTGAGTGATTACATTAAATATTAAAAGCTAAAGGGGCCAGTGCCCTTATACAAAAGCTGAAATGTAACAAAAGCCCCACTGGGAGTTTTGCCTAGACCTTTCCTGGGCCTTGAAGCATGACAAAATAACAAAGGAATTCTTAACAGGACCTGTTTAGGATTAAACAAGTTTATTGGGGGTCTGAAGGAACTCCCCACACCTCCGTGATTTAGCAGGAGACAAGATAAGGGTAATCACCCCAGCACTTGGACCCATTTAGATTAAGTAAACTTACCGAGGCTCCAGAGGAAGGTCTTCAAGACTCAGACCTGGCCGGGCGCGGTGGCTCAAGCCTGTAATCCCAGCACTTTGGGAGGCCGAGACGGGCGGATCACAAGGTCAGGAGATCGAGACCATCCTGGCTAACATGGTGAAACGCCGTCTCTACTAAAAATACAAAAAACTAGGCGGGCGAGGTGGCGGGCGCCTGTAGTCCCAGCTACGTGGGAGGCCGAGGCAGGAGAATGGCGTGAATCTGGGAGGCGGAGCTTGCAGTGAGCTGAGATCGGGCCACTGCACTCTAGCCTGGGTGACAAAGCGAGACTCCGTCTCAAAAAAAAAAAAAAAAAAGACTCAGACCTTAGTTATACACTAAAAGAAGTTGGCTGGGTGTGGTGGCTCACACCTGTAATCCCAGCACTTTGGGAGGCCAAGGCGGGGGAATCACGAGGTCAGAGACGGAGACCATCCTGGCTAACACGGTGGAACGCCGTCTCTACTAAAAATACAAAAAATTAACTGGGCGTGTTGGCAGGCACCTGTAGTCCCAGCTACTCGGGAGGCTGGGGCAGGAGAATGGCATGAACCCAGGAGGCGGAGTTTGCAGTGAGCCGAGATCACGCCACTGCACTCCAACCTGGGCGACCGAGTGAGACTCCGTCTCAAAAATAAATAAATAAGGCCGGGCGCGGTGGCTCAAGCCTGTAATCCCAGCACTTTGGGAGGCCGAGGCGGGCGGATCACAAGGTCAGGAGATCGAGACCACAGTGAAACCCCGTCTCTACTAAAAAAAATACAAAAAATTAGCCGGGCGCGGTGGCGGGCGCCTGCAGTCCCAGCTACTCAGGAGGCTGAGGCAGGAGAATGGCGGGAACCCTGGAGGCGGAGCTTGCAGTGAGCCGAGATCGCGCCACTGCACTCCAGCCTGGGCAACAGCCTGAGACTCCGTCTCAAAAAATAAATAAATAAATAAAAATAAATAAATAAATAAATAAATAAAAAGTCACTTATGTCTTTAGATTAATGAACACTTACACGTAGACATATAGCTTAGAAGGTATATAAGATCTGGGAAACGGTAATTTTGAGTTGACCTGGCGATAACTTCCAGGCCTTCTCCCTGTAACTGGTTACAGAAATAAAAATCCCTTCTCTCCCAGTTCATCTGCATCTCGTTATTGGGCTGCAAGAATAAGAAGCCTGACTCCCAGTTTGGTCCAGGAACACCTGGAGCCCTGAAAGGATACAGGCCAGTGGATGGTGGGACCAGTTCAGGATTACCGAAGCCAGACTCTACGTGAGGTGGAACAAGGCCAGAAAAAAACATTGAGTTTCTATTCTTCAGTGGGATTACTTTGTCCTTTGGTGTAACTGGAGAGCCTGGAGGTAAATTATCCTATTCCCCTTCCCCATTACGTCACCCAGCATGGGATTCATTCCTGAAGATTCCATTAGTGGTCCTCAGTGACACCATCCTGTCTGACTCTGGGTTGTCCAGAGGCAATGGGCCACCGACATTGGGATGGGGCCTGTGGCAGCTCCATGCCTGCAGGGTGTTGTCTTTCAACCTAAGCCACAGAGAATCTTGATTTCTTTCCTGCCTGGAGAGAATTGGTGTGGGGAACTCTCCTTTGCCTGGGGTTGTAAGTGTGTACCTTCTGCTCCAGGAGCTCTTTGCCTCCTCTCCAAGGCCTAGAAAATTACGCTTCCTTTTAAGTGAGCTCACACTCTGTTCTACAAGGGAAGGAACTTCATTAGTGCCATAGGAGCCAAGAACTGCAGTTGGCAGATCACAAGTTGTTGTTAAGAGCAGCTCAAGGCAATTACAGCTGAAACTTAAAAATTGGATTTCACACTGGGCGGGGGGGGGGGGATAGGAGGGAATTTGTTGCCAAGATCCAGTTCTCTGAAATTTGCAAACCTCTAAAAGGAAATAGGCTTTTTGGACACAAACTGACTTCCTTGAGATCCCAGATAAACCTCTGTACAGGTATGTGCACACACACACACACACACACACACACCCCAATTAATGGCTCCCTTGCTGTCTGGGAAGTACATGGAAGCAACCAGAACTAAGTGATAATGCTGTGAGGGCTTCTGAGGAATCTGCAATTAAGAGGACCAGGGTCCTCTAGAGAAGTAACTCTCATACAGGAAGTGGAGGGTATAGGGACTCGGGTTTTCCCCACCAGGACCACCCATTGCTCACCAGCCCACACTTGAGCTGGAGTCAAAGATAGAGCAAACACCTCCAAGCCTATGGTTCATCTTTGCCCTGGGATGGGGGATGGGAAGCAAAATGTACCTCAGGTAAAGAGAATGTGGAGGGATAAAGTCCCCAGGCCCCCCAGGGAGGGGCAAAGTTGAATGCCTTGAGGAGCTGAGATGCTCCTCTTCCAGGGTAAAGGAGTCTGTCTCCAGAAAGCCAGCCTGGGGGTGCTTTCCCATGAACTAGCTTAACAGCTTAATTTTATCTTCACAATCCGGTGAGCTGGTTTCTAGAATCATCCCCATTTTACCCATGTGAAAACAAGCCAGAGAGGGTTTGTTTGCCCCAGATCCTTAGTAAGGGAACTACGATTTGTCCTCCAGCAGCCTAACTCCACCTCCCAGCTTCCTGGAGTGAGGGACAGTCCTCCCTCACTCTCTGGCTGTCACCCCAGTATCAGTGGCTTCTTGGTGTCCAGAGAAGAAAATCCAATTGCTGAGTCTATGTCCTCCACCTCTCATGCTTATTGCTGACCAGACATTGCAGCAGCCCTACTCTCCAGGCTGGCCTGGGAAACATGCATTGAAATTCTCTGCGTCCGCATCGTTCCTGTTCTTTTTCTCCCTGTTCTTCAGGGCCCCATTCAGCCAAGAAGCTTTTGGGATGATATCCATCTGAAATCACCAACTCACTGCCCAGCTTCAGCTCCTAGCCTGGTGTATGTGTGTGTCTGTGTGTGTGCACGTCCCTTCTTGTGAGCTCCTCCAGGGAGGCCATGGCTTTAGCTGCTCTGCCTGCTGTCCTTGGTGTCTGACTCAACTAGCAGGAAGAGAGGAGGAAGAGAACCGCCCCTCGCCGCTCCACTAGGCCAGGCCCTGGTCCAGGCTTTCCCACACGTTACCTCATTTGATCTCTACTACAGCCATTTTACAGAAGAGGAAACTCAGAGTGGGTAAGAAACTTGCCCAAAGCTGCATAGCTGGTAAGTGGCAGAGCTGAGATTCAAACCTAGGCCTGAAGCCAGTTGTCCCCACCACCATACAAGTCTTTGTCTATTGGCTTGTTTTTGTGTCAGTGGATAGGCCCAGGCCTATGGGTGTTTGCTCCAACTGTGACAGACTGGGGTAGCCAAGGAGTGCTTCCTGATGTGGGCAGACAGTATGAGTGAGAAGAGAGGGTTGGCTAGGCTGAGCAGTCAGATCTGTAGCTTACCTGTAGGGCCAGCACCTTTCCCTGTCAGACCTTCACTGAGCTCCTGTAGGATGAAAAGTAAATAACCAAGAAAAAGATTTCAACACATACAACAGATATAGGGTTAAAATTCTGAGTTATAAAGAGGTGATACAAATCATTAGGAACATAAAACACTAATAGATGAGAACAGAGAAGTCATGGACGAACCCAAATGTTTAACCTTTCTAGAAACAAGAGAAAAATCCTAAGATGGCATATCTAAAAAAAATTTAACAGCTTTTTCTGATTGATTATAAAAATAATACCTGTTTACAGTAGAAAATGTGGAAGGTAAAATTGACCCACTAGGTCACCATCTAGAAATGACCACCATTAACATTTACTATATATCCTGCAACTGTTGTTTACTCTGCCTTTTTCTTTTTAAATTAAGATCATATTGTTGGCATCTCATTTTCCACCTATCAAATTAACAAAGCTTTTTTAAAGCTTATACTCCATGTTGGTGACAGTGTATACAGTTCAGTCAATGTTGGTGCAATTGAATTCGATGGAAAGGGGCTTGATTCATCCTGTCCTGGGGTGTCGGGCAAGGGCTGACCCCAGTAGTCAGTGTGGTGGTGGGTAATAGAGATTTCAGATCTCCAAGGTCAAAGTGACAGAGTCACCAGGGAACTTTTCAAAAGGAAAGACCACCCAAGTCCAGTGACTCCAAGACCCCCTCCTCCCCAGGGTCCTTCAGCTATCCTGAGCTTGTAAGGGGCCTCTCTGCCTGAATCCAGATTTAGCTCCAGGTTCCACCTCTGACAAACTGTGTCCTCAGCCACTCTCTGAGCCTTGGTTTTGAAGGGGATTCCTACCTCAGAGGGTCATTGTCAGGATTAAAGGACACAGTCCAGCAAGTGTGTTTAGTCCACTGCCAGGCAATAGTAAGTGCTCAAATATTGTTAGATCAAAAAGGCAAACTCTGAGTGAATATTTACTTTCTGTTTTTATAACCAAGGACTCATCAGGGGATTTCTGCTGAACAAAGGCACTGTGAATTCAAATCTCGGCCTCGTAAGAGTCAGAAAACTGCTTGCAGCTTTTGAGTGGCAATTTCTCCAGCTTTCCAAATATCTCCTGGCTGAATTTCAGAAAGCCTGGTTAACAGTCATTTCTCTGAACACCTCCTACCTGCCCAAGGCAACATAGCACATCAGAGGCAGAAATGGGTCCACGCCTCTGAATCCAAGCCTGCCTTCCTCCCTACACAACCTGGACCCTTTACTGGGGGAGAGTCAGGCACAGTGGTAAACTGACGAGGGGCAGGGCTGCAATGGGAAGTGGGGGGTGAGAATGAAAGCAGTTGTCGGGAGCCCCTCCAGCTCTGGGCCAGTGTGCTATTTAGAGGGTGTCTGTGTCCAGAAGCACCTCCTCCCTCCCTCAGGAAGGGGCTGGCCCAGGCCCTCACCCTTCCTCGGAGCCCACTGCCCACATCAGAGCCCTCATTTCAGCTCGCCTTATGACACTGCCTTGCATAATAAATGCTTCAGTTGAATGTACTTTATTTTGGGGAAAGTCATTAAACTCTTTTTGTGGAAACATTTTAATTGAATTAGATTGTTTTGTGATTGTAATAAATGTTAATTAATTGAGTGGGCTGAGTGTCCTTGGATGTAGCTGGCTTCTCTCAGTTTAATTAGGAGGTGAATGTGGACTTATTTCTTTTTGCTGTGAGTCTGTGGCTTAAATTTATCTTTGCAGCTAATAAAGTGATCAGGCGAATGCAAGGAGCAGATTATTTCTTATATCTGAAATTTAATAGCCTGCTTCGCTCACAGAGCCAAGTGGCAGCCTCTGCTTGGCATCACTGGGGCGTGACCCAGTTCTCCATCTTGGCTTAATGAGGTTTCTCCATTTCTCTTGGGAAAAGAAGTTTTAAGTTCTACAAACATGCCTTTATCTCAAGGATACTAGTCACCTTGGGGAATGATGCTGTTGGTTCCCACAGGTGTGGCTGACCTGAGAGGCATGTGGTCTGCAAGGCAACCAAGACTCCCGAGCTTTTCGTCCATCCCTGGAGCAGGCAGGCAGGACTTGGGCAGGTACTGAGTCTCAGAACAGCCAACAGACCCTGGCAGCTTCCTCATTGTAGAGATGCTGCAGCCGCAGCCCAGAGAGAGAGAGGGCATGCCCAAGGCCGCACAGTGTGGCCCTGGGACAGTAACACCTACATCCCCCAGCATCTCTGACTAGTAACAAATTCAGTTTGGGTCAGCCAGCACTGACATGAGCCAGACTCTTGGCTATGTGAGAGGGTAGAGATAGGTCCAAGGTCCTCAAGGAGGTTGCAAAATAGTGACAGCCATGTTGTGTAAACCGGAAAAAACAGGGATCCATACAACATAGAAGACAGTGTGAGGGGCCAGGCATGTTACCTTGACTTGTGGATAGGAAGGGCAGTCTGGGTAGCCTTCTGAGAGGGGATGAGTCTGCACTAAGTTTTGAAGGATGAATAGGAGTTCCCCAGGAGGACAAAGTGTGAAGAACGTTATTCCAGACAGAGACAACAGTATATGCAAAGCCAAGTTCATTCTGGCACATCCTGGCAAACATGTAAGAGCCACAGGAAGCCCTCAGCAGAGGCAGGACATGCTCAGATTTGCACTGTAGGAACAATGTCTCAGGCTGTAGAAGTGGAGGAGAGACCAGAGTGGGAAATGAGGGATAGAAAGAACCAGGGGAGAGAGGCTGGGCGCCCAGCCCAGCTCACTGCCATGGAGATGGAAGAGCAGGGGCAGACTCTAGAAATACTTAGGAGGTAGAATCAACAGTTCCCAGCTTCCCAGAGGGTCAGGCCTCCAGAGGAGGCCCCAAGAGGGAGAAGGTGAGGATGAAGGAAGGGTGATGTCCTCTCTCTTAGGTTCTTTGGCAACGAAATGGCTTGTGTTCCCCTGAATGGTGCTGCGAGGTGACAAGATTTGCAATAGCAGTGACAGCTCACACTGAGCCGCTTCCTTAGGCCAGATACCATTACATGTGACACGTGAACTTTATCTTCAGGACAACCCTGCAAGGGGGCTTCTTTTCCTACTCCGTTTCACCAGTGAGGAACCCTGGGCGTGGAGATAGTTAATGCCCAAGATCACTACGCTGAGGAAGTAGCAGAGTGGTAGCTCTCCCAGGCTAGCCAGGGTCTCTCTGATCTACCCCAAATTTATGTGTGCTCCACATTCCAATAGGGCTTGCTTGACTCTTTACCCCAAATTATCCATTGTAACAGGTAACGAGAGTCTAGGTTTTCTTTTGAAAAATCAAAAGGCTTTCCAGCACCAAACGTCATTCCCCAGGAGCACAGGGGCCTTGGTCCTTGGTAGCTTATCCCGTCCTCATTCATGCCCAGGTCCCCTGCTGTCTGGTGGGAGGAGGCAAGGAGTCCAGGCTGGGCTGCTTTTTTGCAGACCCCACAGTATAGCAAGAAGGGCCTGGTTCCAACTCACTGACTTCCCGTGTGATCCTGGGCAAGTCCCTTCCCTCTCCAGGCCTCAGGAACTGACCAGGTCTGCATCAGCCCCTGCCAGGGCTGCCATGGAGTCTCCAGGGAGCCACATGTGTAGGACTTCAGGCACATGGTAGTTGATGGCTATTGTGATGAAGGCTGCCTGGGCCTTGATCCTGGTTCTCTTGAGGCCAAGGGGATTTGAGGACACGGGACACAGAAAAGTGTCTTCACAGGGGCAGCCACTAATCCCAGAAATTGACCCCCAGGCCCTGCCACCCAGGAATCAAGCTCACTGCTTGTAGAGCCTCTTTCTTCAGTAGGCCCCCTTTCTCCGCAAACCCCTAGTTTGCTGGGAACCCCAGAGGCACATCCTTTCCCATCCACATGCCTCCACTATCTCTGCCTGGCAGGACTATAGTCACCCTTCAAGGCCTCAGTCTAGCCCACCTCCTCCCCAACCCCATCAGACTTCTCCCCACCCCCTGCCCTTTGGGTGCTTCCTGTGGGTATCTGGCCCCACTCTGCCCTTCTCTGCCACTGGGCACTTTTCTGATGCTGGAGAGTTCCCAGAGCAGGCTCATGCCTCTGACTCACCCAGAGCCTGCCAGAGCCCTCCCCTGGGTAGCTCCAGCTGAAGACTGTGGATGGCTAGAGAAGGGAAGAAATTCACCCTCCCCACCGCATGTGCGTGCGCGCGCGCGCACACACACACACACATCTGGTCCCTCTCCCATTTTGTGACCACAACTGGCCTTCTCTCTAGCTCTGCCCTGTCTGGCTCTGGGACCTCTCCCCCACTCTGCCCTACCCTTCATCAGGCTGTTCCGGATGCTCCTCCAGCCCCCGGGACATTCTCTCCCCACCCTTCTCACCGGAACATACCCTGACTTTGGGGCAGAGGCTGGCACTAGGCAAGCTGTCACTACACACCACAGTGGCCCTGTCTCTGGGAAAATAAATGGAACATGGTTTGGGAGCTTGTCATGTGCCGGCTCCAGGAGACTCCCACAAAAAAAAAAAAAAAAAAAAAAAAACCGTGGAGGAAGCAAACCAAGATCCTTCTCAAGGAGGCCAGGAAAGTAGCCCTGAAAGCAGGATTAAGAAGCTTTTCCCTCTTCTCCCTGCTGCTAGAAGGCAAACAGCAGTGGGGTTAACTGGTTCCCAATTGATAGGCTTCCTGTCACCCTTCCCCCTCCTTCTCCTGCGGGACAGACCAGCTGTTGGGGCCAGATTAATGGCCACAATTAAAAGCAAAATGCCCTTGCTGTGGCCCACTGTCCTCCCACACCTGTAAGCCTGGAGGCTGCGCTCTAAGCCCCGGGAATGGGAGATTTGTAATGAAATCAGACAGGCCTCTTAACCGCTGATGGTATCAGGGCCCAGGGGAGATGCAGACTTATTTCCTAATCTCCCGTGGAGCATCTGTCAGCCCCACTACACAGCAATGTCATTCCTGTGTGCAGCAAAGACCTTTCATGAGGCAGAGTGTCAACTGCCTACCTGGCTGCCCACCCGCCCCCCGAAGCTCCCCAAAGCCACTTCCCCTTTCCTGGACTCAGGCTGCACAGGCATTCACAAATGCTCACACCCCGCACACTCATATCCTCTCATCCATACACAATCATTCTGATTCATTCATAAATTGCCTGCTGTGCCCCAATTGCATTGACAGACAAAAGAGAAAAATAAGAACATCTCTTTAGCAGTGTTGGAAAACAGAAAAGGGTATCATTGCTAAAGCAGTCATTTTGAGGGATTCCTAGAAGCAGAGAAGCGGATGAGAACAAGCAAAATGAGAGGCCCATTGATGCTGCACAGCTAGACAAGTCGGGGGGCTGCTTTCCCTGCCTGAGCCCAGGGAGCTCCCCAACTCCGGGCAGCAGAGCTAAGCAAAGGGGCTGCGGGAGGCCTCAGGAGCTGTTTCCATCCCGGCCTTTGTCCCAGGCTTTACTGGATTAGAACCGTGTGCTGAGTCTGCGAGGGGTTTGGGCAGTCTGCATGGGACAAAGGGTATAGGACTCCACAATCCCCATGGAGGGAAAGCAGGGGAGGGTCTTGACCCAGTAGTGGCAGCTTTTACCATAGCCTGCTGCTACTGCCGTCACAGCCTGGTCCCTACGAAGACACCCTGAGGTACCATCAGCAGTGGCAGGTGAAGGGAAGCAGGTGGCATGGCCGGGACTCCGCTGAAGCAGCGCGTGGAGACCTGGCACTCCCCCCCCCCCACCCCTCAGCCCCAGCCTCAGCGCCAGCCACACTCCCTGACATCTCAGACTTGAGGCACAGGGGATCCTAAGGCTCCTGTCCTCACCCCGGCCATTCGCCCCCAGTTCATGCACTTAGAAAGCGAACACTTCCTGCCCACATCCCTTCAAGAAGGGTTCAATTACATCAGGAAACCCTGTGTGCTACAGCCCCCTTCTTGACATTCATAATATGTCTTAGCTTGTGAAGGGCTCTAAGAAATCTTGCAGCATCTTTTATTGTATAATTTACATTCCATGCCATTACAGATCTTAAGCATTCAGTAGAATGAATTTTGACAAAAGATTACACCCGTATAACCCACACCCACATCAATATGTAGAACATTTCATCACTCCAGAAATTCCCCATGTCCACCCCACAGGCAATCATGTTATGCCTTCTATAATGATAGATTCATGTTGCCTGTTCTGAAGCTTCACAGAAATGGATTCTCACAAAACATGTGCCCCTTCGGGTCTGGCTTCTTTCACTCACCGTAGTGTCTGTGCAATGCCTCCATGTTGCTATGTGTCAGTAGTTACTTTTCATTGTTGAGCATATTTTCTGGTAAGATTATACTTATTGCAATTTGTGTATCTATTTTCCTACTGGTAAATATTTAATTTTTTCGAGTTTTTACTGTGAGCAAAGCTGCTGTGAACACTTGTGTGCTAGTCTTGTTGTAAACAGATGTTTCATTTTTTTCCTAGGCAGGTGTACCTAGAAATGGAATTTGCAAGTGTGTGCACACTGCTGAACTGTTTTCCAAAGCAATGTATGGGAGTTACTGTTGCTCCACATCCTCGCCATTATTTCATATTGCTTCTTTAGGAACTTTAAAAAAAAAATTGGTTTAACTTAGCATTTCCCACACTAATTGAGCCACTGAACTTCTAAATCTTTTTATTTAGTATTTCCTTATTTATTTAGAGATGGAGCTTCACTGTGTTGCCCAGGCTGGCCTCAAACTCTTGGGCTGACGACACTGTGCCTCCAGAGTTGCTGGGACTACAGGTGCACACCAGCACGCCCAGCTGTACTTTTAAAATATAATCCCTTTTAACATATAATGGAACAAGTATTTTGTAAAATTTATTTTGGAGAATGAAGATCTAGATCTTTATTTGTAAGTAGGAGAAACAAAAACATTAGCTATTACAATGAATCACCAGATCAATGAGAAGGGGAAGCTCAAAAGAGAGGGCAAGGCTGAGAAAGCTGAAGAAATGGCCTCCCGTGAAAAGGAATGAGTACAATCAATTAGACTAACTGTGAGGTTCGAGAGGATGTCACACAGATAAAACTTGACGGAGCAGGCTGCAATGAAAGAGAAAGAGAATTTGGAAATGACCAACATGGCTGTCAAAGTGAAAAACTTGAGATTTAATGAACTACAGAATAAGCTCTGCCCCAAAGTAGTGATACTTGTGATTAAAGACAGTGGAGTGAAGGCGTCTCCACCCCTTTCTTCTCTATGAAACCAAGTAAAACCTTAACAAGAATGAGAAATAGGAGAGAAATTCTCTTTTGCATGAAACTTGGACACTCATAACACCAAAACATAATGTATCGATACTATAACAATTGGTTACTATCCGAGTCTTTCCAGATAGTATAGTATCTGGAGAGGATTCTGAAAGACCATACACCCCTAGAGACCAGGAAGGATAAAACCAAAGGCCCCTCTGTTGGAACAGCAAAGGTAGAGTGTTTGGATGGGCTTGTGCACTTTCCTGAATGCTGCTTGGCCGTGTGGCATGGCTGAGCGCTGAAAACGGGAAGGCGTAAGTTGCCATCCTTGCAGGAAGCTGGATGACCATCTGGTGGGTGACTGGCAGCCCTGCCACTGCTGGTCTTGATGGCTAAAGAGAAGCAAAGACTGAACCACCACACACAAACCTGGGACATTGTAGGGGCTTGACCTTGGGCGCCCTGGTAGTCTGGGGTGAAGTCACACCCTGGGGAAATTGTGGATTAGAAAGTATATTAGTTCCTGTGACTGCTGAAACGAATTACCACAAACACCAGCTATTTATTCTCTCACAGTTCTAAAGAGCAGAAGTCCCAAATCTGTGTTACTGGGTCAAAATCAAGGTGTTGGCAGTGAGGCTCCCTCCAGAGGCTTAGGGGAGAATCTGCTCCTTCCCTCTTGCAACTTCCAAGGGCTGCCAACACTCCTTAGCCTGTGTCCGCACCACTCCAATCTCTGCCTCAGTGGTCATATTGCCCTCCTCTCTCCTGTGTGTGTGTCAAATCTGCTTCCGCCTCTTTCTCATTAGAACACTCAGGATTGCATTTAGGGCTCAACCAGATAATCCAGAATAATTTCTCCATCTCAAGATCCTTAATTTAAGCATATATGCAAAAATCTTTGCCATTTAAGGTAACATTCACAGGTTCCAGGGATTAGGCCTTGATATCTTGGGGCCGTTATTCAGTCTACCACAGAAAGTATCACAAGACAAAGCTCAAATGTAAGTTGCACGCCAGCTCAACTCACTGCTTTGGCCTCTGGCTCCTCCTCCATATAATCTTTCATTATCTTTTTTCCTTCCTTCCTTCCTTCCTTCCTTCCTTCCTTCCTTCCTTCCTTCCTTCCTTCCTTCCTTTCTCCCTCCCTCCCTCCTTCCTTCCTTCCCTCCCTCCCTCTCTTCCTCCCTCCCTCCCTCTTTTTTCCCTCCCTCCATCCTTTCTCTTCTTTCTTGCCTTCTTTCTTTCTTTCTTGCCTTCTTTCTTTCTTTCTTTCTTCCTTTCCTTTCCTTTCCTTCCTTCCTTCCTTCCTTCCTTCCTTCCTTTCTTTCTTTCTTTTCTTTCTTTTTCTTTCTTTTTCTTTCTTTCTTTCTTTCTTTCTGTCTCTCTCTCTCTCTCTCTTTCTTTCTTTCTTTCTTGCCTTCTTTCTTTCTATCTTAGATGGAGCCTCACTCTGTGGCCCAGGCTGGAGTGCACTGGCACGATCTTGACTCACTGCAGCCTCCACATCCAGGGTTCAAGAAATTCTTTTGCCTCAGCCTCCCAAGTAGCTAGGATTACAGGCGCACACGCCCAGCTAATTTTTGTGTTTTTAGTAGAGATGGGGTTTCCCCATGTTGGCCAGGCTGGTCTGAAACTCCTGGGCTCCAGTGATCCTCCCACCTTGGCCTCTGAAAGTGCTGGGATTACAGGTGTGAGCCATCACACCTGGCCCTCCATACAATCTTCCTATAGAAAACTAGTCCAAAAAGACTAGAAAAAGTCAGTCAAAAATGAATGATAACAAACAACGTATAAAATGGCAGGAAGGCCAAACATGTCCTTGTTGCGGGATAGCTGTGACTTAGCTAAGTACCTCAATTTAATGAGAAAGACCCTAATACTGGGCAGGCACCCACATATTATTGTATGCACTCATACGCAGACTTACAAAACTCCAGCTACATACCAATTACAAAATACTCCCTCAAAACAACAAGAGTCACATGGAAGGCCTAGCTAAGATATCTCAGGCAAATGCTTACATAAAGAAAACAAGATAGGATATGCTTATATCAGACAAAGTAGAATTCAAGGCAAGATGCATTAAACAAGATAAAGAACTTTTTTTTTTTTTCAAATAAAATACAGTGTGCCAAGAAGATGTGAAATGAAGAGGTCTTTTACCCAGCGATTGTCTCAGTGGCAGGATTTATCATAACTTTCTCAGACTCAAATTGAGTAAAGAGAAGGTTTGAATATCAAATGTAATAAGCTTTGTGTGTACTCTCAAAGCAGACTAGTTGTTTTCTTTTCAAATTCTCATGGAACAATGACAAAAACTGACTACATACCAGGTCCACAAAAAACTCAGTAACCAAAAAGTAGAAATCATATTAAATGAACCACATTTCCTGATCACAATGTAATCAATCTAGAAATTAACAACAGACAGATAATACCTTCACCCCAGGTCTAACCACTTACAAATTTTCAAACATTTCTCCACAGCTCAAGTTAAATTAAAAGTTAAAAATTGAGGCCAGGCATGGTGGCTCACACTTGTAATCCCAGCACTTCAGGCCAAGGCTGGAGAATCACTTGAGGCTAGGAGTTTGAGACCAGCCTGGGCAACATGGTGACACCCCATCTCTACAAAAAAAAAAAAAAAAATCACAGATTGTCGGAAATTATTATTGATAATGAGAATATCATTGTTAGTAACTGAAATATTAAAAACTAGATAATAAGACTAAAGATTTTCTCAGAGCAGTGGTCATAGTCTTAAACTCTTATGTGTAAAGTCATTCATTCCACAAATATTTTCTGAGTGCCTATTATAGGCCAGCACTGCTCTAGATGCTGGGGATTGAACAGAAAGAAAGAGAGATTCTTTTTGTAGAGCTTACATTCAAATTGACAATGGTAAGAATTTGGGGGAGCGGTGGGGGAGTGGAATGCCCTGAATATTCAATTCAAGAAGCTGGAAAGGTACGATAAACTACTCTCAGAAAGGAAAAAGAAATTTCAAAAGAAAATATATAAATTAAGCCAGGCGCAGTGGCTCATGCCTGTAATCCCAGCACTTTGGGAGGCCGAGGCAGGTGGATCACGAGATTAGGAGTTCAAGACCAGCCTGGCCAAGATGGTGAAACCCCATCGCTACTAAAAATAAAAAAATTAGCCAGGTGTGGTGGCGGGCGCCTATAATCCCAGCTACTTGGGAGACTGAGGCAGGAGAATCGCTTGAACCCGGAAGGTGGAGGTTGCAGGGAACCCAGGTCGCATCACGGCACTCCAGCCTGGGCAACACAGTGAGGCTCTGTCTCAAAACAAAACGAAACAAAAACACGAAAATACATAAATTAATGATTTAGAAAAATAAAGTAGAACTGATCAAATTAAGCTTTGATTAGACTCTATTACATCTAAGAAAAAAGAGAAAACACAAATATTTATCATTAGTAAAGACAAGAGGGATTACACAACCGCAAATACAGAGGCAATTGTGTAGATTATAAGCAAATAATATGTGTAAATTCCAAAATTTGAAAACGTAGATAAAGCAGATATTATGGATAAAAATGGATATATTTCTAGAAATATGTAAATTACGAAATAGGCTCAATAAGAGATTAAAAACCTGAGTGGTGGACGGGCGCGGTGTCTCATGCCTGTAATTCCAGCACTTTGGGAGGCCAAGATGGGTGGATCACCTGAGGTGAGGAGTTCGCAACCAACCTGGCCAACATGGTGAAACCCTGTCTCTACTAAAAATACAAAAATTTGCCAGGTGTGATGGTGTGCTCCTGTAATCCCTCCTGTAGTCCCAGCTACACAGGAGGCTGAGGCAGGAGAATCACTTGAACATGGGAGGCAGACGTTGCAGTGAGCCGAGATTGTGCCACTGCACTCCAGCCTGGGCGACAGAGCAAGACTCCGTCTCAAAAAACAACAGCAATAACAACAACAACAAAACCTGAGTGGCGCAGTTACTAGAGAAGAAATTGAAAAGATCATTCAGGGTCTATCGACCAAAACACGTATATACCTAGATGACTGAAGGCAAAATCTGACAAACTTTCAACACACTGATTATCTTATTAAACTATGTAGAACATAAAGATGGAAAAACACTCTTTCACAAGTCTGGCATACCAAAATCTGATACACAAAACACACACATGGGAATTACAGTTCCAAGCAGGAAGGCTGGGGCACACTGCCATTGTTGCCGCTGGAAGCACCAAGCAGTGTTCACTTGGGCACATGGGTGGCCTGTCACCCAAACACAGCTGTGGGGTATTTCACCTACTGTTGTCCTGTCTTCCTCTCACTCAAACTATGCTCCACATCTGTGGCTTCAGGGGTGTTCCTTGTGGCCAGTTGACAGAAGAAGATCATTGAGTAGAGTTTACCCCAACTGGTCCAGTAAAAGTGCACAGCTGCAGTGTTACTCTCCCACTCAGAAGTGGTCACAAAAGACAGTGTGGAGAACAAATCCTCTCAGGAGCGGAATTTAGAGTGTTACATCTTGAACACTTTCCCCAAAGGCCAGATGGCCTGAGATATAGATCTACACTGGCTCATGGGCAGTAGGTCATGGTTTTGCTGGACAAACAAGGACTCCAGAACAAGATGGAAGATTGGAAACAGGCTGGTTTGGGGAAGAGAATGTGCATGGATCGCCCAGAACTGACCCAGAGGCAATGAGTATTTGTGTGTCACATGGATTGTCTCCAAAATGTCCTCACTGTGGAGCAAGTTCTGAATAATTAGGTGGGCAAGATGACCCACCCAGTGGATGAGTAAGTGTCTCTAAGTCTCTTTCCTCAGTCACCCTTGTGTCCACTCAGGAATAAAGTAGTTTTGGAGGCGGCAGCCACCTATCCAAGTAAGGACCTAATGGCCTTTCCAAAACTGAAGCAGCCACTGGCCCCAATGAGGGTCTAACAGCAGTAGAGACCAGTGCTGCAAATCTGATATTGTACCACAGCGAGGAGGACCAGTTAGCTACTTGATGGAAAGTTAGTTTTACTGGGGCTCCTTCCATCGTGGAGGGGCACGAACTTGACGTCACTGGAATAACTACTCATATTGGAGTTGAATATGCATCCTCTATTGTGTTTCCATCAACACCACCATCAGTGGACTGAATAATGTCCTCCACTCCATCATAGCAACCCATACAACACTGTTTCTGCCCAAGGATCAGGTATACAGTCAAAGAAGTGGAGCTGTTGATAGTCATGGGATTCACTGGTCTTTTCATACATATAGGAGCAGCTGGCCCTATAGAAGAGTAGAATGGACTGTTAAAGGATCAGTCTCAGCTGGGTGCAGTGGCTCACACCTGTAATGCTAACACTTTGGGAGGCTGAGGTGGGCAGATTGTCTGAGCTCAGGAGTTTGAAACCAACCTGGGCAACATGGCGAAACCCTGTCTCTACTAAAAACACAAACAATTAGCCAGGCATGGTGGTACACGCCTGTACACCCAGCTACTCGGGAGGCTGGGGCAGGAGAATGACTTGAACCCAGGAGGCAGAGGTTGCAGTGAGCTGAGATCGTGCCACTGCACTCCAGCCTAGGCGACAGAGCAAGACTCTGTCTCAAAAAAAAAAAAAAAAAAAAAAAAAAAGGATCAGTCCCAGCACCCTGGTAGACAACATTTTTGTGAGTTTGGAACACTGTCCTCCAGCATTTGGTATGTGAGCACAACCAGCATCCAATTTATAGTGATCACAGCAATCTTGGCACCAAAGCATGGATGTGGGAATGGTGCCCTTCACTATCAAGCCAAATAACCCCTTTTCAATAAATGCACTTGTTCCCACAGCTCTGCACTTGCTGGTTTTGAGGTTTTGATATCCAAAGGAGTAAAGCTTTAATGTGAGTAAAACATAATGGCTGCCTAAACAGGAAGTTAATACTGGCAGTCCACCACTACGGGCTCTCCATGGTACTGAACGAACAGGCCCAAAGACGGGTCAAGGCTTTGGCTTCAATGACTGATTTAGATCCATGCTGCCCAATACTGTGGCCACTAGCCACACATGGCTATTATATGTAAATTAGCTTGAATTAAACAAAATTAGAAGTTCAGTTCCTTAGACACACTAGCCACCTTTCAAGTGATCTGTATCCGCATGTGGCTCCTGGCTACCGTATTAGCCAGAGCAGCTATGGAACATTTCCGTCCCTGCAGAAGGTTCTACTGGACAGCATTGATTTAGACTCTCAAAGGTAATGGGGAGGTCACTGCAATGGGGGCATGAAGAAGTGAGTTTGACCTCCAGGAACCCTCTGTCCTGTCTGCTCGTCCTGCTGTATACAGTGGTCAACATGGAAGAAGGTACAACAAACCTATTTAGGCAAGGGCACCAGGGCTTAGCCCCCTCAGGAATAATGGTCTAGGTCACCCTACCAGTAAAGAATGCCTGTCACCCGAGGTGTGGGCAGAGGGCAAAGGAAACATGGAATAAATGAGGAGGGAGGTCACACATCCTAACCACAACCATATAGAGCCTATATGTTCTTCCTTGCAGTGCCATGGGTATATTTATATATTTTAATACATTTATTTTGTCTTTCCCTTTAATCCACTATTGTATACATTGTTTGCAGAATATTGAGACAGGAGTGGGACAGAATTAGAGAAGGAATGGATCTCACCCAGAAATACTGGACTTGGAGCTGTACGGAGTAACCGTATTAGGCTGTTCTTGCACTGCTACAAAATACCTGTGAGTGGGAAATTTATAAAGAAAAAAGTTTTAATTGACTCATGGTTCTGCAGGCTGTACAGGAAGCATAACACTGACATCCGCTTCTGGGGAGGCCTCAGGGAGCTTTTGCTCATGGTGGAAGGCAAAGAGGGAACAAATATCTCACGTGGCAAGAACCAACAACCAGATCTCCCTGGAACTCACTGTCTCGAGGACAGCACCAAGCCATGGGGGATCTGCCCCTTGATCCAAACATCTCCCACCAGGCCCCACCTCCAGCACTGGAAATTACATCTCGACATGAGATTTGGAGGCAACATGCAAGCCATATCAGTAACTGAGAAAAGAAGTGAAGATATTTTCAGATGTTAGGCTGCACCTTCTGAGGGAGGAGTGCTAAGTCACAGAAAGAAGGCGGAATTAATAAAACCTTGGTTATTTTGCCTTCCCAGAGTTGGATTCTCCCAATAGCCTTCCCATGTTAGTTTAAGTAGAGTTGATTTCTGCTGTTTACGAACAAAACCTCTGACTGATCCAGAAGTCTAAATGTTGGTAAAGAATAGACCATGTGGCTATTTGCAAATAACATGTTTGTCTTCCCAATCAACTGAAAAGAAAATAGAAATCATTAAGAGATTTACTGTGGTGCAAAAAATAATAAATGTTGGAGGTAATGGATATGCTAACTACCCTGATTTGGTCATCACACAATGTGTGCGTGTATGGAAACATCACACTGTACCCCACAAATATGTACAATTACTATGTGTCAATATTTTTAAAAGTCAAGAATTTACTGTGGTGGCCAGACACCAGATTGCTCTCTTGTTTATCAGCTTTATTCTGAAAGAAAATCTAATTTTTAAAACCTATCTTCAGTCAGTCGCGGTGACTCACACCCGTAATCCCAGCACTTTGGGAGGCTGAGGCAGGTAGCTCACTTGAGGTCAGGAGTTCAAGACCAGACTGGTCAACATGATGAAACCCCATCTCTACTGAAAATACAAAAATTAGCCAGGCATGGTGGCACGCGCCTGTAATCCCAGCTACTGAAAAGGCTGAGGCAGGAGAATCGCTGGAACCAGGGAGGCAGATGTTGCAGTGAGCTGAAATCACACCATTGCACTCCAGCCTAGGCGACAAGAACAAAACTGTGTCTCAAAAAATAAAAACAAAAAAACTTATTATCAATGTAAAATAAAACCAGACCCAGAAGGGCCTTAAATGCCCAACCATTTTTGTCCTGGAGGAGTTGAGCAGCCAGAGAAGGTGTGAGAGCAGCAAGGCCAGTGTTAGGAAGCCTGGTTGCAAGAGTGTGTGGGAGGGCGGGATCTCCCAAGGCCCGGCTCATTCCTCCGGGGAGGTGACTGCTGCTGTCCCCTGCACAGGGGCCTAGGGCTGGGCATGGCTCAGATCCATGGCAGTGCCAGCTGCAGTGCACTCTGTTGAGAGATGGGGGTGTCTCACCCACAGGAGCCAGAGGAGAGAGCAAGAGGGCCTGGGGTATTGGAAGGGTCTTTTGTGGAGTGTGAATCACTGAAGCCCCTCAGGCCACAGCAGATGCAAGTTTTGTGGGCCCTAACTTTGTACAGGTCCTGAAGGTCTTCCTTAAGGAAAATAATAAAAATCATAAAGACAAAATTAACAGCTGGGCGTGGTGGCTCACGCCTCTAATCCCGGCATTTTGGTAGGTCAAGGTGGGTGGATCGCTTGAGGCCAGGAGTTTGAGACCAGCCTGAACAACATGGTGAAACCCTGTCTCTACTAAAAATACAAAAATTAGCTGGATGTGGTGGTGCATGCCTGTAATCCCAGCTACTCGGGAGCCTGAGGCACGAGAATCGCGCTTGAACCTGGGAAGACCGAGGTTGCAGTGAGCTGAGATCACATCACTGCACTCCAGCCTGGGTGACAAAGCAAGATCCCGTCTAAAAAAATAAAAAATGAATAAAAAATTTTAAAAAGACCATATTAGGTACAAACATGAATAGTTACTTGGAATGAGACAAAAAAAAAAAAAACCTACAAATCAGAAAAGTTGACACTACAAATATTATTAAATCCCCCCCCATAGCAGTATATTTTTTATTCAGTGCTTAATAAACATTTGTAGTACCTTTTTTTCCCCTTCATTTTTGCTACATATCTTTTGGCTGCTTTTTCATATGACAGTACTTTTGTGCTGCCATTTTCTTTTTTTTTTTTTTTTTTTTTTTTTTTTTGAGACGGAGTCTGGCTCTGTCGCCCGGGCTGGAGTGCAGTGGCCGGATCTCAGCTCACTGCAAGCTCCGCCCCCCGGGTTTACGCCATTCTCCTGCCTCAGCCTCCCGAGTGGCTGGGACTACAGGCGCCCGCCGCCTCGCCCGGCTAGTTTTTTGTATTTTTTAGTAGAGAGGGGGTTTCACCGTGTTCGCCAGGATGGTCTCGATCTCCTGACCTAGTGATCCGCCCGTCTCGGCCTCCCAAAGTGCTGGGATTACAGGCTTGAGCCACCGCGCCCGGCCTGTGCTGCCATTTTCTATAGAGAGAATAGAAAGATAATTCACTGCTTGCTGTGGTATGGTTAACTAATTTGTTACTTGATTAGTGATAGTTTACAAAAATCTATTTTGGCTTCATGACTTACTGGTAAAGTCGTGTACATTTTTAGGATTGTTGTCAAGTTGAGGGAAACCTTTATCAAATTTCTTTTATAAATGAGTTGTAAGATTTCAGGGTTTTCAAGTTTTCTTGTGTTGAGGACCAACCTTAAATACTCTGAATTGATGGTGCTCGTTAAGGAGAACAATTCAGATGCATTCTTAAATTGCTGCTACATTGCTTTGAGCTACATAATTGTGTAATAAAATTACTCTTAAGTTACATACACTGTACTTATTGATGAGCATGTGTAGGAGTTTTGTTGCAGGAACACTTCTTTCTTCAGGCTGTCTTGCTGTGTCCGTGGCAATTTCATGTGCCATTTCATCCGGAACTGCCAGACCTTATCAGGACAAGATGCATCAGTTACACCAAGATGTGATTCCATATATTGGGGTGCATAAAACATCTAACTTCACACACAGAAGTACTTGCTGCTTGTAGAACTGCTGTAACACTCAAGCACTCACTATAAGCAGTGAATTTTCTTTTTCTTTCTCTATTTCTTTTTTTTTCTTTTCTTTTTTTTTTTTTTTTTTTTTTTTTTTTTTGAGACAGGCTCGCTCTCTGTTGTCCAGGCTGGAGTGCAGTGGTGCTATCACGGCTCACCACAGCCTTGACTTTCAGGCTCAAGCGACCCTCCTACCTCAGCTTCCCAGATAGCTGGGACCATAGGCACACACCACCACACCTGGCTAATTTTTGTATTTTTTGTAGAGAGAGGGTTTCACCATGTTGCTCAAGCAGGTCTCAAACTCCTGGGCTCAAGTGATCCTCCCACCTTGGCCTCCCAAAGTGCTAGGATTACAGGCATGAGCCACTGTGCCTGGCCTAACAATGGAATTCGGATCAATTTTATTTTGCATGAATCTCATTAAAGAGAAACTAATGTGTGGCACACGTGTCATGGTGTATGCTACATTAGTGCATATAATCCTGACATGAGAGAACTTTCATTTTGACTGGCATGCATGAGAAATGAGTCCCATGTTCTGATAGTATAAGAATTTTCTACAGACTAACTTCTGGATTTGTACATTTCAAACTTTGTTTCTCTTCCACAAACTGGGAAGAAATATGTGGGAGTGACATTCATATTTCAATATGGCGTCTGGCCATGCATCATGTCACAATAACGGGTGAGTCAGCATGGTGAGTATTGGTGGATAAGAGGAGTATTCCTGGAAACCATTCCTAAACCAGAATGGCTAGTAATAACTATACACTGTAAGCCACATAAATAGATCCCACTAAGCCAAATAAATATGTCTTTGACTCAACTTCCCTTTAGCCAGATCCCCAAAATGCCCATGGCCGTTCCAAACCATCCAACATGTGTGGAAATATGACACCAAAGTTGGAGTGGAAGAGACAGTGATCTTCACTGATTGCAGTCGAAACATTTTACTCCTATACGTTTTACAGAAACATTAGAACCATGTAAATACATTGCTAGTACCCCTCCCAGGGCTTTGGAGGGGGATGTCACTGAACTTAATTAACATCACACTTTATCCTCCTTTGGCTTGGGCTGCCAGAGTGGGAACTGGGGAACCAGGGTACAGTCCCATTCATCATTCCTGTCACCACAAAGCACTCCACAGTTCACACAACAACCCTCACACTCACCTTCTCATCTTCTCACTACAACCCTGTCAGGCAGGACTTGTCATTCCCACTCCACAGAGAAAAAGTGCAGGCCCAGAGAGGAAGAACACTAGGCCAGGGTCACACAGTTGGCAAATGACAGAGCCCAGCTCTCTGGTGTCCCAGTCCGGTGCTCAATCCCTCCACCAGAGTAATACTGCCTCACCTGAGCCCATAGTCATCCTACCAGGGGGCAGGGAAGGGGATCACATCCCCATTTCATAGGGGTGATGGCCTTTCTATTCACCATTCTACACCCACAGGACAGTCGACAGGACGCTTGGTGCACGGGAAAACTCTCATAGTAGTGTGCAGGGAGTGTTATCCCCATGCTCTGGTGGAGGAAACTGAGGCTTATGGAGGTCAAGTGGTCTAATTAGGAGTCGGGGAAGAGGCACCTGAAGTCAGGTCTCTGGACTCCTAGTTCAATGCTTTTTTGCTGAACTTTGCTTCTCCCACTTTAGAGATGGACGTGACTTCGGAGTATCATCCAGCCCAATCCCCTTTCCACAAATGAGAAACGGAGGCCAAGAGGAGAAGCCAGGTCATACAGCAATTTGGGATGGATGCCTGACTCAGCCGTCTGGTTTGCCTTTCTCCTTCAGGCACCCAAGAACCTTCCATCTGCTCCCTCATGTCTAGGGGTCCCCATTGCAGGCTGGATCTTTACTCCGACCTTTGAGTGACGCATCCAGCAACAGCCTGGATCAAGCAAGTCTATGATTGTCTTCCTGTCCAAACTCCTCTACTTTGAAACTGTCTCCACCCACAGCCTAGGAAGCTGGAGACGGGTGCCAGGGTCTCCCAGAGCCCAGAGTAACCACGTCCCCATGGCCGCAGCTGATTGGGTCACACCCGATCCAGGAGAGCCAATCCAGTCTGAGCAAAGCCGACTGAGTAGGTGGCAAGCCTGAGTGATCGGAGAGAAGCCGGGACGGATGCAAATGCAGAGCCCGCTGGCAGAGGCGCAGAGGCACCGACCAGAGCAAGGAGGTCCCCAGAGGCAGCCGCCGCCCTGTAAGTTTCCCATTCCCATGAGCCTTAGCAGTCCCTGTGTCTGTGCATTAACACACTTCCCCACGGAGTCCCATGAGAGGGTTTTTGTGACCTTCAATTTAGATATTATAGAATTAATTTATTTTTATTTTAAAATGACGGGTTATGCTTATATGGTTCACAAATCAAAGCCAAATGAAAAGGAATACCGTAGGAGGTCTCATTCCCACTCCAGTTCCCAGACACCCTATTCTTTAGTCCCCCGTGGGTAACCACGTTTATTCATTTCTGGTCTGTCTTTTCCAGCATTTCTTGATGCAGATATAAGCAAATACCAATATATTCTCTCTCTCTCTCTCTCTCTCTCTCTCTCTCTCTCTCTCTCTCTCTCTTTTCTTCTCTTTTTTTGAGACAGAGTCTCGCTCTGTCACCCAGGCTGGAGTGCAGTGGCGCGATCTCAGCTCACTGCAGCCTCCACCTCCCGGGTTCGATTTTGTTGGGGAATTTCAGCGATTCTCCTGCCGCAGCCTCCCCAGTAGCTGTGATTAAAGGCGTATGCAACCACGCCCGGCTAAAACCACGCCCAGCTAATTTTTGTATTTTTAGTAGAGATGGGGTTTCACCATGTTGGCCAGGCTGGTCTTGAATTCCTGACCTCAAGTGATCCTCCTGCCTCGGCCTCCCAAAGTGGTGGGATTATACGTGTGAGCCACCGTGCCCGGCCCCAATGTATTTTCTTACTCTACCCTCCTTGCCCAAAGGGAGCATTTATTTGTGTTCCTTGAAAAAGAGGCATCCATTGTGCCTTGCATTTTTTCACTTAACAATCCTAGAGACCTTTCCATATCATGAAATGATGTATTTTTGTTTTGTTTTGTAGAGATAGGGTACAGTCTTGAACTTCTGCCCTCAAGCAATCCTCTCACCTGCACCTCCCACAGTGCTGGGAATTAGAGGTGTGAGCCACCATGCCTGGCTCTGAAATGATGCATTTTAAATTCCACTGAAATTATTATGTCCTGGGCTCCTTGCACTAGAGATACCATAGGCTGAAGAGAAATTTTGTTAGGGAATTTCAGTATTTCCAAAATTCCAAAAGTCTTCTTTTCCTCTCCACAACAATGCTTGGAGGTGCACAGTCTAGTCTACTGTAAGTCACATGTGGGAGGGAGGGAGTGGGTGCTCTCCAGGAGCTGGGAGATGAAAGAGAGACATACAGGAGTGACAGGAGAATGGGTCTGTGCTCAGACAAGGGTGAAGAGCAGCTGCTAGGGGACTTCCCTCGCCTTGGGGTTGAAACTCTGGAGAAAGAGAAGATCCTACATTGTATAAACCCTACCTAAGTGAAGTGGGAACCCAAAGCAGGAGACTGTCTCTCTGGGAACCCTTGAGGCAAAAGGTCAATTCATTGGAAACCAGCTGACCCCCCAAAGGGTGAGATGAGCCCCAGAGACTTCATGTAAGACAAAAGTGCAGCAGTGTCCAGAGCTGCTTCTGGTCTGTCTGCTGTTGGGGAGAACTGAGTAGAGGAAGCTTCAACTGGTGTCTGCAGGAGTCAGGAGGCTCCTGGCCTAGGGCTTGGTCATGGCAGGGATAAAAGTCCATCACCGTTATCTTCTACAAGGCCTGCTGGCCTGGGCAACTCCTCAGCTTCCCCCTACTCCTCCCTGTGAGGTTCAGAAACAAGTTTCTCAACCAGCTCAGGTTGCTCAGCTTATTTTTCTCTCACCCAGCAATTGCTCCCCCACCCCGAGTTGGCAGCTGTGAAAACATAAACATTGTCAGAACCTCCCTTGCACCTCCCCCGTCTCTACCTGTCCCCAGTACTGCTGGGCCCACCTCTGTTCCCTGCTCCTGAGGCTCCTCCCTCACCCATGGCCTCCATTCGGGCAGCACCCAGGGATGTGGGCCCAGGACAGGCAATTTCCCTTTCCCTCAGCACATCCGGGGCCATGTGGGAGGCACAGTTCAGCTCTCTCCCTGGGCTCTGGTGGACACACAATGTCTCAAATAGCCGTATCTGGATTCCTAGACCCTGGTACAGTCACTGGCAACTGGTGACGTGGGGAAAGGGTCTCTAGCCCCTGCCTCTGTCTCCAACCCAAGCTTCAGGCTTCCCTGGCCCCTGGGCAGTGCCCTTCACTCCCCTGCCTCTACTTGATCCCCAGTGCCCAGTGGATTTGTGCCCCACCTTGGCCATTAGGGCTCCCTGGGCCTCCCTCTTGGAATAACACTTCCCATCTATTCTTTTCTCCTTCTTCCACATTTCTTTTTCTTTTTCAAGATGGAGTCTCACTCTGTTGCCCAGGCTGGAGCACAGTGGCACAATCTCAGCTCACTGGAACCTCTGTGTCCCAGGTTCAAGCAATTCTCCTGCCTCAGCCTCCCAAGCAGCTAGGATTACAGGCACTCATCACCATGCCCAGATAATTTTTTTTTTTTTTTTTTTTTTTTTTTTTGTATTTTTAGTAGAGACAGGGTTTCACCATGTTGGCCAGGCTGGTCTCGAACTCCTGACCTCAAGTGATCAACCCACCTTGGCCTCAAGGTGTTGGGATTACAGGCGTGAGCCAACATGCTTGGCCGGTCACCTCCTCTTTTAAGGGACCCCAAAGTGCCTTTCTTTCCTCTCCCTTCTCCCCTCAGGTTACAGGGCCATTCATTAAAGTCAGGTAGTCTTTCTACAGAAGAATTTTTGCTTTAGTAGGCAGTTCAGCTGAGATGCTGTTGAACGTGTCTATATCCCTGCAAGGAGGGATTTTTGTTTTTTGTTTTTTTTCTTTTTTGACAGAGTCTCACTCTGCAGAAGAAGTATTTGATAGAATTCAATACTCATTCATGGTTTAAAAATAAAAAAACTTCTTAGCAAACAAAGTAATTTTTAAAAATAATCTTATAAAGGCATTGCAAAAGCCCTATAGCAAACATCACATTGAGTGGTGAAATATTGAATGTTTTCTTCTGATATTAGAAATAAATCAAGAAGACATGCTATTTCTACTTACATTCAACATTGTGCTTGGATATTACCAGTGCAATAGGGCAGGAAAAAAAAATAACAATATTATGTTTTATGTATTGGAAAAAAAGAAATAAAGTTGCTGTTATGCATAGGCAGCATGATTATATACATAGGAATTTTTTTTTTAAATCTACAGATAAAGCCTGGCACAGAGGCATGTGCCTGTAGTCCCAATGCTTGGGAGCTGAGGCAGGAGGATCGTTTGAGCCCAGGAGCTCAAGGTTACAGTGCACTACAATCATGCCTGTGAATAGTGTCCTCCAGCCTGGGCAACATAGTGAGACTCCATCTCTAAAGAATTTTTTTTTTTAATCTACATACAAACCCTTAGAATCAATAAAATTTAGCAAGGTTTCTGGATATCCTCTCTATATACAAAAAAACAGTAGTATATCTTTATTTTAATTTTTTTTTTTTTTTTGAGACAGTCTTCCTCTGTCACCCAAGCTGGAGTGCAATGGCACGATCTCGGCTCACTGCAACCTCCTCCTCCTGGATTCAAGAGATTCTCCTGCCTCAGCCTCCTGAGTAGTTGGGATTACAGGCGCCCACCATCATACCCAGCTAATTTTTGTATTTTTAGTGAGACAGGGTTTTGCCATGTTGGTCAGGCTCGTCTCGAACTCCTGTCCTCAGGTGATCCGCCCACCTCGGCCTCCCAAAATGCTGGGAATACAGGCGTGAGCCACTGCGCCCAGCCAAAAACAGTAGTATTTCTACTAATAGCTACAAACAATTAGAAAGTGAAATTCTAAAAATGAGACCATTTACAATAACATCAAAGCAAGACATATCTAGAAATAAATCTAATAAAAGATACATAAAACTACATACTACATTACTGAGAGAAATTAAAGAAGACCTAAATAAAGGGTGAGAGGGTATATCACATTCATGTATTAGAGGACTCAAGAATATTCGTAGCAGCACTACTCTAAATAGCCTTAAAAAACTGCAAACAACTGGCTGGCCATGGTGGCTCACGCCTGTAATCCCAGCACTTTGGGAGGCTGGGGGGCGGGGTAGATCACCTGAGATCGGGAGTTCGAGACCAGCCTGGCCAACATGGTGAAACCCCGTCTCTACTAAAAATACAAAATTAGCTGGGCATAGTGGCACATGCCTATAATCCCAGCTACTCGGGAGGCTGAGGCAGGAGAATCACTAGAACCCGGGAGATGGAAGTTGAGGTGAACCGAGATTGCACCATTGCACTCCAGCCTGGGCAACAAGAGCGAAAGTCTGCCTCAAAAAACAAACAAAAACAAACACACACTGCAAATAATCCAAATGTCCCTCAACTATAGAATAAATAAGTTCATTGTGCTATAATTATACAATTGAATACGAATATTCACAAGAAATGAATACACTTCTACTTCATGCAACAACATACATGAATCCCGTAAACATGATGTGGAGTGAACGATGCTAAACACAGAAAGAAGATCATGACTCTTCGTGATTCATTCATATGTAAGATTTTATTCATAAAAGTTCAAAAGCAGATAAAACTGATCTGGTGTTAGGAGTCAGGATAGTGGTGGCTCTTGCTGGGAAGTAACCATGGCAAGGGCCCAGGAGAGAAGGTTTCTGGGGTGCTGGCCACTCTCTATTTCTTCATCTTGGTGGTGGTTTCACAATTGCTCTCACTGTGTAACAGTGAATCCATGCATTTATGGTTTGTGTACTTTTCTGAGTGTATGTATTCATCCAGTAAGAATTTTAATTTAAAAAAGTAGGAGCTGAGTGAGGTGCCTCACGCCTGTAATCCCAGCACTTTGGGAGGCCGAGGTCAGGAGATAGAGACCATCCTGGCTAACACAGTGAAACCCCGTCTCTACTAAAAATACAAAAAATTATCAGGGCATGGTGGCGCATGCCTGTAGTCCCAGCTACTCGGGAGGCTGAGGCAGAAGGATCGCTTGAACCCGGGAGCCGGAGGTTGCAGTGAGCCAAGATCACGCCATTGCACTCCAGCCTGGGTGACAGAGCAAGACTCTGTCTCAGAAAAAAAAAAGAAAAAAAAAAAGTAGGAAGTGGCAAATTGTGACATAAAGGACTTCTAAGGCTTCTCAAACTCAGTGACCTGGCTGCCCTCTGTGTCATGTGCTGCTGAGCAGTAGACCTGACTACTTTGTATTTGTTTTCTCATGTAATCCTCTCGGATTAAATGCACTCTGTGAAATCGGTATTATTCTTTTTGTTTTTTTTTTTTTTTCTTTTTGAGATGGAGTCTCGCTCTGTCACCCAGGCTGGAGTGCAGTGGTGCAATCTCGGCTCACTGCAAGCTCTGCCTCCCGGGTTCAGGCCATTCTCCTGCCTCAGTCTCCCGAGTAGCTGGGACTAGAGGCGCCCACCACCATTAGCCCTGCTATTTTCTTTTTTTTTTTTTTCTGTATTCTCAGTAGAGATGGGGTTTCACTGTATTAGCCAGGATGGTCTTGATCTCATGACCTTGTGATCCGCCCGCCTCGGTCTCCCAAAGTGCTGGTATTACAGGCGTGGGCCGCTGCGCCCGGTGGAAATCGGTAGTATTCTTATCACCACTCCCATTTTGAAGAAAATACAGCAGTCTTCTCTTATCCGCAGTTGTACTTTCCATGGTTTCAGAAACCCACGGTAAACCACGGGTTGAAAATGTTAAAATGGAAAATTCCAAAAGTAAACAATACGTTTTAAATTTTGCACCATTCAGAGTAGCATGATTATATCTCTCACCCTCCTGCCCAGGATGTGAATCCTCCCTTTGTCCAGGGTACCCTCGCTGTATACATCACCCACCCGTTGGTCACTCAGTAGCCCTCTTGGTAATTAGATGAAAAACACAATAGACATAGAGCTCCATACTGTCCTTGGCTTCAGGCACCCACTGGGGGGCTTGCAACTTACCCCTGAGGATAAGAAGGACCGCCATACTAACAAATATATATATGTATGTGTGTGTGTGTCTGTATATATATGTGTATATACGTAAATGTGTATTATATACACACATATACCTATATACACACATTATATATGTGCATATGTGTGTATATATGTATATATGTGTAAATGTGTGTATATAGGTATATGTGTGTATGTGTATATACATACATGTATATGAATATATGTGTATATATACACGTTTACATATGTGTATATATGTGTGTGTATACGTATATATACACACATATATATATTTTTTTGAGACAGAGTTTCACTTTTGTCACCCAGGCTGGAGTGCAGTGGCACCCTCTTGGCTCACTGCAACCTCCGCCTCCCAGGATCAAGTGATTCTCCTACCTCAGCCTCCTGAGTAGCTGGGATTATAGGCATGCACCACCATGCCTGGCTAATTTTTTTGTATTTTTAGTAGAGATGGGGTTTCATCATATTAGTCAGGCTGGTCTTGAACTTCTGACTTCAGGTGATCCACCCGCCTTGGCCTCCCAAAGTACTAGGATTATACGGGTGAGCCACTGTGCTCATTCTATACCAGCAAATATTAGTCCTCATTTTACAGATGAGGAAACTGAGGCCCGGAGAGTCTAAAGTAACTTGGCTAAGATCACCTGAGGAGTAAGAACCAAGAGTGAAATCTCAGCAGTTGGTCCCAGGACCCACGCTCTTTGCCACCCCACTGACTCAGCCTGTCAGCTGTGTGTCTGTTCCACTCCTTTCCCAGTTCCTGGAAAAGTGTTTCCCAAGCTACATAATTCATCCCACAATTCATGCACATCTTTGCCATGTTTGATGACACAAAAAACAATAATGACTCCTATTGTGTTCCAGCACTTGCCGATAAGAGACAGACTTTTAAAGAGCTTGGGACACGGTGCCAGGAAAATAGCTGAACAAAAGGTCTTCTGTATTTTGTCAGTAGAAGTGGAGTTGTGAGGGGCAGCACGATATACATTTTCACTGCCAAGAAACTTGCATAATGATTTTCTGCCTCTTTAAAGGCCAGAATCTATTAAGGCTTTTTAATTGGTAAAGAGTAATACACGATGCAAATGGAAGGTATTACCCATCCCCATCACCCCTTTGTGTCATCTTTTATCTAGGAACTGTTAAAATGTCTCAGTTAACTACGCATAAAAATTCAGAGTAATCAGTGTATTCTCTAAAAACGCAGAGAAAAGTTTTAAGGAAATACACCAGATTATTAATAATAGTTATCTCTAGGTTGTTCTCGTTGTAGACTCAAATTTTCTATAATGGATATATGTAAACTTTGAACGCAGACAACACTTTTTCAATCAGGTTAGAGTATATAAAGTTTTATAAAATCATATAACTACAATTATATTGAAATGTGTACATAGTACAAGACTGGGAGAAATTGTTCATAGTTTTTTTTTTTCTGGATGTAGAGAAATGAACATTTTTCTTTCTTCTACTTTTTGGAATTTTCTGATTTTTCTATAACAATCATTGTATTCGTCAGGATTCTTGACGATAAATTACAGAAATAGACTCCAGCTACCTTGAGCAGGAAAGGATTTATTGTAAGAACATTAGGTAGTTCCAGCATCCTTTGGAATGCTGAAAGCTGAGGAAGGTTTAGCAGGAGGGATCTCAGCCAAGGTCAAACCACAGGGATGGTGTGGTTAGGAGGCTGCTGCCGGCACTGCCACCCCGGCACACACAGCCGGCGCTGCTGCCAGACTCAATGCCTGCATTGCCACTGTAAACACTCTCTTTTACTGTCCCTGTGTCTTTGCGTCACTCTCTGAAGGTCCAGATTTCTGGGCAGGATCATCTGACTTGCCAACGTCCATCACATGGCCATGTTCTAGCTGCCTGAGTGCAGGGAGAAAGACTGTCAGGCTCCAGTCTGGGTGCCCCCACAATTCATACAATGGGGATCTTCCCAAACAGGTAGGGCAATCCAACGCAGGATAATGCAAAAAAAGACAAATGGCCACGAGCAGGCATTGTTATTATGATTATTATTTGCAATGGCCCAAATCACACTGCAGAGCTGATCTAAGAAAGGCACAAACCAGGCCGGGCGTGGTGGCTCATGCCTGTAATCCCAGCACTTTGGGAGGCCAAGGTGGGCAGATCACGAGGTCAGGAGATCAAGACCATTTTGGCTAACACGGTGAAACCCCGTCTCTACTAAAAATGCAAAAATTAGCTGGGCGTGGTGGCAGACACCTGTAGTCCCAGCTAATCGGGAGGTTGAGGCAGGAGAATGCTGTGAACCTGGGAAGCGGAGCTTGCAGTGAGCCGAGATCATGCCACTGCACTCCAGCCTGGGCGACAGAGCGAGACTCTGTCTCAAAAAAAAAAAAAAGAAAGGGACAAACCACCACAAGCAGACATTGCTTTTACAATGGAAAGAAAATGAATAAACCTTATCTTTTTTGGTAAAAGATAGACTCTTTGTGTCATACAACATGGATCAGAGTGAATTTTACTTCACACAGTACGGGCTGAAGAACAGAGTTTATTAGGGCAAGTTATAGGCCAGGGGTCAGTAAGCGAAGTCACAAGTGCTCCATCCTCCCATCATCCCCAGACAGGTGTGCCACTGTCAGATGCAGTGAGACAGAGTGGCTCTGTGTTTTCTTAGGAGGGACTTCATGCCTTCAGTTGCTCTCTTTCTTAGCAACTTTGTCAGTGGAGGTAAAATCAGACTTTCTGAGCACTGGTCAGTAGGAATTTGGAGTTCCAAGAGTTACCCAGAAAGGCTAATTTTCCAGTAAGAAGGATCCTCTTGGTGGGTAGAAGGGGTCAGTGAGGGAGACTGTGGGTCATAATATCCAAGTCTTGACCCAGGTTAAAGGATAGGTGGACTATTCATGAAGCTAAGGAACACAGGTAGAGGAGAGGCAGGTTGAGGGAAAATGAGGAGTTCAGTTTGGGACCTGCCGGGTCTGGCACACATATAAGTTAACCCCATACGAGGTTATGGTATGGTCCCTGTTATAAACTCGCACAGCAACCTGAGGGTCTCCTTTGTATTGTTTATCCCAGTTGCAATTAGATCAATAATTTCATAATTAGTGTTGAATCTCTGCTCTGGATTGCAAGCTCCCTGGGGCCATCGCACACCCAAGTCTAACCACTATGTTGCTAGAACCACCCCCCAGCACCTGGCATAGGGTCAGGCACAGAGTAGGTAACCAATAAATGTGTTGAATCAATCAATGAATCCACCTGGAGCAACGCAGCAGGCAGTCAGATACACGGGTAGAGAGAAAGTCCTGGGCTGAAGCTGTAGGTTCAGGAAAGTCCTGCACGTGGATAGCAACGGAATCCAGTGCTCTGGGTTAGCTGGCCCAGGTTGGTTAAGAAAATCAAAAGACCTGAGCCAGAACTCTGGGAGACACCAACATCCAACGGGTGCAAGGAACAGGTGCTGCTGCAAAGGCAGACAGTGAACTAAGAGACGATGGTGTTATGGAAGCTAAGGAAAGGGAGAGTTCTGAGTATGAAGAAGTCAATGGAGCCAAATACTGCTAGGTCTTGGAAATACTAAACTCCAGTGATTACGAAGCACCTGTGTGCCGGGTACTTTTCTGACAGCTCTATGTGTATGAATGCACTTAATTCTCACAGCAACCACATGATAATTAGGGAAGTAATGTCATCATCACTTTCTCCCTATGATGGGGACACTGAGGCACAGAGCGAGGACCCAGCTAGGCTACCTGGTCCCCGAACCTGTGCTCTTAACCATGATGTATGCCACCTCAGAGGAGGGGTAGCAGATAAGTCACTGGTAACATTGACAAGAGCAATATCGGTGGCACTGTAGGGGTGTCACGTGGCAGTGAGTCAAAAAGTGAGGCCGGGCGCTATGGCTCACGCCTGTAATCCCAGCACTTTGGGAGGCTGAGGCGGGCGGATCACGAGGTCAGGAGTTCAAGACCAGCCTGACCAACAAGGTGAAACCCCATCTCTCCTAAAAATACAAAAATTAGCCAGGCATGGTGGTGGACACCTGTAATTCCAGCTACTCAGGAGGCTGAGGCAGGAGAATTGCTTGAACCTGGGAGGTGGAGATTGCAGAGAGTGGAGATTGCACCACTGCACTCCAGCCTGGGCAACAGAGTGAGACTCCATCTCAACAACAACAAAACGTGAGTGGGAAGCAAGAGTCAAGGGCAGAAGTCCAGCCCCTTGCTACAAAGAGGGGCCCAGCTGCACCCCCACCACCTGGACTCTGCATCCTCGGGTAATCTGTGTGCAAGGCAAAGTCTGAGAAGCACTGGATGAGATTATTCCTTTAGGAACTTTTTAAGTGAGAGGTTTTTCTTTTTAGGATAAGAGAGGCATGACCATTCTTGTAAACTCAGAACTGTGGTTTGCAGCCCCAATAGCATATTCGAATCACCTGGGGTGTTTTTGAAAAACAACTGATTCCCTGAGGCTCACCCCCAGAGAATCTGCTGGAGTTTGTCTGTGTGGCCCAGATGATTCTAATGTGGAGGGGGTGGTCTGAGATCCACTCAAGAAGGCACAAGGACAGGATGAGACCTCCGCAGGGAAATGAGAAGGGACACAATGAAGGGACAGGATGAAGAAATGCAAAGGAGACATTTTGGAAAAGGGGGAAAAGCAGTCAGAGCAAAGCGCAGAGAGAAATTTACAGAGGGTAGGGGCGTCAAGAAAACAGACGTTCAAAGGGAATCATATTTGAGAGCCCATCATTTTTCTTTCTTTTTAACAATTTTAATTAGGACCTACATGGTATTGCAAGAATGGCACTTGAAACACTTAGATGGTGTTACTGGTCTGCTCAAAGCCTTGCGCCTGGCGTAGTAGGCTGTTGGTGGTCTGGCCTTGCTGACCTCCAGCACACTAGGCTCTCTGTGTTCCCCTTCCTACAGCACAGTGATTATGTTCCTGCCTCAGGGCCTTTGTCCTTGCTGTTCTCATCTCTGGGCTGTTCCCCTCACCTTCCTTGGGTCCCCTCCAGTGTTCTCTCCTCAGGGAGGACTCCTCTCATCACTCTATTCCTTTCCTCTGAATTGTTTCCTAACACTACCTCATGTCATATACCCACTTGCTGTTTGTTTATGGTCTGCCTCCTCTGCCTGAACGAACGTAAGCCATGGAAGGAAGGATGTGTCTTGCTCACAGTGGAATATCCACCACCGACAACAGTGAGGCACAGAGGTGACACTTGCAGCAAGTTTGATGAGTGAATAAATGGCTGTTGCTGCTGCTTGGTGTAAATGCACAGGATGCTGAGATGAACAGGTACTTCTGAGAGTGCCTGGGAAAAGTGATGAGTGGGGGTATTGCATGAGAGTGAGCTGATTAAAGACAAGTAAATGGATATCCTTAAGGGCGCAGTCAAGGAGGGAGTGCAGGATTATAATGGCAGGAAAGAAGCAAACAGGCAGTTTATTGTGTGACTGATGATGTGGTTTTTGCACAAGACCACTTACTATGTGTGGCTCTGGGCGAGCTTCTTAACCTTTCTAAGCCTCAATTACCTGATCAGTAAAATGAGGCTGATAACCATAGTGCCTTCCATCCAGGGTTGTGGTGGGGGTTAAATGAACTAATGGAGCCTGGTACCGGGTAAGCACGCAATAATTAACTGCTATGACGGATTCGAGATTGGGGGAAGAGTGTGAAATGTTGCACTGCAAAGAGATGTTTCTGTAATCGTTGCGAATCTTGGTCCAAAACTTACTACCCTGGAATAGACCTTGTTCCCAACCACTCACCCACACAAACATGTCTGCCTTGCCAACGCCATCACCAGCCTTTTCTCCTCTCTGACTCTTCTGAGAGCTAGCCCAGCGCCTGGCACAATAAGTTTCTCCATAAGTATTTGTTGTTGTTCTTTGCACTTCTCACCAACAGTGCTGCCAAGAGTTTAACCCCATCAGGAGAATCTCTGGTCAGGGAGAGATGTTTCCAACCTTCCTAGGGGAGAATGGGCTAGGTAGAAAGATAGCACTCGGAGGGCTCTGAATCACTCTGAATCATCTGTAAGGGTGGCATAGTAAACGTAAGTCATAGGAGGAGAGTGGGTTTGGTCCACCAGAACCTCCCCACGGAGCATCTGCATCCAAGGGCGGCCAGAGGCCAATAAAAGGGGCTGAGGCCTTGGCTCCTTTAAGAGGCGTGGCCTCACTGCAGCCTCCGCAGAGGTGATTGGCTGAAGCGGCCGGCTGTGGGGGGCGGGACTCGGTTGCCAGGGAGCGGCGCGGGAGCCGTGAGGGGACTGCGGCGGCTGCGCGGAGGAGCGAGGCGCTAGTTGGGGTCGGGGCTGCGCGACGGCGCAGGGGCTGCGGGGAGCGCCGCGCAGGCCGTGCAGTTCCGAGCGAGGAGGCGCCGCCGCCATTGCCGCTCTCTCGGTGAGCGCAGCCCCGCTCTCCGGGCCGGGCCTTCGCGGGCCACTGGCGCCATGGGCCAGTGCGGCATCACCTCCTCCAAGACCGTGCTGGTCTTTCTCAACCTCATCTTCTGGGTGAGCGGGGCCGGGCAGGGCGAGGGTCCGGCGGCGGGGCCGGGCGAGGCCGCGACGAAGGCGCCCGTGGGGGCCGAGCCGGGCCTGGGCCTGGGCGGGCGCGCGGGGGCCTCACTCGAGCCCTCAGGCGGCTGAGGCGAGGGGAAGGCCGGGTTTGAGGCCGCTTCGCGAGGTCCCTGCCGGACCAAGCCGGGAGCCCGGGCGCGGAGGACGGCGAGGGGAGGCCCTCGGGGACTCCACGGCCTCCAGCCCGCGCCTTCGCGCTCGGCCCACGCGGGCTGGCTCGGTGCCAGGAGCCCCCGTCTCCCCCTAGAGTCGCCGGCTGGACTGAGAGCGCTCATTGCAGACTCTTAACAGGACGTCAGGCTCGAAATAGGATCTTCCCCAGAGGCTCAGGTTCCGCGCTCTTTGTCGGGGCCCCGCAGACGAGTGGCCGTCCGGAGGCGGGCAGATCCGCGGGGACGCCGCGGAGTCGGGGCGAGGGTTCCACTTAACGCCCTTTGTGTGTGGGGAACCGGCTGGCTGTCACCAGCCCAGAAAATGAAGGGTTTCAACTTGAGGAGCTAAATAATCCATTGACCAAGAACATAGGTCTATTTGTTTTGGTCATGGGGGTGACCAAACCGTGAGATTATAAGCCTTGGTTAAATATATGATGGAGATGTCACAAGATTTTGAAAGTGATTAGTTTACTTTCAATAAAAGGTGGCTTATGAATTTTTAGGGGGTGCGCCCTCGGAGAAAGGAATGTTTATAACGATGTCATCTTAGTTTGGGTCCTTATCTCACCAGGGACTTTTATAGTAACCTATGTTGTTCCTATCCGTCTTTCCACCCTCCAGCCCATCTGGACTTTGCACCCGGATAAATCTTTTAAAACGTTTCTGCTATCACATCACTTGATCTAAAAATAAGGAAAACAGAAGCTTCAGCGGTAGAATAAGGTTCAGCTCCTTCCCCCGGTCTTGCAGCTGAAGTTCTCAGTCTGATCCCAAATCACCTTGCCCCTCTAAACTCGTCATTTCCTTAAACACTTGAGTGCCCTGGACAGATTGCTCTGTCCAGAGTCGCCAAAGCACTCCTTGACATTCCAGTTAACCATACTCTGTGCCTCTTCCTCCTCCCCATCATCACTGGTCCCCATTCAGCTCCTCCCTCCCACGCATATGCACACCTGTTCTGGAAAGAATCTTTCCTCCTCCCCCAACCCCCCAACAAGGGATAAAACAGCTGTCTCATAAAAGGATGGTTATATATTTAAAAGCACTTACTACACACTTGTATTGCCAAAGTCCTTCAGGGCATTTGTGTGTGAAGAGAAGAGTCCTAACTGAGAGGTAGTACCTGTTCGCAACCACCCAGGCGACACTGGGATTTTCGTGATTTCTTCTTTTCCAATTAGAGCAGTGTTTCATATACTTTAATTTGAGTTACAGGCTTATTTATTTATTTATTTATTTTGTTTCATTTTTTCAGTTTCTTGAGTTTATTGTGCAGAATGAAATGCACGTGTAGAACCAGTTCCATTAGCAAAAGTCGTACCAGTCTCCTCCTTGAAGATGTGGCATGATTTGTGAATCTGACCATTATAAGGGCATCTTTTGCTAATTTAATACGTATCTATATACCTACTGCTACTTATGCATCCATAACATTTTTTATTCCATAAAGAGAAATATTTTCTACAATGCTTAAGTCATTAACTCTCATAGCATCTCGTTGTAAACCAGGAGTCAGCAGTCTCTGGTCCAAGAGCACAAAACTGTTAGCTACCTGTTTTTCTACAACCTGAGAGCCGAGAATAGTATTTACATTTCTAAACGACTGGAAAACAAATGAAAAGAAGAATACTATTTCTTGGCATGTAGAAATTATATGACGTTCTCCTACCATTTGACCTAGCAATCCCACTACTGGGTACATACCCAAGGGAATGTAAATCATTCTGTTATAAAGACACATGCACACATATATTCACTGCAGCACCATTCACAACAGCAAAAACATGGAGCCAACCCAAATGGCCATCAATGGTAGACTGGACAAAGAAAATGTGGCACATATACACTATGGGACACCACGCAGCCACAAAAAAGAATGAGATCATGTCCTTTGCAGGGACATGGATGGAGCAGGAAGCCATCGTCCTCAGCAAACTAATGCAGGAACAGAGAACCAAGCACCGTGTATTCTTATTTATTTATTTATTTATTTAGTAGAGTTACAGGCTTTTTTAAAAGGAAAAATAATTTTCAGGGGTCCCCAAATGAGAAACACTTTGTTAGCTAGTAAGCTACCTAAGAGGCAAAGATGTGGCTCTGTACTCTTTACAATTCCTTGTGAATTTGTGGCCATAACTATTTGATTTTGAAGAATATTAGGTGAATTTTAGGTTATTCAAGCTCAGGGACTGGAATTGTTCGTGTAACAAAATATTGGAACTATAGGAACCATTTTCTTTAAATTAGATTTTTATTTACTCAAATGTCAGTTCTAAGTGATTCCTCTGAATCTCTGGATGTTGTGTAAGTATATGTACTATTATTCCAGTGAAGAAAGTTATTTTGAACTTCTGTGGTGCTTTTTATAGTGGGTTATTGCCAAGACTGAAGTGGTAATGTTTAGTAAAAATACCCTTTGTCTTAGTTAGTAGGGTAGTAAAGTTTTTGTGAGTTGTGTTAAGGAAGTTAAGCAGATACGCTGGGGGCACATGTAGCACAGTGCTACGTAACTAATGAGGAAACAGCATTAGGTATGTCTCCCAAGAAAGTATTAGTTTATGGACTGTGGGAATCTGATGATGATGGGTGATGGCAACTAACATTTGAATTACTACACCCCAGGCACTGTGCTAAACACTTTACATGGTGTATCCTCACAGCTTTCCCATCTAGCAGGGAATATTATGTATATTTTAGAGGAGAACATTAAGGTTGACTGAGCTAAGCACACCCAAGGTGTGGTACAGCCTGCGTTCAAACCCAGGTCGTCCCATACTCCAGAGACTGTGGTGTTAGGACAAAGTGTGATTTCAAAAGATTTGTAAAGAGAAGAAACTTGTTAGAATCACTTCTCTAAAGCATGCCGATTTTAACATTGCTAAAATTAGAAACTGTACCAGAATTTACATGACACTTTGTTTTCTTTTGAATTAAGTCATTATATGAGGAAGTACATTCAAAAATGTTAAAAGGTTCTTCCTGGGAGTTTGTAATGCATTCTTCAGTTTTAATAAATGTATTCTTATATAGTGGCCCCTCCCTCCTTTTAATGCCTTGAGATATATAAGTGGAAGAATAAACACACTCTCCATAGAGCATATCAACTGTTTACCTGAGTTCCCTTGGGCAACTGTAGGCAATAAAAACTATGTTGCACTGGCTCTTAACTGTCAGATGGTAATGGCTGATTGTTAACAAGGGTCAAAGTTTAATTGCTTTGGCAAGACCTTTAAACTACACTTTCTTATGTCTTGATATCCTGATTCAGCTGTCAGTTTGTTCATTGAGCTGTGACATGGAGATAGATATATACCTGAAATACTCAGGCTGTAAATTATCTGACAGCTAAAATCGTTACTGTTGATTTGGTGTAGATAGTTTGGAACAATGCTGTAATAATGTTACTGTGGAAAGGCACAAACCGAAAGCGGAAACAGTCATTTCTAAAATCCTGAAATTTGTTTTAATGGAAATAGGGAACTCCTGCTATGGTTAGAATGTTTGTCCTTTCTAAAATTCATGTTGAAACTGAATCCCCAACGTGGCCGTATTGAGAGGTGGGGCCTTTAAGGGGTGATTGGGTCATGAGGGCTCTACCCTCATGAATGGATTAATCCATTCATGGATTAATGGATTATTGGGTTTTCATGGGAATGGGACTGGTGGCCTTATAAGAAGAGGCAGAGAGACCTGAGCCAGCTTGCTCAGCCCCCTTACCATGTGTGATGTCCTGGGCCACCTCAGGACTCTGCAGAAGGCTCTGACCAGATACGGCCCCTTGACCTTGAACTTCTCAGCCTCCATTTATGTAAAAAATTTCTTAAATTACCCAGTTTCAGGTATTCTGTTCTAAGTAACAGAAAACAGTCCAAGACAGTTTCTCACCAAATTCTAGAATATTAGGATTTGTAGCTTGAAAGATAATATTGGACAAGTGAAAGGATGTACAACTTGTATCAACTTGGATCTCTGTTTTTATGGAGTGATAAGGCTTTAAATGTAAGTGTATTCATGCTGGACCCATGAGGATTTATTGAAGAAGGTTAGAAATGTTTGAGGTAAATGACTAAATTTTAAAGGCTTTTTTTTTTTTTTTTTTTTTTTTTTTTTTTTGAGATGAAGTCTCACTCTGTTGCCCAGGCTGGAGTGCAGTGGCACGATCTCGGCTGACTGCAACCTCCATCTCCCGGGTTCAAGCAGTCTACCTGCTTCAGCCTCCTGAGTAGCTGGGACTACAGGTGTGTGCCACCATGCCCGGCTAATTTTTGTATATTTTTTAATAGAGACAGGATTTCACCATATTGACCAGGCTGGTCTCGAACTCCTGATCTCGTGATCTGCCTGCCTCGGCCTCCCAAAATGCTAGAATTACAGGCGTGAGCCACCACGCCCAGCCAAGGCTATTGTATTAAATAGTCATTAGCCTATTCTGTAAACTGTACCTTTGTACCAAGGTCAGATAGGATTTTTAATTTGGTAAGTCATTTAATTTGACCAAAGAGGGCTCGCCTAAAACAAGTTTAAATCAGTACTTCCTACCATTAAGTTTTTATTCTGGTAAATTAATTGATTATTTAATCGAGTCCTATGTTATACAAATTACTTTTTTTTAAAACCCTATTAGAAAAGCTAATTGACTAATACCTATTTTGCTCATATTTATTTTAGGCATTACAGGGACTGGAACAGAAAACTTTGTCCATGCTTATAGAATTTATAATCTTAAATATCTATTTAGGTTGCTGCTTTTCATCTGAGAGGTGATAGTATAACACTGTGGAGACACCTGTAGAGGGGGGGAAGTACCACAAAAAAGTCACATACCTTTTAAATAAATGCTTTAGAAGTAGCTTTGGAACATGGCACCTTCACTAACCATCATTCATTCATATGAAGTACTTTATACATATAAATTGTATTTGAAAGCCATATGGAACCTTTAAAACTTATCCTGCCTTTAAAAATAAAACTTGTCGGCCAGGCACGGTGGCTCACGCTTGTGATCCCAGCACTTTGGGAAGCCGAGGCGGGCGGATCACAAGGTCAGCAGATGGAGACCATCCTGGCTAACATGGTGAAACCTCGTCTCTACTAAAAATACAAAAAATTAGCCGGGCATGGTGGCATGCACCTGTAGTCCCAGCTACTCGGGAGGCTGAGAGGCAGGAGAATGGCATGAACCTGGGAGGCGGAGCTTGCAGTGAGCCAAGATCGAGCCACTACACTCCAGCATGAGCAACAGAGCCTCCATCTCAATAAATAAATAAATAAATAAAACTTATCACAACTTATGTCTGTGAATGTATATAATTAAGGAAAATTTGCTTTGCTAAACAAATATAACACTAATGTTTGAGCACCTGCTTTGTGCTTATATTGTTGATAAACAATGAAAAGACAGTGAAAAATCTGTATTCTTATAGAACTTACTTTCCGGTGAAACAAGACACACAAAAATAAAGAAGAAAAATGATCAGAGAGATGTGTTATGCAGAGAATTAAAGGGTGATGTGATAAAGTGATTGGGTGGTGCTTTATGTTGGCAAAAAAATCTGGAGTATAAGAAGTTGCTGACTTGGGTGATTTGGAAGAGATTGGGAGATTGAGGGGATTCAGAACTGAAGGAACAGGCTATAGACTGTAAGGCAAAAGTATACTTGCTATGTTCAAATTACTAAGAGGTTTATACCATCATGCTTTTGTTTAAAAAATACAACATTATAATGAAATATTTCAAGTGTGGTTCTCCCTTGTCACAAATCTTGTACATACTTTGTGTTTTCCAGCACATCCTACACTTTTGAGGTGGTAATATGATATTTTCAAACCGGAACCTGCATCTGATATCCTGGAATTTGTTTCTCTACTTCCTGTATTTCTCTTATTATGAATGACTGCTCTGACAAAGAATATGTCATGGGACACACCTTCAGCTAACTTTGCTTTTTCATAGTTGTTTTCAATTCACTAGAAGAAAATCTAACTTGTCAGGAAGCAAGTACATAATAGGAAGTGTATGTGTCTTAGTTTGTCTTCAACAGTTAAGGAAATGAATGTCTCCACTCTTACTATATTCTTACTCACCTGTCCACTGACCAAAAAGCCTTGTGGTCCTGAGTAATCATTTAGAACTTGGAATCAGCAGGGGCTCTCTCTGTAGTTGCAGTTTAAGGAATGGGTTATTAGCTTTCTAGGATATTTATCATGCTTTGAAATAATTTAATGAATTTTATTCCATAAGATCTAATTCAGGTTAGGCTTGTTTGATTTTTTTTCAGAAAATGTATTCCATAAAGTTTGTACTTAGACCAAACAGGTGTACTAAGAATCATTCATGAGTAAATGCATGTTGAATATCTACCTTTGACCTGTTTTTGAGAAATAGAGTAAACACAGTCCCTGTAGTCTGACAACTAATGGGGAGAGAGGGTAGACTTTTCATCGAATTAAATTTCTATGTGCACCTTTCCCCCAGAAATCTTTCTCATGGCTGGTCTCAAGTAAGTCTTTATTGAAAAATGTTAACGTATCTTCTTCCTCTTCCTTCTTCTCACTGTGTTCCTTTTAGTAGTTAGGCAGAGTTAATAGATAAGAAAAATTATCTTTTTTATGTGTGTTTTTAATCTACTGAAGGGGTTCTAGAATATATGTTGACATTTTGTAACTTACATTGTTGTTGCTATTGATTAAACACGTAATCCAAGCATGGATGAACTCTAGCATTACAAAGGTTAAGCTCCTCAGGCTCCTATGATGCTGTAGTGGACTCTTTTTACAGTTAGAGTAGGGTGGGGTAACAGAGGGTCTCAGAGAAAATACATATTTAAATTTCATGCTTCTCAGATAACCTCTGGAGCCCTACCATCTGGAAACAGCCAATTTCCATGCTGTTTGGCAATGGCAATTGGTTAATCTCCAGTTTCTTTGCCACCCGAACTTTTGAGTTGTTCAGCCAGTAGATATTGGATGAAATAGAACAACTTTGTTAAGCTGGATTAATAATGATTATGAAAAACCAAATAGAGAAAAGGTGAAAATAAGGCAGAATTGAGGAGCATGACCTTTGGCATATCATCAGAGTAATAGCAGTAAAAATGATTAAAATATTTCTTATTTAAGAATAATGGCAATAGTAATAGTGATGTTGATGGTAACAGTGGCTTGTCAGAACTTTAAACTTAAACTCTTAGCCAGGCATGGTGGCACATGCCTGTAATCCTAGCTACAAGTAAGACTGAAATGGGAGGATCCCCTGAGCGAAGGAGTCTGAGGCCAGCCTGGGCAACATAGCGAGACCCTGTCTCAAAAATAAATAAATAAATAAAATAATTTTCTCATTACTGTAGTGGTGAGTTAAAAAAACACAAAACTTTACACCCCAATTTAAGTAGGACTTAAAAAAAAAACTTGTCTCCTTGAAAAGTAATACGAGAAAAGGAACATAATGTACATTGAAAATTGTGTTAGATAATCAGAAAACATGTACAGGATGAGTCAAAGCCACACAGACCTGAGAAAAGTGGTAAGTGGGAGAGATTGGCAGAGGTGCCTAAAATATTTAGGATGTAAGAGGTGTCCGTGTTTGGTTGGTTAAGGACACATCCAGGAATTAATTCATTGGTGAGAGAACAGCAAAGCCTCAATTTCAGACATAATTTTAACTATTATTCTAATTATTCAAGTAATATATTTTAAAGAAGACACTAAAAAGTATTTTAAAAAGCAAACTGATATCACCCATAGTTCTACCACCGAGAGACAACCAATATTAGCATTTTGGTTTGTTTCTAATATGTGGTATATGTGTTTTTTCCCGATCACACCACAATTATATTATTAAATGATGCTTTAAGAAAATTTCAGGGCTGAATGCAAACACACCTCTGAATACCTGGGCTTTTTAATTTTCATTTTTGCAGCCACAATTTCATTATAACATCTCGATTAATTACCTTTTATACAAATCTGTGTTTCTGACTAACTTTCTTAAGGATAGATTCCTGGAAGTGGAATAAGTAGGTATATAGGCATCAATGCTGAGGCAGATATGTATTGACAGATTGCTTTCCAAAAAGATGATTCTCTATTAGTTTGTGTTCCTGCCTGTCTGAGGGCCCTTCTCTCTGCACCCTCACACATCTTTGAATACTCCTTAACTTTACTGTTGATCAGTTTGTTAGGTAGAAAATGATATTATTTAATAGCTTCAGGAATTCTTGGTAAGAGTAGCTTTAATTTCTGAAAGAGGATTTGGAGTCTTTGGCCTTTTTTTTTCCTTGAGAATTGGTAGGAGAGTAAATGATATATACTGGTAGTGGACTTACATAAGAAGTAGTTGTGTTTAGTGCCATAAACTATTCTGTCAGATTAAGTTGGAGGTGAAAGAAAGCCTGGTTGAATTAGAGAATATACATTACGGCAAGTAGAATGCTAAAGGATTTAAGATGATTTTAAGATACTTGTAATAGCATAAGGGTGGAGTCTGGGGAAGCTTTCAGAAATCCACTCTATGGAATTACCAATGATTCTTCCCAGGAGAGAAAAGAGGTATATGAAAAATAATAGGACAGTATAGGAAACTCTAGATTAAATGTTAAAAAGACATATGCATAAGATGGATTCCTGCCTGTTTTTCCCCTTTGCTTTTAAGACCTGCTTTGTTACGAAGTCTAGAGTACAACAGTTTTTGCTCAGTCTTTTGCTTCTTGATTTTTTTCCTTTCTCTCAACACTCCAGTCACTTCTACTTTACTAATTGATTCTTTGGCAAAAATCGCTCCAAAGGAACAGTTCACACAGGCAAGCAAGAATTTGTCAGGCACTATGCTTTTAGGTGAATAAAGTCCAGATGGTGCCTTGTCTTTACATTGTCTTGATTCTTGCCAGTTCTAGACATGAACCATCATCAAAGTCTACTACATACCACTGCAAGAAACTCACTTCTATTCTTTGCTTCAGCTTCGTCCAAAATGTGCTGTGGGATGCTTTCACCTTCACATTTCTAAATCTCCATATAGGTATACTTTTGGCAACAGAGCTACCTTATCTCCCCACTTGTAGCAAATCTGTTTCATTTTTATTATTGCCACATTCCAATGGCAAGTTACACTGTGGTTGATGAAAATGAAGGAATTTAATAGTTTTACAGATTGTAACTTTTTTTTTTTTTTGAGATCAAGTTTTGCTCTTGTTGCCCAGGCTGGAGTGCAGTGGTACGATCTCAGCTCACTGCAACCTCCACCTCCCGGGTTCAAGTGATTGTCCTGCCTCAGCCTTCCTGAGTAGCTGGGATTACAGGCATGTGCCACCATGCCCAGCTAATTTCATATTTTTAGTAGAAACAGGGTTTTTCCTTGTTGGTCAGGCTGGTCTCGAACTCCCAACCTCAGATGATCTGCCAGCTTGGCCTCCCAAAGTGCTGTGATTACAGGTGTGAGCCACTGCGCCCGGCCCAGATTTTAACATTTTACCTACTTTTCTCTTTCATAGAATATTTGAAAATTACCCCCCCCCCAAAAAAAAATAGTTTCTTAGCTATGGAAAAAGCAATCTCATATAAGAATGAAATCTCTTTAAGAGATTTCATATTTGCACATATGTAGAGGAAGGGTAAAAGCATAAAATGAAGTATCATACTTTTGGAACTCATACACTTGCAAAATTTTATAACAAGATGGCTTTATTTTTTAGAGAAACAGCTCAATGGAAAAGCATTGGCTCTCCTAAAGTTTTAAAATTTTGTGACTTAATTTAGAGGATAGGCTTATTAAAAGATAAAGAATGGTTTTTAAAAAATTATTCTTTCTGTAATTTCAGACCTCAGCCTTTTGCCTAAATTTCCTTTCACTTCTTTGTAAAAAGGATGAATATTTTTAGTATACTGTCCTGGCACAAATCCTCCTTATAGGCTCAGATTTTCTCAGTGGTGACTAAAGCAGTTCAGCTGCTTCCAAGTTCTACATTTCATCTCCTCTTCTGTTGCACCTCCCTCCTCCCCATACCCCTCCTTTGCAGCTGCCTTATTGGCAAAGCTCAGATCCTTTGATAGATCTCAATCCCGTCGTGGCCCTTCAAAAGAAGAATTTAAGCTCACGTTTTATATAGCTTTTCTGATAGCCACAATTTCTGCATTAAAAATCTGAGGGACTACAAAGTCCCTATGCATACTAGTCAGGAATTTCTTAGAACCTCTCTTCCATTTACCATACTGTTTCCCATGTTCTTTTGCGTATTTTTCATATTGACGGTTGGGTATCATTACAGCAGTTACTTTTGGCTGTTTTTAGGTCTTCAGCAACTACTGGGATACCTCTTCTATATTTTCAGAGTAACCAGTGTCATTTCATAATTGTTCATTATACAGCTTAAGATATAAGCACCATATACATATTTCAGTAAAAGCAAAATTTGAAGCTGTTTTCAATTTAGGAAACACATCCTCTATTTATAAGCAATTTGATGTGTATAGTTTCATATCAGCAATCAGTGCAGTTTCCTCTTTGGTGTGTGCAACTAGTAAGTTCGTTTCACTATATGTTGCCAAATTGACCTTTGTTGTGTTCTCATCTCGTTGTGTGACTTGGATGTTGACTGGTTGCAGCCTGGGAGCAAAAAAAAACTGTTCTAGAGTCTATCAGAAAAGAAGAGGCAGCTTTACAAATGGCATCTCCTCACAGCCCTCCATTGCATTTGTTGTACGTCTGGTTGTCTCTCTTGGTTTTTCTGCTTTCTTGTAGTCTCAGTTTCAGATGAGTGCCTCTTTTAGTGAGGAGTGGCGGTGGCAGCAGAGGAAACGTTTCCCTTGGCCCATCTCCAAGCAGCACTAAGTGTGCGTCTCATAGGAACCTCTTTAGATTGAAAACTCATCATTTTATGTCTAAAATGCAAGTAGTTCATCAGTGAACTATGCTTCAGGTTAATTGTTAAGTATATATGTCCTCCAGTTTTCTCTTATTTTCATTCAAATTTACATAGGCTAAAACTAGCGAAGTTTTGGTAAGTGTACCGAAGGCTCAGGAATGGAATTCATTTTGACTCAAGCCTTGTAAGAAATAAATACTGCCTTTTAGAGTAAAAAAAGCTATAACATTAAAGGATAGAGAAATGCCTAGTGAAAACAAATAACAAAATTTGATTAATTTACACTTTGGATTGCTTCTAATTTAGCTTGAGGACTGATACTATTTAGCAAAATGTGTGTGTGTACATGTATGTGAATATATATCACACAAGTAGTCAATAAAAAGGGGTATTTGGTAAGAGTGTTAAGTAGTTGACATACTTCTGTAATAAATGCACCCAAATTAAAATAAGCTATTTCTCTTCTTCCCCCTGCCAACTTTTGCGCTCACGTACATTCTTTAGTACTATGCCCCAAAAGCAAATAATGTCAGTGAACTCTGAGAACCTTTGAACAGTTTGCTGTAAGTACAGCATTTATATTTATGACAGATATTTATGATATATTAATATATTCTAGATGTAATGGCCATCAGAATTCAGCAAGCTGGATTAAGTTGCCAAATGTTTGAATAGTGAAGTAAAAGCTATAAGCATTGAACTGAAGAGAAACCAGATACAAACAAATACAAATATAAACCAAAGCAAATACAAACCAAAGCTTATGATAGAGTTGGGAGGGTGATTTCAAGGGAAAGGGGTAAGATGAGGTGTACTCAATACATTTTAACTGATACCTGCTGTCTGCCAAGCACCGTTCTAGATGATACAAGGGTGAAGGACAGATGGGTATAATTTGTGCTCTCAAGGTGTGTTGAGACAGGTATAGCTATAATTGCAACCGTTTTGATAAATATTCTGTTAGAACCATGTACTGGGAGATGTGTGTGTCCACCAAGGGCAGCTGATCCAGCCTGAAATGGTCAAGAATGGCTTCCAAACGGAAGAGGTAGCATTTAAGCTTCACCTTAATGAGCGACAAGGAGTTCCCAGGCATTTGAAGAGAGCATTCTAGAGAGAACAGCAGAGGCAAAGAAATGAAAGAATATATGGTCCATTTCAGTATAACAGTTCTATATTGTTCATGGTTCACAAGGGGTAATGAGATCTGAGGCTGAAGAGAGGAACAGCTTGGTTCATCGGGGACTCACTTGCCTCATCCTGATTTTAAGTAAGGCTATGCCTTGGTCTGTTCTTTGTTTTGTTTTGTTTTGTTTTGTTTTTTTGAGACGGAGTCTCGCTCTGTTGCCCAGGCTGGAGTGCAGTGGCATGATCTCGGCTCACTGCAAGCTCCGCCTCCTGGGTTCACACCATTCTCCTGCCTCAGCCTCCCGAGTAGCTGGGACTACAGGCGCCCGCCACCACGCCCGGCTAATTTTTTGTATTTTTAGTAGAAATGGGGTTTCACCGTGTTAGCCAGGATGTTCTTGATCTCCTGACCTTGTGATGCGGCCGCCTTGGCCTCTCAAAGTGCTGGGATTACAGGCGTGAGCCACCGCGCCTGGTCGATCTGGTTTGTATTTTTAATAAAAATAACCCTGGTAGTATAAAGAATGTATTAAGATGCAGGGAGAGTCAATAAATAAGATTTAGGGGGATAGGCCCAAATTAAGACAGAAGCACTGCAGTGGGGTTGAAGAGGAGTTGAAGTATTCAAATAATGTTTTGGAAGTAAACTTGAAGTTTTGTGATTGATGGGCTATAGAGGTGGGGCAAGGAAAGTTAATCCTCAGATGTTTGACCAGAAAAATTAGATGTCTGGTACCTTTTGCTATGATAGGAATGTAAGGGAAGATTAGATGGGCTGGGCAGGAAGGCAGAAAGGGTTTGAGACAGGTTGAGGATGGCGTGTCTCTGGAACTTGCAGATGGAAATGTGTAGGTCTGAGATGATAGCTCAGGTAGTGAGCTACAATGACTAATGAAGCCATAGCTGCTATAGCCCACAGAGAGCCCAGAGAATGACTCAAGAATAAGGCTGAAGACAGAACCCTGGAGATCACTAACATCTCAGAGTCCGTGAAGAGAATGAAAAAGTGATCAGCTGGGGAAGTAGGAAGAAAACCAGCAGTGGGGCCTCTTGGAAGCCAGAGGAAGAGAGTTTTAAAATGATGTTTTTTAAAATTGCCTTCATTATTCTAGTTGTCTTCTCACTTTAAAAAGTTCATGTTACATTTTAAAAAACCAAGTTACTTTCCCAAATTTACATAAATGGAGTCTTCTTCCTCATCTGACAGTGATCCTAATGGCCTAGTGTAAGAAAATATACTGATGATCCCCAAGCTTACTGAATTTCATAAACTTAAATGAGCTGGGTTTTCAGGTTCAGAGAAGTTAATGATATTTCCAATATCATTGTGGCAGCTGTTTCTAGTTTGGAGATGATTTATATGTTAAATTTAAAAGGATGATGAAATACTTCTTGTGAAAGTTTCAAAGTACTCTATAAATGATAACTTATTTTTATACAAATGATAACCAAATGTTTTAACACTTACTCTGACACTACATTTGCTTGTTTGCATATAAGCCAGTGGCATTGGGCTGTCAGCACAGAGCTGGTACCCAAAGATAGCAAAATTGACAATAGCGGAGAAAGTAAGACTCTGCAGCTGGAGAGTGAAGCCTGGAGAAGCAGCTGAAATAAGGCACACCTATCGCATGCCTTTGTGTGTTCACTTTCCCTTTAGGTCTTTAATACCTTGTTACTCAAAGTGTGCTCCAAGAAGAAGCTGCACCAGCATCACCTGGGAACTTGTTAGAAATGCAGACTCTCAGGGTCCTCCCCAGATCTCCTGAATCAATCTGCATGTTATTCAGATCCTCAGGCAATTCCTGTATACTTGAAAGTTTGAGAACCACCATTCTAAATAATTAATAGAGGGGCTTATAATGTTCTTTAATGACTGAGCCCTCTAGCTTTGCCATTTCACTGTCTCTAGGACAGCAAGATGTTTGGAAGTGGGGTGGATATCATGCTCACTAGTTGGTTTATTTTCTTTTCCCTGAGGTGGGGTAGATAGAGATTAGAAGTGCAGATTCTGGAGTCAGATTGCCTGAGTTCAAATCCAAGCTCTGTCATGTCTACCACATTTCCCCACTTAATGAGGGTAACTGCAGTGAGCAAGGATCCCCCTGCCACCATACTGATCCGTATTGGATGTGGAATTGAGCTACAGTAAGCCTTTAGGAATGTGTAGGTGTGTGTCATCATCATTATTTTTTGGTTATGGTTTCTTGGTCCTAGCTGAACCATCAATTATTGAAAAGTAGGTGAAGTGTGGATAACTTTTTAACTTTAGTATAGAAATGCTCTGAATAAGGAATCATAGAAGACTTTTCAGCTTCACTGAAAAAAGTCTATAACAGTTACGGTAACTCTCATTAAATTATACCATACTAAGCAATAATAGGAAATTTTTACCAGCAGTGCTTAGAGACCAGTACTGACTTTGTTTTCTACAGGGGGCAGCTGGCATTTTATGCTATGTGGGAGCCTATGTCTTCATCACTTATGATGACTATGACCACTTCTTTGAAGATGTGTACACGCTCATCCCTGCTGTAGTGATCATAGCTGTAGGAGCCCTGCTTTTCATCATTGGGCTAATTGGCTGCTGTGCCACAATCCGGGAAAGTCGCTGTGGACTTGCCACGGTAAGATGTGTTGTCAGAACACGCGGGAGTGTTTAGTCTACGCTACTCTATTCTTGAACCTGAGACTCTTTGGCTCTTACAGTTGGAACAAAGTTAGCATTTAAACTTCTAGCAATTATCTCTGATAAGTTTTTTTAATCAAGAGTGTATTTAAAGTTATTTTTTCATTTGTATATAATTTTAAACAATGTTTTCTTACAGTTTGTCATCATCCTGCTCTTGGTTTTTGTCACAGAAGTTGTTGTAGTGGTTTTGGGATATGTTTACAGAGCAAAGGTATGTTGTCTACTGTAATTCACATAATGCCTTAAAAGGTGGTTTAAGTGTTTCAATTAAAATAGAACACATTCATTTTATCAGAGTAAACAATTTCTTTTGCCTCACTTGTTTAATCTGTATTTTAAATATCTAAAGTTAATTGCCATATATTTACATATCAAGACTCCTCACCACATTTAATATAGCAGAGTATTGTATATGTATTGTTCTTGATTATAGGTATTTATAGCTGCAAATGAATAATTAGCTGAGAAGTTTGTTCAGATTTCCTCAGCACATAGATTGCCTATATGAGGGGAGGCATAATTTTCTGATTTCTGCTTTAGAGAACCAAACTCAGGATTTCGTTTTCCATTGTCTCTTTAAAAAATGCCTTGGTCCTGAACATAGAAAAAGATGCTGTGAGTTGTGATCCCACCTTCCACCCCTGTCCTGAGGAACAAGGGGTCCTGCCAACTTAGAACACCAAGGCAGCTGGGGCCAGCACTCCTTTCTTGCCCTTCATTGTTTTTAGTCATTTCACCATTCCTTCCTTTCTATTTTGCCTGATTTTGCTGTCTACCTCTAGTACCACTTAAGGCTAAATAGGCTGCTTTAAATTAATTAATATGGGCATAATTTTAGAGGCATGGTAAAGACATAATAGACTCATTCTCATTATAACTTAATGGTTTTAAGTCAAGGACATAATATGCCAAGTTAATTTTCAGATCATTGATACGTAAGGTACTGTAAAGCTGTGCTAAAAAAAAAAAAAATGCAATGGATTATGTCCCTACCTATGATCTGGTTATCAATTTTATGGACTTATTTTATTACTGTTGTAATTACCAGATAAGTCCAGTCCTCAGAGGGGCAAGGAGGATCTGGTACAAGCAAACTTTACTAAATGATACTTGCTTGCCATTTTAGTAACTGGCAGCAATAAGCTATGCAGCTTGTTTCCTGTCTCCTTTTTGCAATACATTGAACAGCAGCTTTTTCATTAAGTGCCACTTCTAAGGACTGATGTTTTTAACCCTGATTACTTTTGCACATTTAACCAACTCTAAACATAGAATAAATAAAATGGAAATAATGTTGGCATTTGTCCTAAAAGTATCTTACAGGAGCTTCAGAGTTGTTTTGTTTTACCTCCTTTAGGACAGGAAAATGAGTAGTCTTCTGAGAAACTTATTTGTAAAAGGAAGGCGTCCATTTATAATTTAGGACATCTATCCCAAGCCTCAACTGTTCTCCCTTTTGGATACATTGTTAGCCTGCCATTTTGCACACAGTCTTCTCTTTGAATGCTTTAATCTGTGTGGTATATGTCTGAATTTTTACCTGTCACTTTTCTCCCTCCTGCCTTCATCTATATCTATATGAAGATGAAGGCAGGAAGGGAGAAAACGTTACAAGAAATTCATAGAGATCTGGCAACTTGCAAACATTTTATGTAAGTATTTTAGTAGGAGCCTTGACTAATGTTACTTTTGCTAGTGTTTTTGAGGGACTGAATTCTTTGTTCTGATTCAGGTGGAAAATGAGGTTGATCGCAGTATTCAGAAAGTGTATAAGACCTACAATGGAACCAACCCTGACGCTGCTAGCCGGGCTATTGATTATGTACAGAGACAGGTGAGCTTTCTTGAGGCAGATTTGCTTTTGAGGACCAATCACTATTGGGTCAACATTAAACTAACTGTGATTTCTGTGTAAATTAGCCATGTCGCTTCACATCCATGGCTATCCTGATGTGACCAATATTTTTCCCCAACCTTCACCCTTGAAAAGTTTATTTCATCACCTACCCAGATAAGAAACATCTTGAACTTTTTTTTATCATCTGACTTCCCCTTCCCTGACCCCAGTCTGTACTCTCCCAAAGTACTTAGCCAAAGGGGTGATGATGCAGGAGAGAGGTATGTGTCACAGGAAAGGTGAGAGTCCAGATAGACTCCAGGGGAGGTGGGAGGTCTATATATACTTTTAGAAAACAGGATCAGAAAAGACAACAGACAAACTGTCAAAAAAAAGTTGTTATGGACAGTTTCATATACACGAAGGTAGAAAGAATAGTATAATAGATGTTTGCACCCCGACCCTGTCTCAATAATATCAACTTTTTGTCAGTCTTAATTGCTCCCACTTATTTTTTGCTTCATTATCTTAAAGCAAATCTCAAAATTTTTAAGACAAAATATTTTAAACACTTGTCATTGGAAATAATATTTAACTTGGAACCAGATATTTAACATGTAAGACATGAAGTTTTTCCTTAGTTAGAAACTACGCCTTACAGGCAATGAACTTTTCTTTTTTTTTTCTTTTTTTTTTTTTTTTTGAGACGGCAGAATTTTACCCTTGTTGCCTAGGCTAGAGTGCAATGGTATGATCTTGGCTCACTGCAGCCTCCACCTCCTGGGTTCAAATGATTCTCCTGCCTCAGCCTCCTGAGTAACGGGGATTATAGGCATGCGCCACCACACCCAGCTAATTTTGTATTTTTAGTAGAGATAGGATTTCTCCATGTTGGTCAGGCTGGTCTTGAACTCCTGACCTCAGGTGATCTGCCTATCTCGGCCTCCCAAAGTGCTGGGATTACTTGCGTGAGCCACTGTGCCTGGCCTGGCAATGTACTTTTCGTATGGGGGTTCTGGAGCCACTAGCCATGTCTGGCTGTTTACATTGAAATTTAAAAGGCAGTTTTCTAGTCACACTAGCCACAATTTAAGTGCTCAGTAGAGCTTCATGTGGCTAGTGGCTACTATGTTGGATCATGCAGACTTTCCATTATTATAGAAAGTTATATCGGACATCACTGGTCTAGAGTGGCTTATTTTAAAGCTCTGTAGTACATGGAACTTCAGGTGTTTGGGTTTTGTGAGGAATAATACCTGTTCTCTTCTAGCTGCATTGTTGTGGAATTCACAACTACTCAGACTGGGAAAATACAGATTGGTTCAAAGAAACGAAAAACCAGAGTGTCCCTCTTAGCTGCTGCAGAGAGACTGCCAGCAATTGTAATGGCAGCCTGGCCCACCCTTCTGACCTCTATGCTGAGGTGAGTCTCTTGGCCAAGACTTGAGTCTAGCCTGATTAACCTGTTTTTCACCATGTCTTATCACCATCTGGGACTTCTTTTCTGCCACCTTTTGCTTGTCTTTAATGTCATATTGTTTTATTGTAAATTATAAAATGCATTGTCTTTTGCTTTAATTACATGTCTGTAAATTATACCAATCATGGAATCTTTTTTCCCCTCTTTCAGTTTCTGTCATTTTCCTTTCTGTCAGTGGGTAGTAACCTGTGAATCTGCAGCTTTAACTTTTAAAGAAGACTTCTAATGAGGATGACTGTGTTTGTTACAGGGGTGTGAGGCTCTAGTTGTGAAGAAGCTACAAGAAATCATGATGCATGTGATCTGGGCTGCACTGGCATTTGCAGCTATTCAGGTAAGCACAGCTTGCCAAGGAGTTCTATCAGAGTGAGTTGGTTCTCTGATGTCAGCCCTGCATGGTTTTAATCCCCATCACAGTGAATCTTTGTGTATGTAGGTAATGTGGAAGTGACTGAGGTACTGGCCTCCAGTGTCCCATTTCTTGTCTATATACCTAGACCCGGAATGGTCTAAAGAAACCAGAAATCTGGATGGGGAGGGACTATGTGTTGAGGGAACTCCTTGTCTTACTGTCTTTCTTGATTAGTGAGTGACTTGTTCAAAACGTAAATGAACTGTTGTCATAGTGTATTATTGGAAGATATTTTAATAGAATGTCACAAAATTTTTAAAACTTATACTTCTTTCTTTCAGTTTGGGAATACAAAGCTTTATTCAGTTTTTTTGTATGCTAGTTCTCCCTCTAGTTCTTGTTTTTCTGTCCTCATGGGTTTTATGTATTCATATATCTAAATCAAGAACTGGTACTACAGCACTGGTCTCTTGCACTAAATGCAACAACTTTTAAAGATAGAGACAGGGTCTCACTCTGTCACCCAGGCTTGAGTGCAGTGACATGATAATAGCTCACTGTAACTTTGAACTCCTGAGCTCAGGTGATCCTCCTACTTCAACCTTTCGAGTAGCTGGGACTACAAGCACAGCCCACCACACCCGACTAATTTTTATTTTTATTTTTATTTATTTATTTATTTATTTTTGCAGAAATGTGGTCTCATTATGTTGCCCAGGCTGGTCTCAAACTCCTGGCCTCAATCAGTCCTCCTGTCTTGGCCTCCTAAAGTGCTGGGATTTACAGGTGTGATCCACTGCACCCAGCTTATGCTTTCTCTGCTTTTCTTTCTTTATTTTTTTTTTTTTGAGACAGAGTTTTGCTCTTGTCGCCTAGGCTATAGTGCAGTGGTGTGATCTCGGCTCACTGCAACCTCTGCCTCCTGGGTTCCAGTGATTTTCCTGCCTCAGCTTCCCAAGTAGCTGGGATTACAGGTGCCCGCTACCATGCCCAGCTAATTTTTGTATTTTTAGTGGAGATAGATTTTTACTGTGTTGGCCAGGTTGGTCTTGAACTCCTGACCTCAGGTGATCCACCTGCCTCGGCCTCCCAAAGTGCTGGGATTACAGGCGTGAGCCAACGCGCCTAGCCTCAGCTTATGCTTTCTTAAGCCTGAAACTTATTTCAAGAGCTAAAAGAGCCGGGTGTGATGGGTTACATCTGTAATCCCAGCACTTTGGGAGACAGAGGCAGTAGGATCCCATGAGGTCAAAAGTTTGAGACCAGCCTGGGCAGTGAGACTCCATTTCTACCAAAAAAAATTTTTGTTTTAAAAAAGAAAAATGTAGATATCTTTTAATTGTTAGATAAAACCAATGTAATTGCTAGTTTAAATGTAAGTTGCTTGAATTGCTTGCTCTTTGTATATTTGAACAGAAGCTAGTGTATTTAATGGGAAAGGTGAAAGGATGATTGTTTACTTTGCTGATATTCAGACAGCCCTGAAATGATTCATTAAAAAGTCTACCTCTTTATTTGCCATGGTCTTTGCCCTTCTAAGTATTTACTTTGCAGCTCTGCATAGCAGTAATCTGATGATCAGCAGGGTTTTATTTCATATTTTGATTATTTATGCAAACACATTCATTTAGCTAAAAATAATGAAATATGAGGAAGGTCTCTTTTCCCAAATAGAATTCTGATCTGTGTATTCTTAATGATTTTATGTTCAGTAATAAAGCCACATGTATGCCGGGCGCGGTGGCTCACGCCTGTAATCCCAGCACTTTGGGAGGCCGAGGCGGGCGGATCACAAGGTCAGGAGATCGAGACCACGGTGAAACCCCGTCTCTACTAAAAATACAAAAAATTAGCCGGGCGTGGTGGCGGGCGCCTGTTGTCCCAGCTACTCAGGAGGCTGAGGCAGGAGAATGGTGTAAACCCAGGAGGCGGAGCTTGCAGTGAGCCGAGATTGCGCCACTGCACTCCAGCCTGGGCGACAGAGCGAGACTCCGTCTCAAAAAAAAAAAAATAAAAAAAAATAAAATAAATAAAATAAAGCCACATGTATTAGCATGCAGCGAAAAAGCTTTGGAACTGTATGGTACTTGTGGTCATGAAATATGCAACACGTATGTAGAAGACTGATAAAAATAATCACTTTAGCTATGTCCCTCATCTAGTTAAGCGGCTTAGCCTGCCAGATATTTCTTTATTAATTTTTCAATAGGGGCTAATAAATATAACTAGTCTCTTAATTTAAATATAACTGCCATACGTGTTTTATACTTAAGTCACCCTGACTTAAGTAAAAGCTGATAAAGCTTGATTTTTTTCAGTTCAGCAAGGCTGCTTAAGTTTAGGGATTCAGAACTTTCACAGACTCAAAACCTAGTGGTTTTGAACATTTTAAAAACTTGGGTTTTAAGGGGAGAAAATTTATCTGAAATAATAAAAGAATTTTCCCTAATTGTTTTTAAGAGTACCTGTAAACATTCTAAGCTTTTGGTATTCAAAATCTGATAGATTGGTGCCCTGGGTGTGGAAAACCTGAACAAAGGCAGAAATAACTGAAAGATCAGTGAGCTTTTGTGCTTGTACATGAATCCTAATATAGAAATTTAGAACTGGAGAGGATGGTTGGAGATTCTCCAGTCTTGGCCCTCTTTGTTTAGACACAAAATTTAGGGCGAGCAAGGATAGCGTGACATGACCATCACACACACACTGGCAACACTAAAGACCCCTGCCTCTGTTGTACTCTGCCTCCAATTACAAGATTAAATTCCTAAATTTTGTCAGGAAACCTGACAGTTAATTGACACTTTAGCTGGATAAAATAGAGAGGTAAGATGGCAGAGTTGAGTAGTTACAATAGAGATTGATTTTTGTCTTGATTTGGAAAGCCTAAAATATATATGATATGGCCCTTTAAGAAAATGTTTGGTGACTCTTGCTCTAGTCCATTAAATAATCAAGATTTGGGTAGGACCAAAGTGACCAAGAAAGAAAAACCTGAAAAATACCAATTAATTATTATAACAGGACTTTTGGATATAAAAGAATGAGATTTAAAAATTTTTGATTTTTGATATCCTGCTTATTAATTAGCAGGATATTTCACTTCTTTGAGAGTAGCCACTCTCTTAACTCATGATCAGTTATGAATTTTATATTTAAAGAGTCTAGTTGTAATAATTGACAAAAATCTGGGTTTTGATTTGTCAAGCTCCTGAGTATCTGCTGTGAGTAAGGCTCTCTCTCTACAAAGGCAATAAGGGGAAAATGTTCTAAGTCTTTACTTTGGAGTCTCATGAAGTTGGCATGTCCTCAAGATAGAACAATCAAGAGCAGACTTCGTAGAGAACTGTTTCCCAAGGCCATGTTGCTTTTTTCCTGGTCTCTATGCCACATGTGAAGCCAGTGGAGAGGGCCCTTTCCTCCTCCTCCTCCTTAATTACCAGTTATTCATTAAAATGAGTAACTTCCTTCTCCTTCCCCTCACACCCTGGCCAACATTGCAAAATATTATATAAATGAACTCATATAGTTTGCAACCTTTTGTACCTTCTTAAAAACAAATTAGTGTATTTGGATATAGATCTGTCTTTTTAATTTCATGTCTGCATAGTATTCCATTTTATAGGCATACTTTAATCAACATTAATGGGCTGTTTATAGCAAAAACTTATAACCATGAAATTACAGTATCAGAATGTATGAATGAATTTTGATAGGTATTTCCAGTTTTTTCTCAGAAAAGAGTGTTTCTAATGTTCAAAAGTTCTTACTTTTGTATAAGAATGCCTATTTCCCCCTACCACCACCTGCACGGTATATCATAGAACATTTTACTTTGCCAGTCAGTTTTTTAAATCACCGCTTGTCATTTTCTTGCAATTTTTACAGTTGCTAGGTGTTATATTTGGGCTAAGTGAAGTTTAGTTCTCATGCCTTGAATATTGCAAGAGAGTATTTCATTGCAAGAGATAATGTTGGAGATAAAATATTTGTGTAATGTTTCTAAGTCTGTTGGAATATTTCAAAAATCAATGGAATTTCAGTATAACAGGCCTTTGGAAATGAGCCTGTAATACTTAATGGTGAGGATAAGAAATTATTGTGTAGAGCTTAATGTTCTTAAGCAGACTGATTCCCAAGCATGAGTAGAATTTTATCAAGTTTATTTAATTGTTTCAAAATCAATGCAAGTTGATTTCATTGAAATAAACAAATTGGGAAAGAAATACTTATTTCAGACCTCATTTTGAAAATGCTGACTCCTATAATAAAATTTAACCAATTGAAAGGAATGTGGGGAGGTGGGGGTGGGAAGAGAGATTTTTTTTTCCCTAGCAAATTAGTCATTTCTGAGCTTAGCATTTTTATTGCTCAATTTAATATTGCCTGGGAACATAATTGCGTTTGAGTTTATAGCTGTTCTAACAATGTTTTGATGTACAGAGAACAGAAACGTGTTTCTCTAGGAATTAGGTACTTCATCGGTCTAGAATTGACTTAAATTGTTTAGTAAACTTTAAATAATATTCACCTCTTAAGTGTGTTTAAGGTGCTTTGCACTAGTAAGCACTCAGCAAATTGTGAAGTAGTGAAACTGATGGATTTGAGCAGGAAATGTGTATCCCAAATGGGCAGAATATAGGTTAATGTGAAGGTAGAAATTGGAGTGGGTGACTTTATACCGTGGAGAATTCAGATTGGGGACATCCTTATGTGTATGTTTGTCTTAGTAGTAATCTTCCTCTTCAAACTTGGAGAGTCTGTTTATGGATTGGGTACATTTTGCAGAAACTAGATTGAGCCACGTATGTACAGAGGACCCTGTCTTTTAAAATCAGATAACTGAGGCTTGTCCCCATCAATGATAAGTTAAAAAGCAAATTATCTCACAAAAAAATGTATTTTGTGAGAAGGTCAAAAATTCTAGAATCACTTTCTCTTTAATCCAGCTTAATCGTTTTGCTTATCCAAAATAACATGGCTTGACTTTATTACTACTCCAATATGCTACCACAGAAGGATTAGGACTTATTAAAATAAAATGATGAAGGAAGAGTGACCTTTCAAAAATAATATGTATACAATACCACAGAACTGTGGATTTCAAAAATGGTAAATGTGAAGGAAACAAAAATCTTCCAACTACATTTTTTTGGCATCAGAATTGGTTTTCCACCATAGGGCTATTCATATAGTGAATTTTGTGGATTGTTGTAAAGCCTATTGCTCCAAAAACCGAAGGGCCTGAAAAGACCCCCATTAAGCACACACATTCTGGCTCATTCTACTCCCCAGGCCTTTGCTGTCGAGAATGGTAGCCACTAGTCACATGTGTCTACATTTAAATTAATTTAAATAAGATAAGAAGTACAACTCCTTAGTTGCAGCAACTATATTTCAGGTGCTCAGTAGCTACATGAGGCCACATGACAGTGCGTATGTGGTATGTCTCCATCGCTGCAGAAAGTTCTTTTGGAGAGCACTGGCTAGACTAGTAGTGGGGATGCCAAATAAGAGAGACTTGATTCCCTGCTGGCTTTACAAAGAGTTCCTGGGAGGGAAGCTGAAGCTTAGGACTTAGTTCTTTAAAAAATAATGTACTCATAAGAAATTCCTTCTGTCACTGTTGTTATTGCCTTTTTGATGATTTGAAGTCATTGAACTTCGAAACAGCTCTATTACCAACAAAGAAATACACACCTGCCATGAGAGGGTTTTCAGCCTTTCTTCCCCATTGTTTTTTTTTCAACAGCTGCTGGGCATGCTGTGTGCCTGCATCGTGTTGTGCAGAAGGAGTAGAGATCCTGCTTATGAGCTCCTCATCACTGGTGGAACCTATGCATAGTTGACAACTCAAGCCTGAGCTTTTTGGTCTTGTTCTGATTTGGAAGGTGAATTGAGCAGGTCTGCTGCTGTTGGCCTCCTAAGTTCATTTAGTTAAAGCACATGTACACTGGTGTTGGACAGAGCAGCTTGGCTTTTCATGTGCCCACCTACTTACCTACCTACCTGCGACTTCCTTTTTCCTTATTCTAGCTGACTCTTCATGCCCCTAAAATTTTAAGTACGATGGTGAACGTTCTAATTTCAGAACCAATCACAAGTCATGTAGTGTGGTAGAATTAAAGGAGGACACGAGCCTGCTTCTGTTACCTCCAAGTGGTAACAGGACTGATGCCGAAATGTCACCAGGTCCTTTCAGTCTTCACAGTGGAGAACTCTTGGCCAAAGGTTTTTCGGGGAAGGAGGAGGAAACCAGCTATCTGGTTAAGGTTAACACCAGATGGTGCCCCTCATCAGTGTCCTTTTAAAAAATATTTACTGTAGTCCAATAAGATAGCAGCTGTACAAAATGACTAAAAAAGATTTTAGGATCATACGATGTATATCTTGGTTCATCTTCAAAATCGGAGACTGATCTTTGAAACTAGTGGTTTTTAATCAAAGCTGGCTTTATAGGAGGAGTAGAGTGTATGCACTACTGTTTTAAAAGAATTAGTGTGAGTGTGTTTTTGTATGAATGAGCCCATTCATGGTAAGTCTTAAGCTTGTTGGAAATAATGTACCCATGTAGACTAGCAAAATAGTATGTAGATGTGATCTCAGTTGTAAATAGAAAAATCTAATTCAATAAACTCTGTATCAGCCCCCAACATGTCATTTTTCATTATTTTGGGGATATTTCAGTTCCAGAGCAGCAGTGTCGTGTTTTCTTTGTTGGTGCTGTCTATAGTTCATCATGATTTGCATGTGTTTTCATTATAGCTGTTGCCAGATTCTAAAGGCCTTGATATTCAAAAAACCACAAATGCTTTCAGTCCAGTATATCCTAGAAATATAGAACTCTACTTTGTGCAAGGCACTGGGGATACAGTGGCGATACTGTCCTTGTCTTCAAGGAGTTTGGAGTCCTAGTATAGGAGACATACATAGGAGCAGATAATTTTCAAACGGTGCAGTGGTGGTAGTAATAGAATGGGAGTCCAAAGGGGAGTCCCGGAGAGGTCAGGGGTGACTTCCTAGAGATGCGCAAGCTTGGAGGCTGGATAGGCTTTGTTGAAAGATGGTACACAAGAGTGTGAAACAAAATTGTGTGTGCAGGGAGCTTAAAATACAAGGCTGGGGAAAGAAGTTGGAGAAGCAGGAAAACCCAGGTCCTCTAGTGTCTTATGGAACATCCTATGGAGGTGAGACCTGACTTGTAGGTGGAAGCAGCTCTTCAGAGGTTTGATTTGGAAGGTGAACTGAGAAGAAGGTGGTGATGCAAGCCGGCCGTGCTGGAGCCAGGATGAATTGGCGTGACTGGGCTTCAGTTAGGCTGGCGTAGCAGTTGAGAGAGCTTAGCAGTGGGCAGCAGGGCACTGTTGGGGGTGGTGGTGAGCGGTGGATTCTGTTTGGAGGCAGGACGGTAGCGGAATTCGATCACTGATTGGACGTGGGACAGAGAAGGGAGAAGAGAAGACTCATCTAGGATGAGTCCCAGGTTTCTGGCTCAGTCAACTGGGGAAACAAAGTCACAGAGATAGGGAGTAGTTAGAGAACACATCTGGGGGTGTGAGCTCATGGTCAGTTTTGAGATGCCCAAATATGCAAATCTGTCCCACCTGAAAATGGAGAAGACACGGGAAAGGAGAGGAGTAAAAATTAACTCCTCTTCACAAAGTGGAAGTTACCAGAACGTTTGTGATTTCAGAGGCCCCAAGGGATTAATCATGTGGCTACTGACCCATCTCACCTCTTGCCCCTGCCTGTTGCACAGTGGGCAAGAATGTTTGTGACCTTTCGCTACTACCACCTCCCCCCAGCATGGTCCCCCCAGTTTTCAATATGAACCGTCCTGTGCCAACCTGTCACAGACTGGCCCTGAGGTGAGCAGTATTTGGACTGTGATGTTGGTTGCCCTCCACTCTTTCTACAGGACAGAACGGGGCCTCTAGAGTGGGAAATGGCTTTGAGAAATATGCCGAGCAGTAGCCTTGTCCTTGAACTTGCCCAAGAGGATAATTTTCCACACCCTTCCGGTACTCAGTCCTCAGTTTGCCTGGTGAGAGAGCAGCCTCCTCCTCTGTGCTCTGCCAGCTGGACCCAGACTGGCCATAATAGCAGTGAGACCAAAAAGATGGGGGTAGGGAGGTAGCTCTGAGGTCTGGGAAACCATTCTGGCTCCTGCCAGCTTTAAATTATGTTTAATTCCTGGCACAGTTGTCCTGGAAATGCCTTTTTCCCTTGCCTGGGAACCACTAGAAGAGGAATGTTGTCTGTGTTGGCCAGGGCCATGCAAATTCAACATCTTGTCTCTGCCTTTCCCCGTGCAACTGAGGCTCGGAGTTTGCATTACCCAGTGCTTATTCTTCAGAGGGCAAAAGCACTGCTCGTCATGTCTGAAATTTAGTGAGCGAGCTCACCCACTAGGCTGGTGTTTCCCGCCCGTGGCTGCACATTGGAAGCACCGGGGCACTTTGAGAACTACAGATTCCCAGAGCTTCTAAGGTGGTCTAGGGTGTGTCCAGGACACAGCCCCGGTTGAGGACCACTGCTATATCGTATGGCCTCTTTTAAAAAAGTTAATTTTACTTGGAAATGATTTCAAACCTACAAAAAAGTTGCAAGAATAAGAACTGTACACGTGAGGCTCAAATATCCTTTGCCCAGATATACCTATTAACATTTCATCTCATTCTGTCTGTCATGTGTGTTCTCAAATGTGTGTGCATTCTCTCTCCCTCACCCCAAACCCGTCTCTTCCTCTCCCTCCCTCCTGCTGCCTCCACACCCGTCATGGCCTTTTACAAAACCCTAATACCTCAGTGAGTACTTACCAACAAGAAGATACTCTCTGACGACTGCAGTACAGTTGTCAAATTGCATCCATCTAACACTGATAGAATACCTCACCACTCATATTCCCATTGGCCACATCGTGTCCTCGATAGCACCTTTCCCTCTGTGATGCTGGATCCGGTCTGGATCAGGTAATCAACTGAGTTGTCATGTCTCCTTGGTCTTCTTTAATCTGGATCATTTCCATAGCTTTGTCTCTGATGATAGGAACAGTTTGTAAGGATACAGTTCGTTTTAGGTGGTGCTGCTTATCTGCGTTGGTCTGCGATTTCCTTGTCATTAGATTTGGTTTTGCATTCCAGGTGGCTGAACCACTACCTGCATCACGTGGGATGCCTCTCAGGGCATCCCATCTTAAGGCACACAGTGTCCATCTGCCCCTCAGTGGGGATGTTCGTTTTGATCATCTAGTCCAAGAAGGAGGAAATGTGAACAGGAAGATTTTAATATAAATAATTAACTGTGTAGAAGGTAGTTAACTACTAAAAGGGATAAAAAAGCTCTAAAGCAGCTTAGCAGAGAACAGCTGTCACCCCTAGGGCTAAGGGAAGAGAACACAGAGAAGGAACTTGGAAACTCAGAGGAGATTCGCCAAGGGGGAGAGACCTCCGAGGGGTGGCTGTGGTTGCCTGGGATATGCTGCCTGTCCCGTGCTGGAGAATCAGCTCACTGGAGGTACCCCCCGCCGAGCCACGGGAGCAGAGAGCTGCCACGGTGGGGAATGCTGCTGGGACCCATGCCAGACCAAAGGAGACAGAAGAAAAAGGCCATCTTCCTCCTCTAGCCTTGTGGGCCCCTTGAGAGCCCACTGTGGGTCAGGCTGGCAAAGGATAAAGGAGTTTGCAGCGTCCCCTCTTCAGTGTGACAAGGAAGGGCAAGGTCAGGGGAGTTCGGAGCTAAGAGGCAATAAATGAATACCTGGCACACCTGGCCGAGGTGTGTCCACTTTCTCCATAGCATAGTTACTGTTTTTTTCTTTTCAACTAATAAGAAATCTCTGGAGACACACTGTCTCCATGTACATACCCTGTTCCTCGTCAGAATCCGCGCCTCCCCACTCAGGTTCAGGAAATGTTGCTGATTCTGGCCTGATTCAGTCTTTATGATGATTGCCAAGCGACATTTCTGCAGTCCAGCACTCCTTCCTCATTTGCCGGTCATCCCTCCCTCCTCCTTCACTTGTTTTCATACATCCACTATGGATTCCCGTTTTTTCAACAGTCTACTTCATCATTGACCTTTAGGGGTGGGAGAAGAGTTCCTCAGATAGTTGCAGACTTGGCCAGTGAGAGCCCCTTTGAGTTCCTCCTATATCCCAGCATTTTTGGAAGCACTCCCCTAATTTCTGATCTAACAAGATGTTCCGGGCCCCTGGGCGCCAGCCCTGGATCAGTGTTTCTCCCGGGAGCCCTGGTCCTTGGCACTAGGTGCGCTTATTGCAACTGGGGTGTCTTTGCTTCTTGTCCTATAGATTGACAGAGCTTGTCTTACTGCCTCTTTTAATTATATTTTTTTTAAACAAAAGTAATTGGTGCTTTAAAAATGTAAACAATGCAGACATCTATAAAGAACAAAGTACCCACAGGGAAGCAAGTTCAGCAATGGCATGTGTGTTTGCAGACTCTACGTACACAGAAACAGACTTGGTGGTCAGTTTTGGTTTTTGCTTTTTGCTAATAGGAATTTTATCCTACAAGGTCCTCTCTCTGTCTTCCCAACATAGTCTGGTGCTTTTTCCATGTCGGACTGTAGAATTTGTCATTCCGTTGTGTTAGCTGTGTGAGTACATTAGTACCATGATTAACCAAGGTGTATAAAGGGCAGGCCTGCAGGCTGCCTCCAGTGCCTCCACTACTCGCCATAGTGACCATCTCTATACACACACTGCAGTCATTTACAGTTTTTAAAATTAAAAGTTTTTATTGAGATGCAATTCACATGGCATAAAATTAACGATTTTAAAGTAAACAAGTGGCCTTGAGTACATTCACCATGCTGTGGAACCACTGCCTGTATCTAGTTTCAAAGCACATTCATCACCCTGTGTCATGTATTTTTACATGAACTCCAAGGGTAGATTCTTGATAGTCGGATTTACTCTGGATCGAAAGTCACGTTTGGCTGGGCGCGGTGGCTCACGCCTGTAATCCTAGCACTTTGGGAGGTCGAGGCAGGTGGATCACTTGAGGTCAGGAGTTCAAAACCAGCCTGGCCAACATGGTGAAACCCATCTCTATTAGCAGGGCATGGTGGTGTGCACCTGTAGTCCCAGCTACTTGGGAGACTGAGGCAGGAGAATGGCGTGAACCCAGGAGGCAGAGGTTGCAGTGAGCCGAGATCATGCCACTATACTCCAGACTGGGCAACAGAGCAAGACTCTGTCTCAAAAAAAAAAAAAAAAAAAAAAGTCATGTTGAAACATTTTCATGGATACATCTGGTTGCTCTCCAGAAAGATTATATCAGTTTCTGCTGCCACCAGCAGTGTGTGAAATGTGCATTGCTTTACACCCTTGTCAACACTTTTTGTATGATCAGTTTTCATCTTTTCTTCCAGTCTGAGAAATGAAAATATGTATTTATTTGACTGTTAGCTAGGGCCAGGATGCTTTTAAAAGTGTTTCAGCTATTTGTATCTTCTGAATTTTGTTACTGTCCTCTGCCTGGTTTGATTGGTTAATGGGTTTTTTTCTTTCGGATCTTAACAGAGTTTACTTGGGAAACTTTTCTCTGAAGCTTAATGTCTGTAGCTATTGTGAATGCAGTGGTTTTCCTGAGTTATTTCCTAGTTGGTTGGTGTTGGTGTGTAACAGCACCTGCTTTTTGGGTGCATCCTTGCAGTTCTTGAAAATAACTTGTGTGTTGCACCTGGCTTTCTGTTGCAGTGCCTGTGAGGTCTGTGAGGTCTCCTGAGGGTGTAACACAGTGACCTGGCAGAAATCTCCTATCTACTGAATACCTTTTTGGATGGTGCTGCTGCATTGCTGGTTGTCGGGGAGTCATACATAAATCCTGCTCTCCTGAGTTTATCCAATGAAGAAAGTAAGACAGATGTAGAAATGACAGGGTAGAAAAGAGACTTGCTGATCTTTTTTATTTTTTCCTGAGACAGTCTTGCCCTGTCATCCAGGCTGGAATGCAGTGGCACAATCTTGGCTCACTGCAACCTCCACCTCCTGGGTTCAAGCAGTTCTCCTGTCTCAGCCTCCCACGTAGCTGGGATTACAGGTATGCACACCATCCCTGGCTAATTTTTGTATTTTTAGTAGAGACGGGGTTTCACCGTGTTGGCCAGGCTGGTCTCGAACTCCTGACCTCGTGATCCACCCACCTTGGCCTCCCCAAGTGCTGGGATTACAGGCATGAGCCACCACGCCCAGCCTGCTTGCTGATGTTTGTCATCCCCACCATCATCTGAGATAAATCACTATGGTGCCACAAATGTTTTTCAAACTTTTTAAAATGTTTAGCTGAATATCCTGTTAGCCAGGGGTTTCTCAGCTCCGGCTGCATATCAGAATCACCAGGAGAATGTTTCAAATATTTATGTGTAAGCTTAGTTTGCAGGGATTTGGTTTCAGTTTGTCTGAGGTGGGACTGAAACATCAGCATTTGAAAAGCTGCTCAGGTGACTCCATTGAGCAGCTAGCTGGGTTGAGAACCACTGCGCGTGCAATATGTAAACTCTCCAAGTAGAGCTCAAAGTGGAGTGGGTGCCCCCTTTCTCCTCCCGTTGGCCCCTAAGAGGGCTCTACTGAGCACAGTCTGATAACCCCATGAGGGTGCTGAGGGCAGCGAGCCCACTTGCTGGTGTTACCTTGTCCTGGGCTTGTGATGGCTCAAATGCCAGGATGGAGAAATAGGCAGACACCCGGGTACAGCCAGACCAAGGCAAGCAGGTGACCCTTATGCTGAGGTTCCTTGGCCTAGGAAAGGCTGTGAGAGAGCAGTTGGAATTAGGTGTTGCACACCAGTGGCACGTGCCTCCAGTTTGGCCAAATGTGAGTTGCTTTTCGTCACAACGGTGAAGGACTCACTGACATGACCGCAGCTGTCCCAGAGGGCGTGCTGAGCGAGGGTGTCTATGCCAAGCTCAAAGCTGCTATTGAGTGTAGCCGAGATTCAGAGGTTGTGGGCCTTTTCCTTCAAAGTGGTATCCCTTGCTGATAAGTCACACCTAACTATTGTCTAATTTGAACCTTAGGGGATAGCAATTTGCATAGGGGCATATTGCACCCATCTTACTGATGCTGAAACAGGCCCAGAGAAATTGTGACTTGCCCAAGACCACCCAGGGAAGTGTGAGCCTGGATTCAGGCCCTGATGTTCTGATTCAGAGACCATGTTTGTCCTCCTGCTTCGTGCTGTCTTTGAGTGGCCCTCTGTCAGGAAGAGGCTGCAGTTATTTATACACCCAATTACACGCTAACTCGCTCTTTATCTGGCACCATCTCTGCTGGGAAGGCCATCCATCCATGCAGTTGGTTCCCAGCAGCTGAACCAACTGGGATGAAGGGAGAATGGAGAAAGCTGCAGAGGCAGTGAATCTGACTTGGATTCGTTTGTGGGCATTCTCCCCCTGGCATAAATTGTGACCCAAGAGTTGCCTTCAGTTCTATTCTTTAGCCACCTGAATGACTGGAGAACAGGCTCTGTTATCTAACACTTGTTACCCATCATCCTCCAGGGCCCACAGACACTGCGGCACCTGTCAGAGATGATGATAAATATCTAGGCCAAAGGTTTGTAAAAAAGTCTGCAGTGGAATGGAATGTTCAATCAGGATGACAAGGCATCTTCAAGGAATAAAGTATTGATACCTGACTTTCTATTCTTTCCTTTCCCTTCCCTGCCCGTCCCAGTGGTAAGCCTACGCGGCTGTCCTGCCTCTCCCAGCCCTTGCCCAGGCTTTGTTCCTGCACCACTCCCCTCCAGCTCCTCCACCTAGGGAGAAGCCCATCTTCAAGTCTCAGCTCCGAAGTCACTCCTGACCTCCTCGCTTTCCTCTCTTCCTACCTGTCTCTCATCGCATAAGTTACCAAGTCCAGTCCAGTTCATCTGCTCCCTGTGTTCTTCCAGAATTGTTCCCCAGCCCAGTCACCGCTTCCCAGACAAGCCACCCTCCCCTCTGCTGGATGGCCTGCACCAGCCCCCGGGGCCCACTCACCCCGTTCACTGCCTCACATCTCAGGACCTAGTGGGTGCCTGTCTGTCCTCCTGGGCTCAGTGACCTCTTTGAGGGCCCCCTTTATCTTAGCACCACGCCCCCACCATTAGGTACAGTGCAGGTCACAGAGAAGTCATCAGAATATCCTGGTTGAATTACTTGGACCACCTGACAGGTCTGGGACCCAGCTGGACCTGGTGGGGCTTCAGACATGTGTCCTGGGCAATGTTTTTGGCCCCGGCAAGCATTTTCACATCCAAGGCTTTATTCACGGACTTCTCTCTCCTTCAGGAGAGTATGAGACCAAGCACCAGATGACATTTTTCTCTCCAAACATCTCTATTGGGAAACCTTGGATGTATGAGAGCAGGAGTGGGCGTTTGGTTGGCTTTCGCAAGATGGCTTTAGGAGGGAAAATGACATTTCAGGAAGGATTTAAGCATCACTGAATTTTTCCAGAGAACCAAATCCTTTTCCCACCCTGTCTGCCACACACCCTCTGGTGGGAAGCAGTGATGGGTGACGCTCAGCAGACGGCTAGCCTGACCCCAGCTCCGGAGCCCAGCTTCCAGGGCCCTGCACCTGCAGCCTGGGCGCTGCCTGTACCTTTGCATGTCTGCTTGGCCCCAGCACGAATAACACTTTGGTGGGAGAACAGCCCTCTCACTGCACTGCAGACTTGAGAGGTGCCCACGCACCTGAGGTGGCAACCCAAGGGCGCTTTCCCTCCCCCGCCTTCACCATGTCTCATGCTTGCTTAACTGAATCCAATTTTTTGCTCAAGTAAAGATCAGGGTATAAAGATGGGCATTCGTGTGAAACACCAGAGCAGTCCCCTTCTGCGAGCCCCTTCTTGCCCTCTTCTTAGAGCAGAGCTTGGTGAAAAGCCTCATTTCTGCCATGGTGGCATTTGACAGCCTGGGCATGTGGGAGAGCCTCTGTATGCCAGCTGGGTGCCAGCCTGGCAGAGCCAGGACTGGTGGGGAAGCCTCATGACAGTGATGAGCTCCCTGTCACTAGAGATGTTAAAGCCCACTGGGATGCCCATTCCCCAGAGGTGGCGGGGCAGGCATCGTGCAGGAGGTGCAGGAGTCATCGTAGCAGGAGGTGCAATTCCAGGGGTGACCTCACTCCCTTCTCTCTGTCACACACACACACACACACACACACACACACACACACACACTCACACTCACACACACCACACACACACACACACACACACACACACACACACACACACACACACTCTCTCTCTCTCTCTCTCTCTCATGGTGGAGCTACCAGAGGCAGGAAGGAGCAGAAAGGAGTCCCCCTATCTCCTTTGCGTGTTCAGGGCCACCTCTTCCCAGAAACCTTGGTGACATCTCTGTGCACTGGGACATTTCCTGTAAAGTTCTTAAACTTTCTGGGCCGTGTGGTCCCCTTACTGGGTCAAGAGTTCCTTGCATGGAGCAGACTGAGGCTTTGCTCCTCTGATTTGAGGGCAAATCCGGCCCTCCCTAGGCCTGGCACAGAGCTGTGTCCGTAGAGAGCAGTCCTCAAAGGGTATGGATGAGGAGAGGCCGAGCAGTTCGCAATCCAGATAAAGACAGTCCGCGGGTAACAGCAGTGCCCTGCAGCAGCTCGTCAGCATGGTCCCAGCAGAGGAGGACCACTGTGTCCCCCCTCCCACCCCTTACAGTCCTGCACCTGCCTGCCTCCGAGGCAGGGTGGGGATCCCAGGCGGGTGTGGGGTGGGCCGACTTGGCCACCCCCAAGACTGAGGGCCAGGGGCCCTCTCCCCCACACCCACTCCCAAATGCCTTTGGCATGGATGAAGCCTATCATGGTTGGAGCAGGGCTTGGCTAGTGGTGGAAGTTATGTTCCTGGGACCAAAAAGAGAAAAGGACTGAAGGCCCCCCTGTGCCCCTCTCTGCCTGGGCTCTGGAGCCCTGCTCGGCCAGGGTTGCCATGTTGACAGGAGTGTCACGGACAACAGTGGCTTCCCCAGGCCCCACTTGGCACCCATAAGCCACAAGCCTGCCTTCCTCGGCTTCCACCATGGCCTCTCCAACAGATCCATCACTAGCTTCCTGTTTCCAGACTGAGTCCTCAGAATATTCCTGGATGTACCCCCAACCTCACCTTTGCCCACGCACTTGCTCTGCTCTGGCCTTTGCTGCCCGGCTGTGGACCTGCTCAACTCTCCGTCCCCAAGACGCCTGCTCTCCCCATTGCAGCCCTGCTGAACCCCTTCTTGCCCCTGCCACATCCTCCTGCAACCCTGTATCCTCTGTCCAGGTGTGAATGTGTCTCCCTGGCGGTCTGGGAGCTCCTAGTAACTGGGGCCAAGCCTCTTCTCCTCCAACTATAGCTGAAGCCTTGGCTGAGTTGGGGAGCTCCGCCGTCCAGGCTCCTTCCCTTGTTCCTTTACCTCCTCTGAACTGAGCACTCGGACCCTGGAGCAGGAGAAGGAGAGAAAGACCCCAGCACACCAAGGAGAAGAGAACGCACTCCTTTATTCTCTGGGAGACAGGATGTCTCTCAGGGCTGGGGACGCTTGGTTCTGGGCCCCAGCAAGGCATGGTCAGTGCTGGGAGCACTGCTGGCTCCACTGGCAGGGCAGGTCCGAGGGGGCTCCTGGCCCTTCTTCAAAGCTTCTCCAGGTAGGAACCAGGGACGAAGCCACGCTGCCCATTCCTCTCCACGGTCCACCAGCCATCCTCCCCCTCCAGGATCACCTCCAGGATGTCTCCCGCGGAGAGGTCCAGCTCATCCGGGTTCTGGCCAAGAGATTGAAAGCACATGACGCTAGAAGGGCCTGCGGGGAGGGGTGTGGCCTGGTGTTCCCCCACCCAGCAGTAAATGCGGCATGCCGAGCTGTGTCCCTGCCTGCTGGGGCAGCCCCTTGGAGACACAGGATGGGGGTAACCCAAGGGACCTGGCTTCCCATCCACCCCAGTTTGTCATCATAGGCCTCCCCCAACCTGGGTTTCTTCCCCACCCGTACCTCCCCTCTCCCACTCTGGAGACACAGTGACTGGAGCATGTCAGGGGCCAGGTGTATGCATCACACCCCAAGCCCAGGACACACGCCCAAGCTTACCTAACAGCCTCCCCTTTGTGGTCTCCAGCCCCAGGTAGCAACTGCCATCCAAGTACCCCGTCACTCTCCTGACCTGGCTTCCCTACCTCCCCGAGCCCTGGCCTTGTCAGTGGAGCCCACACCCAGCCTGCCTGGCCATGGGGGGTGCTTAGCCTTAGTCCAGTGGATGTGAGGCCTGGGTATGCACCCCTTCCCTCAAGCAGGGAGCAGAGTGGACCTTCTCTCATAGCTGCCCTGTGGCTGCCTTGGTACATCCTCACCCTATGCACATCAGAAAATCAATCCTGGCACGATTGCAAGACTGATTGTGGCCACAGTTTTCCACACCCATGGCCACAGAGGACAGGGCCCTGACCCAAAGGCGCAGAGCCTGGCCCTCAAGCTATGACCTGCAGGCAACCCCAGGCTCTGCCAGCTCCCCTCACGTGTGTACCACGCAGCGCCCGGCCTGTGTGGACGGCACAGGCCCATGTGCCCCACATGTGTGCTGTGTACAGGCCCCGGCAGACACAGGCCTGCTGCACACCAGCTTCCAGTCAGTACATGCACGCTGAGGCCCCCCAAGCCCTGGGTGCTGTTCTCAGAGCTCATGCCCGAGCACACTCCCAGGTGCCCTTGCTAGTGTGGACATAACTCTCGGGCACATGTGCCCTCCTGAGCAGGAGAGGATGCTGGAAGATGAGTGAAACCACCAGGAGAGATGAGGATGCGAGGCACTGAATGGGGGAGGGAGCGCTCAGGTGCAGGGGAGGTGGCACAGGTGGGTTTAGGGTGTGGGGGCCTCACCTGCGCTGTATAGTCGTAGAGCGCCCGGTACTCCTGGGCTGGTGAGGCTGGGTTTCCCTGCATCTCCTGCACTGCGATGGCTGCGTAGACACCCTCATTCCGCTCAGGGGTGGGGGTCAGGGTCTCTGTGGAGGCTGAGAGCGGGGTGAGGCATGGACCCCTCCCCTTTCTGGGGACACTGGCCCCTGGAGGTTCTGCTAGAACAGGGTTTCTCCATGCTGGACCCTGCCTCTTCCTTCCGCTCTCCATACTTGCTTTTGGGGGACACACCTTTCTCCTTGAGGGGCCTCAGTGGCCCCATCTGTGCCACGTGGGAGACCTTTCCTTCCCCCCTGGATCAGTGTGTTTGGGAGTCCCCTCCTGACCCCCTTTACCAGCAGAAGCTGCCAACGAAGTGGTCTTGGGACTTCCGTGCAGCAGTCCAGAGAACCTGGGGATGGGGAGGAAAGAGGGTGAGTGCCCCCGCTCCACACTCAGGGTGCCACCGGGAGGAGGGTTTAGACACGGAGAAGTCTCAGAGCTGCACACGCTCTGCCAGGGCTGGGGCTGCCCCTAGCCTCCTGGCATGGATGTGATTTATGAGGTGCCCCTCAGGCAGGAGGGCCCCCAGAAGGTGGTCCCGGTGGCTCCTCCTTCCCCAGCCGTGCCCTCCACTGGCGCCCTCTGCAGCACCTGCTCCCTGCAGGGCCCTTTGGGGGGATCCTAGAACCCCCAAAGCTGCAGCTTCGTGGGAAGACTCCCATGGCCCTTTTGGGGGTTCTAGGACCTCCATGCTGAGGCCTCGTGGGAAGACACCCAGTCCTTACCCTCCAGACCCCTGCTCTAGCTTGCCCTAGCAGCTTCCCCGGCCAGTAGGGGTGGGGGTGCACTGCCACACAAAGCCTGGCTCACGTGCCCTGCTGAGGCCTCCACTGCCTGGGCCGAGCCAGCCCTCCTCCCTGTGGGCCCGCAGTGATCAGGCCAGCTCAGCCACCCTGTGCACAGGAGTTCTGGGATAGCGCTGGGCTACTTTATCCCTGCCCCGTGCCAGGCTTAGGCCTGGACTGAGCTGGGGTTGTGAAGGTTTACTGAATAAAGGAAAATAAAACAGAAGAGGCAGATGCTGGGGGCACCCCCTGAAGTGGGCAGTAGTGAGGGCTCAACAAGTAGAGGCTGACACTGCCTCCAAGGCCAGAAGCCTTCTTGGTGGGGTGGGGCTGAGTCTTCAAAGGTGAGTGAAGCTTTCCTAGGAGAGAAGGGGAACGAGGCACTGCGGGTGACCAGGAGAGGGAGCACTCAGGTGCAGGGGAGGAGGCACGGCACAGGTGGGGTTTGTGGAGTGGACCAGACCAATTTGGGTGTGGGGGGGACAGGACTGAAATAGGGACTGGACCAGACCCTGAGGGACCTTGAATGCAGGTGAGGGGCTGAGCCATGACTCAGGGGCCTGTGGGAGGCAGCCCTGCAATTCAAGGTGGCATGTGGGGGACCTTTCCCACATGAGGGGCCGAGGGCCAAGGCCCTAGGAGTGCACACACATGCACAGGGTGGACATGCGTGGACCCAGCACATGGGAGGGCCTGACACCAACAGAGGTGGGCAGACACGCACCAGCGCCCCAGGCAGCAAAGGACAGGGTGAGAGCCAGCAGGGGCTGGGGACGGGAGGAGGAAGCGGCCAGAGCAGGGGGAAAGGTGTGCAAGGCTTGCTGAGCCATTGTGCTGCCTGCCCCACACCTCTTTTTCCCAGACTGTCTATACTTCTGACTCTCAGCCACTGACCCCCACCTCTTCCCAGCCCTGCCTGGCTTCTAGCTGCCCCATCCAGAGGCCTGACCAGCCCCCTCCAGCAGCCAGGCCTCCCTCCGCCCTGCAGGACATCTCTCTCTCTCTCTCTCTCTCTCTCTCATCCTCTCTGGGGCCACCCCTTCCTGATACTGCCTCAGGTGAGCTCTTTTGTCCAGTTGCTTAAATGACCACCTTTGCTGGGATCCAGGTCCTCACCAGGTGCAGGGAAGCCTGAGTCTCACAAGCTTTTGTAGCATGTGAGGCTGTGGATGTGCTGCGCCCTGGGGCCACTGCTTTCACAAGATTCTCAAAGGGGTGTGTGTGTGTACCGCTCTCAGCACCGGTGGTTCCCACGAGCCTCTGCCTCCCAGGAGTAGGAAGCTCCAGGGGCTCCTGAGGCCCTGGAATGAGCCGGTCCTTGCGAAGGGCCAGGAACTGCATCAGCCCCTCCCCACAGTCCACTACCTCCCAGAGGCAGGGCCCTCTTGGTTGAAGGTTGGCTGGAGAGAGGAGTGGCAGCATGGCAGTGGGGGCACAGGCGCCACGTGAAACCCACAGACCCTTGTGGATGCTCATACACAGGGCACATGGCCTCCCTCAAAGGCCTGGCTACGAGGGCTCCCTGAGCCGGCTATAGTGTTCCCAATGGGCTGTCACCATTGTCACTCAAGGCCTGAACCAGGAGAGTCCTTAGGTTCTGAATCTGACCCCAACACTCAGGGCCCTGGCCTTAGAGAGTGCGAATGACTTGCCCAGGTCACACATTGAGGCCTGGCACCAGGACCTTGGCACTTGACTGCAGCCAGGCCAGGGAAGGGACCCTGGAGAAGCCTGGAGAATTCTCCAGATGCCCCAGTCCTGCTCCAGCCAGACAGCGTTGCCACTGCAGCCCGACAGGGCACCAGGCTCACGCGAGGCCCCAGGGACAAGGAAGCCAGCATAGGGGCCTCCCCAGAGCTCAGAGCACATCCCCTGCTGAATAATTGGGATGTGATTATTCACTTAGTGTCTGGGTCCCTTGGGCTGAGGACTCCATAGGCTGAACTGAATGTATCTTGTCTCCACAGGGTACCCAGCACCTAACTGGGCACCAGATACAGATACATAGTAGGTGCTCAGTGGACGAGGAAGGGCCAGGTGCAGAGGAGGGGCTTGACCCACTTCCTGGCCCAGCCTCAGGCTGTCACACCGTCTGTTGGGGCCTCACCTCTTTATCATGCCGCAGGATGGCTGTACGCTGGGGCTGCTGGCCAGTGGGGTGACCTCCCGATCATAGTAGTTCTGGTAGGGCACCGGAGCTGCAGACAGCAAGCTGTGAGGCCCAGGGCAGCCCCCAACACCCCATTCTGGCCCTGCCAGAGACTCAGCTGGGGCCCTACGTTCCCAATCTGGCCCTGGCCCACCCTGGTGCCTGGGGAGGTGCCTGTCTTGCTCCCATGAGAGACCCCACTGTAGGTACCACCAAGACCTAATATTCTGGACCCGTGATCCAGCAGAACCAAACAGGCGGGGAGTGGGGGCCGTGGGAGCTCCTCACCTCAATCCCCATCCCCACCTCTTCCTCTGAGTGCTATCGTGCCCTTAGCTTTGCCTGAGAGGAGGCTGCAGGCCTGGGACCCAACCCCCCACAACCCCTTGGGTCTGGCTAGGGCTCCTCTGCCTGAAAGGGAGCTATGAGCTACCCCAGCCCTGTCCTGGCACTTGAGGCTCAGGGCCAGGCCTTCCCAGGGGCTCAGTGCACCCAGAGGCTGTGCTGTCCACAGGCTGGTCCTCACCCGGGGGCTCGGTGCCCGTGCTCTTGGCCTGGATGAAGCCGTCGATGTCAGCGTCTATGCTGCAGCCTTCCAGCGTCAGCCGCACTTCCTCGTAGAGCTGGGGCAGGAAAGAGCAGAGGCTGCAGCCTGATGCCCACTCTGCCCCTCTGTGGGCCTGAACTCTGGCCAGCGGCCCCCACCCACTGGCCTCCTCACAGGACATTGTGCGCAGCTCAGGGTCTTTGATCCTGAGGGGTCACAGCCCTGGCTGACAGCTTCCTGTTTCCTGAACACCTTCTATGCGCAAGGCCCTGTGCAAGGGACTTAACTCACACCTGTCCTCTGAGGTAGACCCCACTTTTCCCATTGGATAGATGAGGAAACTCAGAGGAGAGTGACTTGCTCAAGGTCACAGAGCGAGCATGCAGCACAGCCAGGTCTTGGGGCTAGTGAGAGGGGATCCAGAGCTCACCCTTCCACCTCGAGGAGGCGAGGAGGCAGCAGGGGGCTCAAGTCACTTGGGCAAAAACAACAAGAAAATCGATCCCCACAGCCCTGGACAGGAGGGTCAGGCAGAAAACACAGCAGGCAAGGGGGCCAGGGCTGCCCGGGAGAGCCATGCGCTGGGCTATATCAACAGAGCTCAGGGCCCCTGGCGGGGGGCCCTCTCTGCTGAGGAGGACCCACCCAGCAGGTTGGGCTCAGTAAGGGGAACCAGGACACCCTGGAGATGTGGGAAGCAGAGGAAGCCAGGGTCCTCCAGCTTCCGCCAGCCTCTGAGAGCTATGTCCACCTCCCCTCCCATCCCTGGCAGAGGGAGCAGGTGCTGTGTGGCTCTGAGGCATGAGGAGGAAGTCAGATGGCAGGGGAACCACAGAGTCACCATCTTCCAGGCAGAGAAGCCTTGGCCCTGTGGTACTGATCTCCTGTCCTGGGGTTCTGGGGGCAAAGGCTGAGCTGCTGAGGCCTGAGACCCCTGGGGCTAAGCTTGGACCACAAAGGACCAGGTGCTTGTTGACTGGCTCAGACGGACCTGGGCACTTTGCTGCCTAGAGGCTGCCCTCCCTTACCCCACCAAGGCCCTCAGTCCCCACCTCATCATCCTTGACACACTGCATGGAGAGCTGGTTGCTGTGCACCCACAGGGCATTGCGGAGAATGGTCAGCCGGTCAAACTCTTGCAGCTGAAAGGCCTAGGGGCAGTGGGAGGGAGATGAACTGTGAGGAGGTGCTGCAGGGCCTGGCCAGGCTGAGCCCTGTTCACAGCTCAGCCAGAGGTGACCAGGCCAGTCCTGTCTGCTGGAAGCCCGATCCAAAGAAGAGTGCCCTGGAGTCCCCATCCCGACTCTGGGCCAGCCCTGAGGCTTCAGGGAGGGAGGTGGAACTGCCCAGGGGGTCCCTACCCCAGCCTCCCTTCAGGCCGCACCACACTGAGGCAGAGGGGTAGTGAGAGGAGCCTCGGACAGGAGTCCTGAGCCCTATCCCCCAGGCCCTGTCCATCGGCAGCGCCCAGAGAGGCTGTGGGTTTTGTCCAAGTCTCAGTTTTGGCTTCAACAAAAACGGTGAAAGAATGCCTGCCTGCAATGAAGGGGCCCGGGACTCAAGGTCAGGTGACAAGCACCAGGGCCAGGCCCCAGCACAGGCCTGTGAGCAGGAGGCTGAATAAATGAGTGAGTAACTGAGTAACGTGTACCTTCCCCCACTGCCTCGCTTGGGCCCCTTGAAGCAGCTGGAGCAGGGATGGGTGTCTTCCACTTCCCGGCTGGGGAAAGCGAGGCTCCCCGTGGGCCACTCACCTCACAGGTGGTCCGGTGTTCCTGCTCCCACTCAGCTCGGACCTTCTCCAGCTGCGTGATGCTCTGCCTGTATACCCGCTCTGCAAGCGCAGGCAGCCTCAGGGAGGGCCCTGACACGAGTTCCTCCAGCCCTGGCTCCTGCTGGGTCCCATCCTGGAGGCCTCCTCCCCCCTGGGAGCCCCGCCTCCCCTGTGGGACCTGCCCTAGCAGCTGGTGGAGCCTCATCTGAATGCCTGTCAGGGCCACCCATGCTGGTACTGCTTCTGCTCCCCAACTGTGCTCTGAGCTGCCTGAGGGCTGCAGTGGAGCCTCATATATGCAAGTCCAGAATATTGGCGTCTGGGCATCTCTGGGCGCCCCACTTCACTTTCCAGAGGGGAAACTGAGGTTCAGAGAGGGCAGCTCAGAGGGTGCTGGAGGAGGGGTGGAGTCCCACAGGCTTGGGTCACAACTTCTGTGCCCAGATCTCTGGAGGTCACCTGTCCCCCAGCCAAGAGAGTAGCTGGGTCCTGATAGAGACAGAGCACAAGGGAGAGGCCTTCCCAGGGGAAGGGAGGAGGGTGGGCGCTGTGTCCGGTGGGTGGGTGGGGCACCAGCAGAGACAAGGGTGTTGGTAGGATTTGGGCATCAAGTGAAGGACAGAGGCCCAGAGAAGGCTATGTGCACACGTGCGTGTGCCCGAGCTTGAATGTGTGTGCGCACATGCATGTAATAGATAGCGGCCCTGTCTTCTGGGGCTGTGCCATGCAAGTCCTGGGCTCTGAAGCCCGATGGCCTGGGTTCAAATGCAGTCCCCACCACTTATTGGCTGTAACCTGGGGCAAGTACTGGACCTTTTAGTGCCTCTGTTTCCTCATCTGTTGAGAAAGGGAATAATAACAGCAGCCACCTCGGAGGGCAGCTGTGAGGACTGAACACATGAAGTGCCAAGAATGGCCGGTGAATGGGGGAGCACAGCGTGTACTTTGACTGCATGTTTCTGGAATGAGAGCGCCGCGCCCATGACTCTGCAGCCAGGTGGGAGTGTGTGTGTCCCAGGGTGTAGAGGTGTGTGTGGGGAGTACCACCCAGGCCTCTGCCCTGGTCGGATGGGGCAGCCAGGGCCCACATACCTGCCTCAGCGGCTGAGTCCTTGCACTGCTTGGCTTTGTTCTGACTCTGAGGAAACAGAGGGGAAGCAGCGTTGAGACCCTGCCCCAGGAGCCCGGGCCCACCCCGGCAGTCCTGAAGTGAGTGTCACACCTTCCCCAGCCACCCTGCGGGGGAGTTCAGGAGCCAACTGTGGGCAGATAACATCATCCACCAGCAACCTCCCCTCACAGCGGACCACAGGCTAGCTCCATGGAAAGGGAATGAAGATAGGAACCGAGCCCAGAAGGATGCCTGTGAAGAGTGGGACCACAACCCACAGGAGAGATGCAACTACCGCTGAGCGCCCTGGCTGGGACTTGGGCCCTGGCCCCTGACTGACTGCCCCCAGCTCATCCTTGGGCCATTTCCCTCTCTGGGCCTCAGGCTTCCTGTCTGTGCAATGGGTGATGTGTTTCCTGGGCTCTGGGAGCTCTGATAACCCCACTCTGGCCTAGGGGCCACAGCCTCAGGAGCATGGGCTCTAGACCACCTGAGTTGGGGGTCCCTTCTCTGCAGCTTCCTGGCTCTGAGACCTTAGACAAGTCACTTACTGTGAGCCTCAGTTTCCTCTCTGTGACATGGGCCTATTGAGCCCTTCTCCGAGGTTGTGTGAGGGTTGGCGTCTGCTCTCATCGCCCCGTGGGCCTCAGTGGGCCTGCTCCGAGGAATGGGTCCCTGAGTGCCACCTGATGGTGGCAAAGGGGATCCAGCTGACCTGCCTGTCCATGCCCTGAGGTTCTCTATAGGAAACCCATTTCACAGATGAGGAGACTGGGGGTCAGAGAGGGCTGAGCAGCTAGCGTGTCCCACATGCAGACCTTGCCTGGGGGTATCTACGGCACCCCTTCCGTGCCTCCTCCACTGCCCCCAGCCCTGGGCAACCCACACCGCCCAGCAGCCCAGCGCACCTTCTCCACCTGCTTCTGTTGGCCGTTGGCGCTAATGCGCTCGAAGGCCTGCTCGGCGTCGTCTGCATCCCGGCACTTCTGCTCGTAAGTCTTCTTGGACTGGGAGTGTGGAGGGGCGTGACTTGGGGGCTGCACAGCCCTGCTCTGTGTGCCCCGGGAGTGAGGCTCCCTGAGCCCAGCCTCCCTTTTTGCCTGGCGAGGGTTGTGGGTGGAGTGGGGGCATCCTCACCAGGGACAGGGATCTGGGGGTCCGGAAGGAGATTGAGAAGGTGTGGGGGTACTGGCAGTCCTGCTCCCAGGCCCTCTCCACTGAGGACAGCACGGCCTGTCCCGGGCCCCGCCTCCTGGGCTGTGCTCCTCAGCGAGGGCACGCCCCTCGCCACGCCCCTCGCCACGCCCCTCTTAGGAGCCCCTCTCCCTTCCTGCCCAGCGTCTCGCAGCATCCAGCTCAGGGGTCCCTCCTCACTCCACCCTTAGAGTCCCCAGCCGACTTCATCTACCCTTCATTCACGAGCACCCAAGGAAAGGGCCCGGGCCCATCCCCACGGGACCATGGCGCCCAGCGCAGGCCCAAGCACCCCGTAGGTTGGTGCGCCCTGCAGGACCAAGGCCGAGGCCAGCCTGTTCCAAATGCCCTGCCTGGGTCCACAGCCCAGGATCGCACCCTGAGCCCTTCTCAGCTCCTGGAGGGAAGGCCGCGGCCCCGGGCCCTGACGCTCACCTCCATGGCCTTCTTGTAGAGCGACAGCTTGCTCTTCTGGACCCGGTCCATGACGGCCTCATACTGCAGGGGACACGAGGTTCTGAGCCGAGGGCAGCGGCCTCGGGAGGCTCCCCTAGGCCAAGAGGACGGGGTGTCCCTGGGATGAGGCGCAGCACCTCTCCTGGCTCTGGAGAGGGGGTGACAGGCTGCCCTCCCTCCCCCAGAGTCTGCTGCTTCACAATGACCCTCACAATGGAAGACAAGCCCAGGGCATCGGTGTGCCCTGAGGTCCTGGCTGCAGACCTTGGCCAGAGCTTCATCTCCAGCTGGGGAGTTCCCAGCCCCACACATGTGCACACACAGTCGTTCATCCTGCATCCCAGAGCCTCTGCAGGCATCATAGTTGCTCACACATGTATGCACACTATGACACACACATACATGCAGAGCTCCACGTTAACTCGGAGGCACATCGGCCCCATCCCTAGCTGCGCACACGCATAATCACAGGCATCCCTGTGCACACCCACAGATGCCACTCACAAGTACACACTCCCACAGTCACCCACACACAACCTCAGGCCACAGGCGGGCACAGTGGCTACTGGGCCCCTGTGCCAAGGTCTGGGGCCAAGCCTCCCCTCACCTCCCAGGCTTCCTGTTCTGATACAGAAGGCAAAACAGGCAGGAAAGCGACTGGGTTATGAGGTAGGAGGAGAACTGAGCCAGTTTGTGCCTGGGGTCTCAGGGGAGGGGTTCTGTGCCAGCTGGGAGACCAGCGAGGCACAGGCACTCACACACACACACACACACACACACCCTAAAACACCCAAGCAGGGCTGGACAAGGACACATGCTCACAGGCATATGCAGGGGAGCGTGGGCATACGTGTACACTCCTGTGAGCATGTGTCCTTGCTCTGTGGCACACACACACACACAGAGGCTCAGACACACATGGCACACTCCACAAGACAGCACTCTGCCTGCGGGGCCCTGGCCGCTTGGGGAAGGAGTGCTCTGTCCAAAACAGCCTTTGCAGCCAGCGCAGCTCCTCTGGCCACAGGATGGCTCAAAATAGCAGGGCTGCAGTCCCTCTGTCCTGGCAGGCTCTCTGCAGGCTCTGTGGGCAGGTCCCAACTCAGAGAGGGTGTCTGTTGCAGCACCTCAAGCCTGGGCTGGCTTCTGGGGACCCACTGTCTGCTCAGAACCCCACATTTAGAATCCTGAAAACCCAGCTGGCAGACGGGCAGGTGGCACAGGCAGCCACGTGACATTTCTGCCAGCAGAACCGCTAACCAGAGCTGAAGCCCTGTCTGGAGACTGAGGGGAGCATGGCTTGGGCTGAGTTCTCAGCACTTGGGAGGTAGACATATGTGTCCCATCCTGTGAGGGGGAAACTGAGGCACAGAGATGGGAATTGGTATGGCCAGGACACCCAGGCCCAGCCTGGCCCCAGCCTCAGATACAGCTTCCTCCCCTTGAAGGCTCAGTTGTGTCTTCATTTTCAGTTCTTCGGCCAGTATACAATGATCCTTCCTCCCCAAGCAAGAAGCGGGTCTGTGTGCTGCCCTCCCAGCCTATGCAGGGCACCACCCTCATCACTACGGCCCTGAGAGGCTGAGCCCCCATCCTCACAGGCCCAAGCCCAGCCTCCAAGCCAGCCTTCGTCCTGCCTGCCCTCCAGGGAACCCATCCCCAACCCCAGCCCTGCAGCCTCCCTGACAAGCAGCTGCCAGCCTGTGCTTACACAGCTCCCATGATGGGGACCTCACTTTCATGCAGTCACTCTGTCTCGGGATGGCCATGCCCTACATATGGGTGAGAAGTACCTTTGGATGCTAAGCAATGCCACACAACTCTCCCACCCGTCTGTGTCTGACCCCTCAGCCTTGGCAGTCCTGTGGGGTGACTGGCTGCAAGTCTGCCTTTTTCGAGGACAATCAGCCCCGATCCTTGGACTCAAGACCAGTTTCCAGTGACCCCCACAACTTAGACTGCCTCCTCTGGACACCACCAAGTCGCTACAGACCCTCTAGAGTCTTCCGTAGTAGGATCCTCCTAGGTGTGAGGCAGCTCGGCGGGAAGGACCCTCTACAGGGCTCTGGGACTAAGAGTTGGCCTTGGTGTCAGTGGCCAGGCCTCTGCCCTCCCCACCCACTTCAGGTTACCCTCAAGCCCCAAAGCCTGGGGTACTGTCCCACCACCACCCCCTGCCACCCTCCACTGACTCTACCAGGAGGGTCAGCCCCCCACCCCCACAGCAACTGAGAGGCTGGCAATGGGGGAGCAGCTCCCCTGCCTCCTACACCTGCCTCACCTTCTTCCTCTGCTCCTTCTGCCTCTCACGGAACTCCTCGAGACTCCGCAGCTCCTCACGCAGGGTCAGGGCCAGTTGGATGTGTGAGCTGCCCACATTCTCCATTTCTTGGGGGCAGAGCATGGATACTGGTCCCCAGTGTCAGATCTGATGGGCCTCAGCCACCCACAACTCGCCCCTGTCTGGGCCAGCCCAGCCCCAGCCCCAACACCTCATCTTCTGTCCCCCCAAACCCTCCACCAGCCCCAAAAGATCCCATTGCCCCAGGGCGGGGGACTTACGCTGCTTCAAGGAGTCAAAGGAGGCCCTCAGGGAGCTGCAAAACAGACGGGTCCAGGTCAGGAGGAGGAGAGCACAGCGGGAACCTGAAGTCCAGGCCGTCCCCGGCTGGGGCGGGGAGGGGGGTGGGGAGTACTTTTATTTTGGTGGGAAGACCCTGGGTCACTCTAGAACCAAGGGACCCTTTAGCCAGATGGTGACCATCCACTGGGGCCCCAAACTGATTTCTGGAAGGCAAAGCTCTCTGCAAATTAAAGCGATCAACCCCCTGCAATGTGGCAGAAGGAGGTACTGATGCCCCACCCCCCAACCATCTGTGCGCCTGGCTGCATTCTTAGAGAAGAGGGGATTGTCTTCAGGACCCTGCCTCCCTCCCCTGAACTCCTCTCCCACACTCACAGCCCTCTCTCCTCCTCTGCAAGTACCAAATGCCCCCAGGGTGAGGCTGCAGGGGAGGGGACAGTGTTCAGATGGGCTCTCAGTAGGTGGCCCAGGGAATGTTTGGAGGAGGTTGGATGGCCGTGGGAGAGGCCAGCAGGGTAGGGCGCAGGAGGTGAGAGGTGGGCACTGTCTGCCAGGGAGGGAGGGAGAGGAGGGCCCAGCACCACATATAGGAGGCAGGGAATGATGGGTGGGGGCTGCCAGAATGAACACATAAAGACAGGACAGCGAGTGCAATGTGAATCTCAGATGAACGAGCACTTTTTGAATATAGTATGCTCCTTGTAGTATTTAAAACGCATTTTTATTTTTAAAGTATTTGTTGTTTATCTGAAATTCACATTCACCTGGGCATCCAGTATTTATCTGACTCTCCCTTCAGCCTCTCTGTGGAGCAGCTCGGCTGCCCCCTGGCGGCTACATGACCTCATGACGCCCACCGGACAGCCCTGGGTGGCGCTGGCAGCACACCAGGCAGGCTTCTCAGGGGACTTCTCCTCTCAGTAGACACCTGGGGAAGCAGAGGCCAAGGAGGAACAGCAGCCTGGCAGGAGCGTGGGGATCCAGGTCTAGGGGAGATCTGTGGGGGCCAGGCCCCTCGCCCTAAACTCGTGGATCCCAAAGTGAGGTCCACAGACCAGCAGCATCAGCATCCGCGGAGCCTGTTAGAAATACAGATTCTCAGGCTCCTCCCCGACCTCCTGAGTCTGAGGCTTCCGATTGGGGCCCGGCCCCAAGCACTGCTGATGCCCATCCAGACGTCAGAACTGCTGGCCTGAGTGACGAGACCTCCTCGCAACTCTGCTGGCACAGGTGCCTTTATTTATCCCACTTCACAGATGAGAAGCCAAGGGTCACAGGAGTGAAGAAGCTGCACCCGTGGCCACCCTACAGTAAGAGGCAGAACCCACGGGGAGGAAGGAGAGGGGTGGCTGTGTGGTGGTCCCACCTTCCCTTGTGGGACTTAGGACTCTTCTCTGACTCCTCACCAGCAGTGACACCTCCAATCCCTCTGCTTCCTGTCAGTTCGCCTCTCAGCTCAGTCCCCTTCTTTCAGTTAGAGGCCTCCAGTCACAGCGTGGTCCCCCCACCCTCAACCCAGCCCTCACACGCACCACCCTCCAGCCGCACCTCCTTCATGACCACAGCATGCCCAGCCCCTCCCAGAGCCCAGGGCCTGCACATCCACTGCCCGGCCCTCAGCTTTTGGGCCTCACATCTGACAGATACCTCAAATTCAGCATGTCCAAAACCGGACTCAGCACCTGTCCTGCAAACCTCTCCTCTCCCAGGGCTCCCCTCTCAGCAAAGACACTGCTGTCCACCAGTTATACACACCAGAAGTCCAGGAGTCACCCCGGGCTCTGTCCTCTCCCTTCCTTGCCTCCACCTTCTATTTTATCTCCTAAATCTCATGCCTGTCCCCCGCGAGCTGCCACCACCGCTGCAGCCCCTGCCCTACCACCTCCACCTCCCACCTGTCAGCCCTGCTCTCTGCCCCTCCCCCCATTCCTTCCAGGTGCCAGGCTCCGTCTTGCCTCAGGGCCTTTGCATGTGCTCATCTCCATTGCAGCATCTTTGCCTGGCATCCTCTCCTGTCCTTTCTGAGCACTGATGTCACTTTGGACTGACCCAGTGGATGTCTGTCACCCTGCTGAACCATGAGCCCTTGAGGACAGGGGCAATGCCTGGCTCTCCGGCTCTCCTCCTCATTGTCCCCAGGCTCATAATCTAGACTTTCTCAACCCCAAACCCACCTGTGGGCCACCCTGGTCCATGGTCTCAGTCTGCAGGGTGCTGTAAGGAATCACAGGTTCTGGCAGCTGCTGGGCCTTTTCCCAGCCCCCTCCTGAAAGCTGGGAGCCTGCCTGAATGCACAGCACTGCCAGGTGGACATTCGGCCTCTGTCCCACCCCTGGGACAGTCTTGACAGTGACGGTCTGTGCTCACCTTGAACTCCCATTTGCCCCTATGACCTGGCTAGGCCTTGGGGGCTGCATAGATGCTGGTGCTGCCTCTGTCTGGGGCACCTGGGCAGGCAGGCTCTGGTCCCTCCAGGCCCCCTCTTGCTGTCACCTGGGCTGCAGGCCTTCCTGCCCCAGGTATCCTGTCCCCATTGCTGGAACCATCAGGCCACCCTAGTTCAGCTCACACAACAAGGCCTAGAACACTCCTCCCTTTCTTGGCCCCAGAAAAAATTTCAAGGAGGCAGCCTCAGCTCTCTGATGAGAGGAGGAGCCCAGCTTTGCCCCAGAACTCCCAAAGTGAACAGCCTTGAGCTCTGATGTTGTGGAAGGTCTGGGGGCCGCATAAAGTCATTCTCTGCCCCATGAAATTCCCACTTCCTCCCCGCCATCTGTGCAGGGAAACTGTCAAGATCTCCCTGAGTGCCTCTACTGCGTCTCCATCGCATGTCAAGGACAGGGTCCTGCACAGGCCTCTATCTCCTGCCATCTGTCACCAGCGCCTTCATGTGTAACTCATTCCATTGCCCTTTTTGACTCAGCTCTCAGGAAACTCAGTCTGAAATTCTGTGCTCATATACAGTCCAGATTTCCAGTGTGTTTCCTGCTCTGTCCCCACTGTGTCCCTGCTGCCTGCCCACCAGCTGAGAGGAGTAGCCCTCTCGCCTCCCAGTGCTGAGGCTGTGTCCACAGTGAGCCAGCATCAGGGGACATCTGACAGGAACAGGGCCTGGCTGTCTCCCGCCAATATCCTCAGCAATGTCGTCATTCTCTCTGAGTTCAGAGGAAGAGAGACCATGAAAAAAAAATTAAAAATCTCTCTGACAGGAAAACCACAGCATTTTTGGTTTGTGGCAAGTGAGGGTGAGGCAGGGACGTGAGGATTCAGACCTGCACCCCTTGGGGGCTGTGCCTGCTCACTGGTGACCACAGAAGACTTACAGGAAGCTGGCCTTGCCTTGATTTTCCTTTGTTTCCCAAACCCCTGTCCTGTGCAACTTCCGGGGGCATGCAGCACCCCCAGCACCTTACCTGATGCAGGAGGAGCAATAGGGGAGTGGAGGTGACAGCTTTCTGAGGGAGGTGGCATTTCAGGCAGGCCTTGAGGGATGGGTGGGACCGGACAGGGGAGCAACAGGGCGACAGCAGGAGCAAAGGCCCAGAGGCTGGAAAGGAGAGTCAGGCAAAGTCTCTGCAGGACTGGACATATGACGTCAGCAATATTGGTAAGCCCCCTGCAAATACTAACACTGTCTTTTTCTTTTAAGACGGAGTCTCACTCTGCAGCCCAGGTTGGAGTGCAGTGGTGCGACCTGGGCTCACTGCAACCTCCATCTTCTGGGTTCAAGTGATTCTCCTGCTTCAGCCTCCCAAGTAGCTGGGGCTGCAGGCTCGCGTCAACATGCCCAACTAATTTTTACATTTTTGATAGAGATGGGGTTTCACCATGTTGGCCAGGCTGGTCTCGAACTCCTGACCTCAGGTCGGCCTCCCAAATTGCTGGGATTATAGGCGTGAGGCATAGCGCCTGGCCCTAATGCTGTCTTTAAAATGCACCTTCACGCTGGTGGGGATTGCTGGAGTTTGGGGACTGGGTCTTACTTGTCCATCCTCCATTACCACTGCCCCATGGATGTTTGCTGAGCTAACATGTGAAGGAGGTACATGTCAAAAATCACTTAAGATGTAACCTCCTGTTAATTTCAGTGGCCTGAGCCTCCAGGCCTGAGGGTGGCTCCTGGCTGGTTTGAAGTCAGGGGACTGTGCAGAAATGCAACACCTTCAGGCAGTGGGGCTGGGGAAGCTGGCCAGTTCCGCCCTCAGGGGCCACTAGGCTATTTATAGGGTCACTTAACCACCTGACTTTTGTCCTCGTTCTGCACCCTGTTCCTAGTCTTCCCATCCCCCAACCCCCTGCCTGTTCTCCAAGGGGCCGGGAATGAGCATCCCACAGACCTGGGGGACAGCTGTGGGCCTCAGGGAGGCCAGGAGCTTCCCCTACTCAGAGATGGGCCCTGGAGGGTGGGCCACCAGCCCCCATGCTGAAGAGCCAGGCCAACTTTCCTGAGGGCCAACACTCCCTACCCCCAAGGAGTCCAAGATGAGGAAACAGGTCCACAGCCACTGTTCACCTGTTCACACTTCCCCACCAAAAGCCCTTCAGGTTGGCATGGGTAGGGGTAACCGGGTCTAAGCCAAGACTGACAGTGAGGCAAGGCAGGATATCTGGGAGGGCTTCCTGGAGGAGATGGGCCTGGAGGAGATGCATAAATGGACCCTAATGCAAAGGACTAGGAAGGAGAAGGAAGTCACCCTCAGTGTGCTGGACTCTGGCTAAGGAATGGCAAAGCCCTCATTTTATTTTATTTTATTTTATTTTATTTTATTTTATTTTATTTTATTTTATTTTAAATTAGTGAATCCTCCTGACCCATCCAGGGCATGACACATAGTAGGTCCTCAATTAAATGGTGTCTAAATGGATGGAAGATGGATGCTTGGCCTACACTGTAAGGAACAGCTGCATGGCCTCACCAACACTACTTCATGCCACATGGGTCAACAGCAACACTATGGACAGCCCCACTGTGTGCAGTGAACCCCTGTGGCTTGGCACTCTCTGCTTGTCCTTGTGACTGCCCAGAACACCTCTCCAAGTGACCATCCCCTTCCACAGGTACAGACCCTGGCCTCAGACAGGGAGCATCATCCAGGGCCACACAAGGGTAAGTCAGGGCAGACCCTGTCCCACCTGGCCTTGAATAACCACGGCGCAATCAGGGCCGCCTCCACCTGGCCCCTTCCTAGTTCTACAAATGGAGCAAGATGTTGTGTACCTCCCCCTTCCCGTGACCCACCCTGCCCCCCGCCCCCATTGTATTTTCTTTGTGAATAGCTTCTCCTTCCCTGCTGTAAATCCCCTGTGACTCACAATCCCCTGAGCCTGCATCACACAGACTCACTCCAGCCTGGCTCCCATCGTGCTTTGCCGGGGCCACCCTCTCCACCTCTCCTGAGTCTCTGAGTTCTCCCCATGAGGTACCCTCTCTTTCTGGGAAAGTTATCTTCCAGTTGGCCTGGAGGCCGGGAGGCCGGGAGGCCAGGAGGCCAGGAGGGGCTCCCTTGGTTGTGCTGCCAGGCCCCCACAGCTGCTCCCCACCTGACTGAGAGCTCTGGGCACTGCTTCCTGCAGAAGGCATACATCCATTCGCTCCTCACCATGTTCTGAGCCCTCCTCTGTGCCCAGTCTGCACCCGGCCCTCAGCCCTTCCCTTGCGAGGCCCTCAGACCATGTTCGTGTTGATCTGTACAGCAGCTCACTGGAGTGGGAGATGAGAAACAAACTTGGAGAAGCTAGGCGACTTGCCCTCAGTCCCACAGCTCACATCGGCCGAGCTGGGACCAGAGCTCTAAGGACTCCCTGGAGCCCTCCGTCCTCCCAGGGCTGTGTGCACACTTTCTGGCCTCACACATGGCTCATGCCACATCTAAGCCTTCCTGTGATCTCTGGCTCCTGGTTGGAAGCAGGAGCCGCCAGGGTGCCTGGTGTCTTTGGGGGACCTTCAGAGTATGGCACATTCAGTTCCTGTTTCGGGGGAGCAGGCAGGAGGGGAAGGGGTTCCACAACAGCTGCAAGGTCAGGTCTCAGGGCCCCTCGGCAGGAGGACTCTGCAGAGACCTTTCAAGAACTTGGAGGCCGATGGTCTGTCTTCCCCTGGACCTGGCTCTGTCCTCACCCAGGGGGACAGTCGGGGCCTTCCCCAGAGCAGCCCCTCCACTCCACTGTTAGGGTGGTTCTGTCCTGAACTCAGCCTGATCTCCTCACCCCTCCTCCCACCCCAGCGGTCTTCGTGCAGAGCGCTGCGGGGCTGGAGACCCCTGCTTCATCGGAGCCACTCCCCTGATGGCCTGCCCTCTAACCAGGCCTCAGCTAAGCCCCTGAGCCCACTTCTTCCTTTGAGGAGGGCTGCGTTACTATCCCATCACTGATGAGAAAATGGAGCCACGGAGTGTGTCAGCAGCCAGCCCATGGTCAGACAGCTGGGGGATGAGGAGCTGGCACCGGAACCCAGGTGTGTCCCCTTCTGGACCCCTGTCTCTGGCTACATCTCCATCTTTGAAGCCCATGCTGAGCCAGTGCTGCAGGAGGCTTGGGCCACCAGTGGAGAGGCCTGTCACTTGCCCCTCAGGACTTCAGTGGAGGCCACCCAGGCTGGTGCAGGCTGTACTGCAAATGACTGAGGATGGATGGCCTCCTGTCTCCCCCGCCCAGACCCTTTCCAGCACTCAGACTCTCGGGCTTCCTCCCGCACAGAACCTGGCCTCACCCTGAATGCCCGATAACCAGGCACCAAGGAGGAGTCCCGACGCCTCATGAGCAATCCAGACCTACCCTGGTTCTGCCCAGCCTCCCCCATGCCAGGGAGCCCTAAACCTCATTTAAAGGCCCAGAAACTGCCAGCAGAGGAGAGGAGTGAGCCCAAGGGCCTGGGAGCTCTTACTTGATCTCCGTCTGGCCTCCTGCCTTCCGTGCGATCTGCACCAGTTCCTTCCCGTACCGCTCCTCCGCCTGGGCCCTGCAAAAAAAAAAAGGGCATTTGAAAGATCATCAGTGACTTGCCCCCTTTGGGGGAGGCCCAGGTTTGAGGGAACACAGGAGAGTTTTTTTAAAGCAGGACATGTTCTGACATGGCTTGGCTGGGATGGGGGCCTCGGCCACTACCCCAGGAGCTAAGTGGAAGGCACCTGTCTCCTGCCCTGTGCTCCCTGTGGCCTGCCCAGCAGCTCACCTCTGCCTCAGTAGCTCCTCCATGTCTTTGCACATCTTCCTGCCATCCAGAAGCCGCTGCAGCAGCACCTCGTAGCCCGTGTGGGCTGTGAAGTCCCTGCACTGTGACACAGGACAGAAGGACACATGAGGGCCACGGCCAGGCAACACCAAGCACAGCCCTGTGGGGACCCTCCCACCATCTCCAGGAACAGCCTCTCTCCTGCCTCTATCTCCCCTGCTCAGGGCAAGCTCTTGGGACTCCAGACCGGGCTTTACACAGGCACACAGGTCCCCTCACATCTGCGGAGGTGATAGGTACATAAGTGAACCCCACCCAGCTGACAGGGCTGGAGGTGCCGGGCCTGGCATCAGAGCTCACAGGACAAGACACACATCAGCATGAGATAGCAGATGGGAAGGGCCACCCTTAAGTCCCCCTGATGACAGTCAGCCCTGAAATTCACTCATTCACGGTGCCACCCTTCCAATATCCCTATCTCAGCTAAGTGGGGAAACCGAGGTGCAGGTGGATGACACATGATCGCATCCAGAGTGGCCCAGCTACAAAGTGGCTGGCCTGGCCTTGAACCCCAGGGTGTCTGACTGGAGTCCCTGCCCTTTGCCTCAGCACTGTGCAGTCTCCATGACCATCACAGCAATTGCAGTTTCTTGGGCACCAGCCGTGTGCCAGATGCCACGCTGGGCTCTCTGTGGGCTCAGGAAACACCCCTCATGCAGATCCAGGGAGATGGTCATGGAGGGTTACTTCAGTCAAGGCCAGAGCACACGCAAACACACCCTACATCCACCTCTGGACTGGGGTGGGGTGGGGAGCCTCAGAGAACTCTCCAGGGACAGCTACCCTCTGCTGCCTGGCACTTGCCCAGCTTGCCCTGGCTGTCGTTCTGGCCAACCCAATTCTCCTTTCTCCCTGTGCAGTGGGTTCCAGGTGTGTGTCTGAGCTGCTGGTGTGGGAAGCTGGTGTGAGGAGTTGGGGGAGGGAGGCAGTCTTTAAGGACTATGAAGGAACAGAGGTCTCCCAGGACACTCCCAGGCCTGGGGAATGGGTCCCAGGGCCAGGCTCCCCGCCACAACCCCCTAAGCTCTCCTGGGCTTACTCCAGGGCAGCTTGAGGTGCAGGGGAGACAGGATTTTTGTCACCAACTGAACCAAGGCAGGCCTGACATTCTGCACCTAGTCTGTCTTCCTTTCTATCCCTGAGGACCCCTAAAGCCTCAGAGACTGGAGCAAGAAGTCGCAGCTCCCCTGACCACACACATTACAGTCTCCAAGGTCACACACACTCCAGGGTCGCACACACTTAACATGACTCAGGTAAAGCCTGGTGCTCCTTCCCCTGACCCATGTCTCCCCTCAAACGCCACCTTAGGGGTGTGAGGGGAGCAGGGATGGAGTCAAAATCAAGGAGAGCTCTCTGCAGGAAGAGGCATTTGAGTCAGGTGCTGGAAGGAGAAGGTATTCTCCAAGGTCTAAGGAGAATCAGAAATAGCAGGGAGGGGTAGCAATGGCATAAATTGCCCCAACAGCACCCCCGCTTCCCACCAACTGCAGTCCACCATCAGCAAGCTCAGAAGGGTGGACTCTCCTGGCCTATAGGACACTTAGGACCCCAAGCTCCTACCCCCTCCATAAACATCCCTAGAAATTCCCGAGGAGGGCCTGGCCCAGGCTCAGCTCTCCCACAGAGCAACAAGCAGGGTGTCTAGCCTGTAAGGCCAGAAGCTGTGCCCCCAGCCTCAGAGGCAGGCCTCCACCCCCATGTCCAGGTTGGTGTCACTGGGCTAGCCTGGGCCATGTCCAGGTTGGTGTCACTGGGCTAGCCTGGGCCAGGCTTCCATTTCTGTGGTTTATGGTGGGCAGCTGCTTGCAGCCCGTAGCCCTCCCCTTCCCATCCCTGAGCTTCTGTCCTCGCTTCAGACCCTCAGGTCAGAGCCCCCGGCGGCTGGGAAGAAAAACAAATCTGGGGCCTCAGCCTCCTGCCCCTGCCTGGAGGGATACCAGCATTCAGGTCAGAATGCCACAGATCCCCCCACCCCAGAACCGGGAGCCACCTTGTGCGGCTCCCCTTACTCCTCAGGAAACGGAGGCCAGAGAGGGAAATGGCTTGCTTGAGGCTGCAGAGTCAGGACGAGAATCTGGACTCTCAGGGGACCTGTCATTTATTCCTGATACCTCTGGAGTGGCCGCCTGGAGCCCAGCCCACACCCAGCCCTCACGCCAAGGGAACCCTTCTTTTGTCCTTATGGAGGCCCCCAGAGTGGAAAGAGAAGCAAGTTGAACCTACGTTGGCCATTCAGGAGGAGTCAGAAAGCAGCGAGAGGCCCTGCAGGCTGCGACCGCCGTGCTCAAGCCCCCAGAGGCTGCAGGCTCCAGGATCCCGCCCAGTCCCCCGCTCAGAGCTTTGGGCTGCTGGCAGGGGCTGTGGCTGAGTGAGCTACTGTCACAAGGACTGGGCGGTTCCGAGGAAGTGCCTGACTCTCCAGGGGCTGCTCACGATGGCTCCCAGCCCTGCACCCCTTCCCCCAGCCCACGTCCTCCTCCTTCACCCCCACCCCTGCCACCTCATCAAGGGCATGGGTCTGACTCAGTGCTCTGAGCTGGGAGAGTCAGGCTCAGGATGTGTTTAGGAAATGAATGAACCCACCATCCTACAACTTAATCAGTCGTGTGGGTCTGCCACCCAAGGCCCAGCATCAGCATCACCCCCAGGGGCCCTACCCTAGTTGTCCCCCACTCTTACCTCCCTCTCCCCTCCTCCTGTCCGACCTCCATCATCTGAATGCTGCCTGTGGCCCTGCCCTTTGTGAAATCTCTATTTATCAAGTCCACCTGGCACACACTGCACCCAGGGTATCACAGGGTATCATAGCGTTATCTTCTGACCATAACACACATCCTGGGAGGCAAAGATGGGGACAGGAGGCCCAAGCAGGGAAAGAGACTGCCCAAAGCCACACAATGGGCAAAGGGCAGAGTTTGGGATCTGAACCCAGGTCAACCTGTCCCCAAAACCATACACCTACATCAGCCATTTAATAGACAGCCCAGGAACCATTTTCTATTTTGGAACGTCCAAACATGATTCAAAAAAATAACTCTTGAAAATGATTACTCAGATTATCTCCACCTCAAATCAAAGCTGTATTTTGGGCTATAATTTGGTTACTGTGGATTCACAGAGGGTAGCCTGGTGCCCAGGCTGGGTCAGAGGAGTGCAGCCCTGGAGAACCAGTGAACAGCCAGTGGTCACGGCCCAGCCATGTGGCACCCAGGACAACCTGTCCTGGACTAGGGGTGCCAGGTGGGGAGCGGGCACAGTCCCTTCCTCTGGGAGGCTCACTTGAGCCAGATGTGGGACCCAGCCCTCGCCATCCATGGTGTGTGGCCATCGGCTCCAGGCTGCATCCCAGAACTCCAGGAGGAGGCTCTTGGGAGGAAACATATTCCTGCCTCTGCCTTGAGGCAGTGCGGCCAAGGCCTGGGTGGCCTGTTCTGTCCAGAGATAGCCCACTGGCTTCATTCTCTGGTGGGTGTTGGTGTGAGCCATGGCCCAGGCCTGTGAGCTGACCAGGGCCCTCCACACCCCCACCGGTTGAGTGGAGAAGCACCCTCTGTACCTACCACCACTTCCCCCTTTTCATGCCCATAACACTCTTGGTGGCTGCAGGGGCGAGACCACAGACATCAGGGCCTGAAGCAAGCCACTTTACTTCTCAGGACCTAGTTTCCTCATTGTGGAAGTGGGGGCAGGAGGCTAACCCCTTTTCAGGCCCTGACAGCCCACCCCTCTAGGGCACAGTCCTGTTAGTATGGACCACAGTTCAGAGAGGGTCCTAGGGCCTGTCTGAGAGGCTGAGAAGGGTCTGACCGACTAGATGTGGGTTCACACCTCCCGTGACCCTGGCCCTTCTCAGCCTGTTTCCTTCCCTGTGAAAATGGGCCTAATAGTTCTCACCACAGAGAGGTGTCCTGAGAAGCAAGTGAAATGGTGTGCATAGGTGAGAACAGTGGACTCAAGATCAGGGCTCACCACAAGGCGGATACTGGGCTAGGGATGATGACTGCCATTTTATGGATGAGGAAAGGGTAACCCAGAGAGGTTACCCAGTCTGCCCAGGGACCTGCAGGATGCAGCCAGGATATAACCCAGATATCCCAAGCCACGATCTTGGCTGTTAACTTCCCATTACTTCGCCTCTCTGCAAAGCCCCACACTCAGGGCCTGTCACCCAGTGGCAGTTCAGCGAGCAGCAGCTCCCCGAGCCCTACCCGCCTGTCCGCCACCTCCCCCACCAGAAACACCTTCCCTCAGCAGGGGCCAGGCTGGAAGAAGTGAGTCACCTCCTCACCTCCCCTCTCGCCTTACGCACCTTCCTCCACCAGAGGGTCCATTTAAAGCAGAGCAAAGCCTTTTTCAAACGCTCGCTTGCCTGGCACTCCAGAATACACCATCCATCAGAGGACAGCTAAGCCTCCAACCTTGGAGGGGGACGCCTGGGTTTTGGTCCCAGTTCCCATCTGCTATGTCCAAGAATTGGCACCGAAATCTTCCCTGGGAACCAAGTGGGGGCTGTGGAAGGTAGCCAGGAAGAGCTGCCTGGTAATTCTGTCCATGAGAACAGCCTGACAGGGAGAGAGGGACCCTAAGGAGCAGCTGAGTGGAGCAGACTCTTGGGTGCAGTGGGAGGGGCTGGAAGTGGAAGGCTGTAGGGAACGGAGTGGTTAGGGACTGTAGCGGGGCAGGGTCACCAAAAAACCTGCCCAGGTGCCAGGGAGAGAAAGGGCTGAGCCTGTGTGCATTCGCTGTCACCAGTTACAAGAATACCAGGGCAATGAGACGTTTCTCCCCTTTACAGTCATGGCCCCGTGCCCCACCCCACCCATGGAGACCCCAGAGGCAGCTGGCAGTGCAGTGTGGGTACCCCGTGGCAAGGGAGGAAACCGACCCTGTTCTCTTTTCCCCATCAGAGGCTTCCAATAAAAGTCGGGGGACTGGGGAGCTTTACATTGAATGACAGAGTGAAATTGTGACACTAGGTTGGACTGGATTGGGTTACACCTGAAGACGACTAGGAAAGCTCCAGCATGGGCCCACAGGTGGGGAGGCAAGACCTAGCAGCGGATTTGGAAGGTAGAGGAAAGAAAAATGTTTCTGCTTGCACCCTACCAAGTTCAAAAACCATCTGGTAAAAGGCTTCCTATTCTTGCTGAAAATCTTTCTAATGGCTGACACGCTCTTGGGTTGATAGGTCCTTCCTTTTTAAAAAAACCTTTTAAAAAGATTATCTTTTATTGGTGGGTGAAGAAACAGAACAGGGAGTGTAGATTCCCTGCCCGTCCTGTCATCTCAGACGCCTCGGGAGTCAGGCCCAGCTGTTTTGGATGGCAGTTGTGGAGCCGCATGGTGCTGGGGTGCTCTCCTCCCTCATACCAGCAGTGACTTCTGCAGCCGGTGTGGCTGACACTGTGGGTTTGCTAGCACCTATTTCCTGTTGCTTGTCTTCTGTGGACTGAGAACCTGGGGTAGGAAGGGCTGAGCTCCATGGAGGCAGAGGGGGTCTTTCAGGTTCCCCACTGGATCCTGGCACCTGGTGCCTACACACCACACTGCTCACAGACACCCTGAGTGACAGGCTGGAGAAGCGCCTCGGTGAGGCCCTCAAGAGGACAAGGCCTTATGACTGCTGCTTCCTGAGATGCCCCATGGAGGGGACCAGATCATTTGCTTGCAGATTCAGTGACCCATTACCCAGCACCTTTAAGGAAGCCAGACATACTGGTCTCCTCTACTTCTTACAACAGTCCTCTGAGGCAGGAATTATCATCCCCATTGTATAGATATGGAAACTGAGGCATGCTAAGTCAATGAGTAGCAACCAGACTCATTCCACTGCCCTACAGTTAGTACCCCACAATGGGACTCCTCTCTACCATTACTGGTTGGCAAATTGAGGCAGGCAAAGAACCACTCAGGTACAATATGGATGGATGGATGGATGGATGGATGGATGGATGGATGGATGGATGGGTAGATGGGTCGGTGGATGGGTGGACGGGTAGATGGGTAGGTGGGTGGATGGATGGATGGATGGATGGGTGGATAGGTGGGTGGGTGGATGGGTGGACTGGTGGACGGGTGGACAAATGGAGGGATGGGTGAATGGGTGGATGGGTGGATGGGTAGATGGGTGGGTGGATGGGTGAATGGGTGGATGGGTGGATGGGTAGATGGGTGGGTGGATGAGTGGATGGGTGGATGAGTGGATGGGTAAATGGGTGGGTGGATGGATGGATGGACGGGTGGATGGATGGATGGGTGGATGGGTGGATGGATGGATGGGTGGATGGGTGAATGGGTGGGTGGGTGGATGGATGGGTGGGTGGATGGGTGAATGGGTGGGTGGGTGGATGGATGGATGGATGGATGGATGGCCAGAGCCCTCAGTAAACAAGGCAGTTGCTTACCCAGAGTATTTGGGAGGAGGTGATAGGGAGGGAAGGAGGGTTCCAAGCCAAAGCTGTGAGGGAACTGCTGAGGTTCCAGTCTCACCTGGAGATCTCTGTGAGGGCATCAGGAGCAGAGGGAGCACTAGTGACTGGCATTTCCCAGCCCAGGCCAGGACTCATGGGGGCAGAGACAGGGAGGCCAACTCCTGGTCAATACAAGGAAAGGCTTCCCAGGAGCCCGAGTGGCTGCAGGTATGGAAAGAGGGCGGGGTGCTTTGACAGGTGGAGAGCGCCCATCACTACAGTCTGTAAGCAGGTCTGGTTCCACAGAGAGGACTCAAGCCTCAGATGTGAAACTAGAGACTTGCTGTCTAGGGGTTCCCTGACCCAAGTGCTGCTGGGATCCATGGATAAGCAAATAAATATGGGACAAGGATGACTTACAGCTGTCTGAGATGGCCCAGGGTAAGTGTTGAACAGAGAGGGCCAAGAAGGCAAAGACAGACAGTTTTTAGAGAACAATTGTGCATTAATGTTGTCAGATGAGTAACTCTGTGTTCACCTGGGCTGACAGGACCTTGAGATTAGAAATGAGTTTCCAGAGTGCCACGGTTCTCCTCCGAGTCCCAGTCTGATGGCCTCTACTGGGCCTTACAGAGCCCCTCACCTGAGCAGCCCAGCTGGCCGGGCCCCGAAGATGCCTGGGCTGGGCTCCATTGTGCTGGGAGGCCCACAGGCCCATGGCTGACAGGGGCCCCATCAGAGCCCTGTGAGCTTCCAGGGACTCCCAGGGGTCCCACTAAGGGGACAATACAGGCACTGGACAAGGACACACTGCGCATGAGTGTGGCACCTGCCCTCAGCAATACTGATCACGAGGCAGCTGTCTGTCATGAAGATGAGGAAGGTGACGACAAGAGAGATGACTCTCTCTAATGTTATGGGGCGTCTGGCTTTTGACCAAGGTCTGTCTGGCTTGAAAGCTTTGTTCTTTTAAATAGGCCTTTTCAATGACGAGGCAGGAAAGTGCCCCGCTACCTCAGTTCCCCTGCCTCCTTCCCTCCTGCACTCTCATGGGGCCAGCCCAATTCCCACTTCTTTCTCCTGTGTCATGAGACCAAAACATGCAGAAAAGTGAGAGAGGGCTGGACATGATGGCTCATACCTGAAATCCCAGCACTTTGGGAGGCTGAGGGGGGTAGATCACTTGAGCCCAGGAGTTTGAGACCAGCCTGGTCAACATAGTGAAACCCTGTCTCTACTAAAAATACAAAATTAACTGGGTGTGGTGGCACACGCCAGTAATCCCAGCTACTTGGAGGCTGAGGCAGGAGAATCGCCTGAACTTGGGAGGCAGAGGCTGCAACGAGCCGAGATTATGCCATTGCACTCCAGCCTGGGTGACAGAGTAAGACCCTGTCTCAAAAGAAAAAGAAAAGAGAAGAAAAGTGAGAGAGGAGGCAAGGAGCAAACACAAGATGGCCAGAGGTAGATGGAGACACGCCCCTCAGGCTCAGCTGCCTGGAAGTCCAGTGCTAGTGCTGTTCCTGTGCAAGCCTGCTTCAAGGTAACAGAGACAGGTGCAGGGAGATGGAGCAGGTGTCTGTAAAGGTGGCCTGAGGCTAGACTGAGGAGAGCCAAGTCATGCACAGCAAGGGGCAGGACCTTCCCAGGAGGTCATAGGAACCAGGACCAGGTTCCAGATTCAGGGGAAGGGATTAAGTGGGTAGGGTGCCTGGTGGGGCTCTCACGCATGATGCCCTCCAATCCTCAAGGAACCCTGTCAAGTCAGTACTGTGCTGTTACTGTCCCATCTTTCAGGCAGGTGAGGAACTGAGGATAACAGTGACTCGTCCAGGTCACACAGCTGTGCACAGCCCTTGCCAAGCTGATTTGGCAGTCGGGGGCTCACTAGGATCCAGCAGTGGGTGAGGCAGGAGGCAGAGGCCGACAGTGAGGGCAAGTGAGGAAGGGAGGCCGTGGGCCCTTGGGGGTGACTGATGCAGGGGAGGATGGAGCTGAGCCACCCGAGACCCTGAGCCCTGGAGGAGGCACTGACCCTATAACCAGCCAGGAGGGGTCCAGCTGTCTTCACAGGAAGAGCAGGGCTCCTTGCTACATGGGTTCCTGCCTGTGAGTGACCAGCCAGGGGTACCAGTGGTCCAGGCACTGTTGTTGCACACCCCCGTCCCCAGGCATTGCCCTCCCACACCACCTACACCTGCCAGGGATGTCCCAGGGGAGCACAGGCCCACAGCGAGTCCAGGCAGTGGGGCGTGACAGGGCTCAGGCACTGGGTTCTAGTTCTGGCCCATTCCATACAGTCTGCATGAGTCACAAACCTCCTGGGCCCAGATTCCTCCTCTGTAAGATGGGGATGAGAGCATCATCCACTTCCAGGGGCTCTGAGGACTAAATGGACAACATCTGCAGGAGCCTCATGCAGGGCACTTGACGCTCACTGGGCTCCTGGAAGGGCAGCCGAAAGGATTCATGCATGTTAACTGAGAGGAGCCCAGGGAAGGGGCGTTTACAAGAACTGAGTTTCATCCTAGCTGGGACACTTCTCTAGACTAGTGGCTCCCACTCTATGGCCTCAATTTTTTCATCTGTAAATTGGGGAGAATATGTGGACTCCTAAGCCCTTATAGGGCTGATATGGGGTGTCCTGCTTTGCGGCTGTGAATTGCTGTAGGTGTGAGGGCTGGCAGGCTCCCTTGGGCTTGGGACTTGCTCAAGAGACAGAGATGGGCCCCTAGAGCTTCAGGGGAGCCCCACTCCTATGCCCATGCCCTTCCCTGAAGGCAGGGAGAGACCCCTGCAGCCTCTAGAGGCCCTTTAGCCCCCTCTGCCAGCCTCAGCAGGTTCAGGACCTCGGAGCTGAGCCTGAGGCCTTCCGTGCCTAGGGGCTAGTTGGACTCCGCACCTGCAGGGGACGGCATGCGGGGCTCCTTATCCTTGCTTGGCCGTTAACCTGCACGTCTCCACTCGCAATCCTCTAACGTTGGTTTACTACTACAATGTTTACAGACAAGGAACCAAGGCTCAGAGAGTTGAGGGGTTCCCCAGGGCCACGCATGAGTGTAGTAGGATCAAAGCGGGCCATTGGGCTCTAAGGTCAGAGTGAGAGACAAAGATGGCGCCTGCCAAGTAAAGGCTTCTATGTTGGAGCCTGGGAAATTGCTCTACTCTGCCCAACACAGCCAGTGGACATGTTGCACAGAGCCACGTTGCGGAGAAACATGGCTCTAAGTAGAGTCAGATGCTCCCCCTACCCCAGGCCTGGGGAGCTGGGCTGTGTGAGGAGTCTGGTGCTCTCTGGGACCATTCATTATTTAACATTTTACTCTCAGCCTACACAGAGGTAGGACTCAAATCAAGACTGCCGGGTGCAGTGGCTCACACCTGTAATCCCAGCACTTTGGGAAACCGAGGCGGGTGGATTACTTGAGGTCAGGAGTTCGAGACCAGCCTGGCCAACACGATGAAACCCCATCTCTACTAAAAATACAAAAATTAGCTGGGTGTGGTGGCAGGTGCCCGTAATCCTACCTACTCGGGAGGCTGAGGCAGGAGAATTGCTTGAGCCCAGGAGATGGAGGTTGCAGTGAGCCGACACGGTGCCATTGCACTCCAGCCTGGACAAGAGAGCAGGACTCTGTCTCGAAAAACAAACAAAACAAAACAAAACAAAAAGACGGCTGGACCCTGAGTACAAGCTCCTTCCCTTGAGGACTGGGAGTTATCTGAGGCCTGGGATGAAATTTCTGCAGCCTGACACACAAGGCACGAGATGGGTGGATCACGAGGTCAGGAGATCGAGACCATCCTGGCTAACGCAGTGAAACCCCGTCTCTACTAAAAATCCAAAAAATTAGCCAGGCATGGTGGCGGGCACCTGTAGTCCCAGCTACTCGGGAGGCTGAGGCAGGAGAATGGCATGAACCCGGGAGGCAGAGCTTGCAGTGAGCTGAGACCGCGCCCCTGTACTCTAGCCTGGGCGGCAACTGCCCAGGCTGGAGTGCAGTGGCATGATTACAGCTCACTGCAACCTCGACCTCCTGGGCTCAAGTGATCCTCCCACTTCAGCCTCCCAAGTAGCTGGGACCACAGGTGTGCACCACCATGCCCCAGCTAATTTTTGTATTATTCATAGAGATTGGGTTTTGCCATGTTGCCTAGGCTAGTCTTGAACTCCTGGGCTCAAGCAATCCACCTGCCTCAGCCTTCCAGAGTGCTGGAATTACAGGCATTAGCCACTGCACAGGGCCAAAAGTCCTGATTTTTAAAGGCTCCTCAGGTCCAGGCAAGCTGAGGCTGGGACAGACATTAATTCCTTGCAGGGTCTTCTCTTGATCCACTGAGGAAGTTGGTGACCCAGCCTCCAGGCCTTCCCTCCAGACCCTCCTTGAAGAAGAGTGAGAGCTGGTGGGCCTTAAGGAAGTCGAGACGTCATAGATGGACTTTCTTGGGGGAGCTGGAAGGCAGAGCAATCGCAGGGAGGAGCCCACAACCCAGGGGCCCTCTAAAGCAAGTGTCTCCCTATGTGTGCCTACGGTGGGAATATGATGAGGAGTCTGTCATGGACTCGTGGCCAGTCCAGGTTGGGCAAACTTAGGAGGGTCCAGACCTCAGTCTCCTCACCTATAAAATGGGAACAACAAAAGCAGCTCTACTCAGGCCCCCGAAGAGCCAAAACAATCTTGAAAAAGAAGAATAAGGTTGGAGGACTCACACTTCTTGATTTCAAAGCTTACTACAAAGCTACAGTAATTGAAGTAGTGTGGTACTGTCACAAGGACAGACATATAACCAATAGAATGGAAATAGTGAGCTCAGAAATGAACCCTAACATATATGGTCAATTGATTTTTGACAGGGGTGCCAAGACCATTCAATGAGAAAAGGACAGACTTCAACAAATGGCGTTGGGAAAACTGGATATCCACATGCAAAAGAATGAAGCTGGACCCTTACTTTATACCATATGCAAAAATGAACTCAAGATGAATTGAACACCTAAATGTAAGACCTAAAGTTACAAAATTTTAAAAGGAAAACATAGGGAAAAACTTCATGATATTTAACTTGGCAATTATTTCTCAGATATGATATTAAAATCATAGGCAACAAAACAAAGAGTAGACACATTGCATTCATCAAAATGAAAAACTTTTGTGCATCAAAAGACAATATCAAAAGAGTGAAAAGACACTCCGGAGTGGGAGAAAATATTTACAAATCATATCTCTGATAAAGGATGAGTATCCAGAATATATAAAGAACTCCTACAGCTCAACAATAAAAAGACAACCAATTCAAAAGTGGGCAAAAGTCTTAAATAGACTTTCTCCAAAGGAGGTATACAAATGCCCAATGAACACACGAAAAGATGCTCAACATCATTAATTATTAGAGAAATGTAAATCAAAACTGCGATGAGATACCACTTCATGCCTCCTAAGGTGGCTATGATTAAAAAAAAAATAGAAATTAACAAGAGTTGGCAAAGATATGAAGCAATTGGATCCCTTTTGCATTGTCGATGGGAATGTAAAACTGTTTGGCAGTTATTCAAAAAGTTAAATAAAGGATTACCATACGATCCAGCAATTCCACTCCTAGGTATATATATAAAAGAATTGAAAGCAGGGTTTCAACAGGTACTTGTACACAGATGTTCATGGCAGTGTTATTCACAATAGCTCAAAGAAACAGCCCAGTGGCCATCGATGGATCAATGGATGTACAAAATAAAGTATATGTGTAGAATGGAATAGTATTTTGTTATAAAGAGGAAGAAAATTCTGACACATGATATGACATGGATGAGCCTTGAAGACATTATGCTAACTGAAATAAGCCAGACACAAAAGGACAAATATTATCTGATTGTACTTATAGGAGATGACTAGAATAGGCAAATCCATAGAGCTAGAAAGTAGAATCGAGGTAGAACAAGGTATGAGGTGAAGGAGTGGGGAGTTATTGTTTGATGGGTACAATTTCTGTTCAGGATGATGAAGCAGTTCAGGAAATAGTGAATGTTCTTAATGCCTCTGAATCAATACTTAAAAATGGTTAAAATGGTCAATTTTATGTTACATATAATTACCACCACTCCCAAAACTTTTAACCTCTGCTCACTCAGGTGAGTCAAATGAGGTCATGAAAATGGTACAAACCAGATGTATGCCCATTGTCAGCAACGGTAATTTTTGTTTTGTTTTGTTTGATATTGAGCTCTTATTCCCCAGGCTGGAGTGCAGTGGCACAATCTTGGCTCACTGCAACCTCTGCCTCCCAGATTCAAGCAATTCTCCTGCCTCTGCCTCTCGAGTAGCTGGGATTACAGGCACGCACCACCACACCTGGCTACATTTTTTGTATTTTTAGTAGAGACAGTTTCACCATGTTGGCCAGGCTGGTCTTGAACTCCTGACCTCAGGTGATCCTCCCACCTTGGCCTTCCAAAGTGCTGGGATTATAGGCATGAGCCACCACGCTCGGCCAGCAATGGTAACTAATTACCACAATTATCTATGTTGACGCCTGTCAACCTAAAGTTCTACATGGAGGCACTGGGGAACTTTGAAAAATACTGATGTCCAGGTCCTGCTCCCAGAAATCGGGATGTAATTGACCTGGGTGTGGCCTAGGCATTGGGATTTTTTAGAATGACAGTCCTACAGTCTGGCTCTCTGCTTCATTTCTTTTCTTTCTTTGTTTTTTCTTTTTTGAGACAGTCTTGCTCTTTTGCCCGGGCTGGAGTGCAGTGGTGCGATCATGCAGTCACTACAGTTTCCAACTCCTGGCCTCAAGTGACCCTTCCACTCCAGCTTCCCAAATACCTGAGACTACAGGTGTGCACCACCAGGTACAGCTAATTTTTGTACCTTTTTTTTCTTTCTTTTTTTTTTTTTAGAGAAGTGGTTTCACCATGTTGCCCAGATTGGTCTTGAACTCCTGGGTTCAAGTGGTCTTCCCGCCTCAGCCTCCCAAAGTGCTGGGATTACAGGCATGAGTCACCCCGCCTGGCCGCTGTTCTATTTCTGACCTTATCTCCAACTACTCTCAACCTTGGTCACTCTCTCTAGCCATGCAGGCATGCTCTTGCCTCAGCCCATCACCCCCTCACTTCCTCCCCAGTGTGACTGTTTCCCGTTCCTGTTTCCACAGCTGGGAAGCCCTGAGTTCCATCTGACCACCGCATCCCCACACTGGTTGCTGGTCTCCAGGGTTCCAGCTGGCACTTCCTGTTGCCCAATGGTGGGTGGCCTGTCAACACAAGTGGGAGGAGCTGTCACTCTCCTGCCTGCTCCATCACCCATTGCTCAGTGTGCCAGGCCTCAGAAAACCACCACACCCTCCCATTAACTGCAAAGGGCTCTCTGACCCAGACCTGGGAAGGTGGCATCCAGGCCTAGCCCAGTCCGAAATTCCATCCTTGTGGCATCTCCCAGGCCCACATCCCTTCCATGAGGCTCAGTTTCCTCTCTGTAAAACAGTAATAAGAATACTGACCTCACAGGACTATTGCTGGAATTCAGTGAGATAACATAGATCATCTTGTTATTTGAAACCAAAGGAATGATTCTCTAATGGTGGAGTATAACATGCAATGCTGAACATCAGTGGAGGAGGCATTCTGGAAACAGCAAGATCTATGTATAAGGCTCACCCTATAGGTGCATATCCAATTATAAATCTGGGTCCCCTGGGACCTGTTCCTGGTCTGCTACCCCACTATGGTGAGCAGGAGGAGGTGGTCCCTTAGCACTGCCCTGAGCTGCAGGAGGAGGTGGTCCCTTAGCGCTGCCCTGAGCCGCAGGAGGAGGTGGTCCCTTAGTACTGCCCTGAGCCACCCCATCCTCAAAGCCCTTATCTTAAGTGATGATGACCCTGACATCCTACAGATGAGGAAACTGAGGTTCAGAAAGGGAAAATGATTCTCCAAGGCCATCCAGCAAGTGTGGGTGAGGGCTGGGTGAGGCTTCAAAGAAGCCCGCTTCCTTCTTCTTTTTTTTGAGACGGAGTTTCGTTCTTGTTGCTCAGGCTAGAGTGCAATTGTGAAACCTCAGCTCACTACAACCTCCACCTCCTGGGTTCAAGCAATTCTCCTGCCTCAGCCTCCTGAGTAGCTGGGGTTACAGGCACGAGCCACCATGCCCCACTAATTTTTTGTATTTTTAGTAGAGACAGGGTTTCACCATGCTGGCCAGGCTGGTCTCGAACGCCTGACCTCAGGTGATCCACTCCCCTCGGCCTCTCAAGAAGCCATTTCCTTCTAAGCCTGGAGGATGGGTCATTACTGAGTCTGTGAGGGAGGAACCTTCCAGAGCCAACCCAAATGGGAGTCCCGGTGTGGGCGGCCCAGGGCCCAGGGCATCATTCTCTCTAGCTGGAAGCAGAGGCAGTCTTGGTTTCCACCCAAAGTTCCCTCCATTGTGTGGTTTGCAGCGTCAGCCAGGCTCTGGGTGAGGAGGAAGGGCATCCCACTCACAGCCTGCAGCCTCTGTTTTCTTTTGCACGAGAGGAAACAGCCACCACCAGAGAGGGTGTAGAAAGGCAGAAGAAAGTATCCCTGCCACCACTTAGGGCAGAGACCTTTCATAATCCAGCTCGTGCCTTCCCTTCCTACCAGTCACCTTGCACAATGCTCTGGGCCAGAAAACTGTCTTCCAAACCCCCTTCCACACCTTTGCCCATGCCGTGCCTCCCACCTTGAGTGCCGTTTGTCCTCCTGACATCTCAAATCCTCACCCACCCTCCAAAGCCCAAAGAAAGGCCCTCCTTCTCCATCCCAGGGGCTGCCCTAGCTCTGTGTAGATGCCAGGAGCAGCCAGGAAAAGCACGTGGGTTCCTGGGGACTGGAGCACAAAGCAGGTCATCAAGAAGCAGATCTTGTTTTTTATCAAGAATAAAATTGAATTAAGAACACCAAATCGACCCAGAACCCTGCAGCTAGCAAATCCTGGCAGTGACCATCTGCAGGCATCGCAAAAGCAGAGCAAGCAAGACCACAAACTTCTGCAATCTTCTAACACCTGAGCAGCCAGACATGTCCTGTGGAACTGGCACAGATGAACCAAGTTCTTGGTCACCAGAGGCCCATGTACCACAAAGTATGCACAGTGTGTGGAAAGGGCGTGCTAGCAAACCACAAATTTGGCGTAGAAACACCAATTCAGTCTTGAAAGCAGGAATTACTTAGTTTTCTTTTTAAATATTTTCTTTTTAATGACACAGGTACTCTGTATTGACTTGCAGAAAATCAGATGGGGGATGGAGAGAATCCTACTTCCAAATCCATAGACACCAATGTTAATATGTAGGGAGCCATCCTTTCATCCTACACAAATTAAAATAGAAGCAAGAACAAACTCTCTAGAATTCAGGGGCAGAGGGCAATAGAGTTTGACAGACCTGGGTGGGAGTCCCTGCTCTACCCTGCACAGGTGACCCTGGTCTGGTCCTAATCCTGCCGTGCCTTAGGTCCCATCACAGAGTCAGGAAGACACTGACGATGGGTTTGGGAGCATGTGGACTGAATGGCACCATGCCTGGCACAGAACAGGCACTCAGCAAACAGGCAGCATTGCTGCTTCTCAGGGGATGATGTAAGTAGCTGGGATTCAGGGAAAAATTCTTCATGGGACTTGAAATAAATGTCATCTTTTTCATTTTTAATTGTTTGATTTAATTTTGAATAATTAATACATTCATATGGTTCAAAAATCAAACAGTATAAAAACATCAATCCTGAAAACATTCACAGACGCTCAGCCTCATCCCTCATCCATCTCTTTTCTCTCATTTTCACAACAGGCAACCACTTTAATGAGCTCCCTGTGCATCCGTCCACAGATTTTTGTTGTCAATACAACAAGCCTGTGCCAGTATAAATGCTTATTTCCCCACTTTTCACAATGGGTTGCTGACCAGACACACTGCTAGATACTCTCTGCTTTTTACAGGGAACATCAGGTCTTAAAGAGCTTTCCCAATCAGGAAAGGGAGAGCCTCCGTCCTCACTCCTTCTGACAGATGCAGCCAGGCAGGTGCTGAGAAGGTACTTGGTGGCAGCAAAGGCAGGATGTCCAGGGCCTTCAAAGCCACAGCAGTTTGCTGGGCTGCAAGGCCTTCCACAAAGTCAGAGCAGGCTCTAGTTTCCAGCAGGGCCCCACCCACAGGCCCTGATCCTTCCAGGCCATTCTGGGGTCCCTCCTTTCTGTGTGAAAAAGCTCCTGCCCAACCAGAGGACTATGGGGGATCCCAAAGTGGCTGCTAGTGCCCATGGCTAAAGAACTGCCCCCACTCTTTCACCCAGAAATGCCTCCTCCCCTGGAAAAGAGCCATTAGCCTCCTCTGCCCAAAGAAATTATCCCCAAGTGAAAAACCTTTAGAGTCAAAGATCTACCCATGGTGTTACTGTCCAGAATAATAAATAATTGTCAGTAACCTAAATGTTCAACCATGGGGGATTGGGCAAAAAAATCACAGCATAGTCACCAAATTCACAAGCTAGAGCATTGTGCAGCCATGAACATCGGTGTGGCCGAAAATGAGGAACCCATGTCCACACCCATAAGTGTTCCTGATGGAGTGAGTTACGCTAAAAAAAAGGAGAGGGTGGCAAACTGTGAACACTAGCGCTACTGAACCATACACCAAAAAAATGGGTAAGCTGGTACATTTTATGTTATGTGTATTTCACTACAATTTAAAATAAAATTTAGAATACTAGAAAAAAAGGAGGGAGGGCCGTGCATGGTGGCTCACGCCTGTAATCCCAGCACTCTGGAAACCAAGGCAGGAGGATTGCTTGAGCCCAAGAGTTTGAGACCAGCCTAGGCAACATAGGGAGACCTCACCTCTGCAAAAATAAAAAATTTTTAAAAGAGAGGGAAAATACGAAATTGTGTACACAGTATGCTTGCACCTATGTAAGGCAATCTCACCCAAACACAGCAATATCTTAGCAGTTGTGTGATTAGACTAAAGGTGCTTTTTCTTTTCCTAGTTTTCTCCATTTCCCCACTTTCCTTTTAGGATTTTATATTAGTCGATTTTGTTTCTTTAGACAGTATATATATACACATACACACTTTAAATATATATATACACACACACATACACACTTTAAATTATACATATATACACACACACACACACACACATATCTTTAAATGCCCAGGACAGAACAGGTGCCCAGCAAATGTCAGGCTCTCCTAATGCCCCTGGGCCATGGTAGACAAGTCTGGGGGTAGAGACAGGCAGCTTTGTGACAGGTCAAAGTAGCGCCCCTCAGTCCCCTTCTCTGTAGTCTCATAAATGGGCATCTCAGCGTCTCAGAACTGGGGAGGGAAAAGGCACCAGTGGCTGAGTGCCACATAGGGAAGGGGCGGACCAGCCTGGCCAGTCCCACTGTGTGAAGCTGGTGAGTCACTGCCCCACCCAGCATCAATGCTGTCACCTGTTAAATGGGCTTGGGGAGGCTCAGCTCCTCCCAGTGTGGCACAGGGGTTTCCAGATGGAGCCAGAGCCCAACCTTAAAGGGGAGAGACGCCCACATGTCAAGGGGAAAGTTCACGCCTATTGTCCCCATACCCCCTTGGTGGTTCCCACCCAAAAGGTGGGTGACAGTCACTGTAGTGCATGTGGCCCAGCCTCCCCAGGTCCTTACTTTTCCTTTTAACTACCCTAAAAGGGATAGGATGTGGATCTCAATAGAATCTGATCCAGAACTAGATTTTCCCTCTTAAAACAATATCTAATGACATCTTTGCAAAGGCCATTAGATGGACATACATATTGTGAGGGATGGGGGTCCTGTGAGGGGATGGCACAGTTGAGATGCTGCTCCTCTCAGAGCACTCCTTGCCTGACCCAGTTATTCCTCCAGCCCTGGCACTGGACCATGGCTTCCTTCAGGTCAAGACAGTCTCATTCATCTGATTAGATGTTGCAGGGTGAAGAAGCTCAGGGGTCCAGGGTGGACCACCTAGTAGAGAGCCCTACTCACCAAATATTTGCAGAATATAACAAAAGTGAAATGAAGCGCTGGGCACTGTGGCTTACGCCTGTAATCCCAGCACTTTGGGAGGCCGAGGTGGGTGGATCATCTGAGGTCAGGAGTTCGAGACCAGCCAGGCCAACATGGTGAAACCCCACTTCTACTAAAAATACAAAAATTAACCGGATGTGGCGGCGCACGCCTGTAATCTCAGCTACTCGGGAGGCTGAGACAGGAGAATCGCTTGAACCCAGGAGGTGGAGGTTGCAGTGAGCTGAGATTGTGCCACTGCACTCCAGCCTGGGCGACAGAGTAAGATTCTGTCTCCAAAAAAAGTGAAATGAAGTAAAAAATGGGTTCAGGAAGGGAGATGGACCATGGAGACATTCACTGTCCATTCATTTATTCTATGAACACATCCTCAGCTGGTACCCCACTCATCAGCCCTGTGCAGAGGATACAGACAGACATTTCTTGCAATAGTTCAGCCGCCTACTGGGAGTGGAGCTGTGACAAACTGGGGGCAGGGGGAGGACCCTTCCTTCTCTGGGTTTCCCAGCTCCTTAGACTCAGTGCTAGGCTAGACAACATGAGGTCTAACGCCCTCTCCGCTCGGACAGCTGGGATTTGCAGACTCAACCTTGTCTCACTGACAGGTCCCACTCTGAGGCTCATTTACAAACTTCCTGCCAAGGGATGATGCTCTTTATCATCTGCATGTATCACAGAAATCACATTATCCCTTCCCTCCCCTGTGGCTGGTCTGCCCTGCCTCACTCCTACAGCAGCATGCATCTGAACACTCAGCTGCAGCTAAAATCAGGCTATAAATAAATACTGTGTGGTCACACTGATACAATTACAAAAACAGATCGACCGAGGGACAGGACTGTGTCTGCACCCACGCTGAGTGTCCCCACTACTTCTGTACCATTACAACTGCTTTTCAGACTGTTTCTGTCTCCTTCCTTACAATCAGGCTGCTAACTGCCCTGCCTGTGAAATGTCCTCTCATAGTCCAGGTCCACCAACATTTATCCATCACCAACTGTGTATCAGGTACTGTGCAGACTGCCACCAATTGCTACATCTATAGGCTAAAAGACCCCATGCCAAGTTCGTTAAAATTGTGGGTGAAATTAGAGTTCACAGGACCTGAGTAAAAGCTAGGGGACGTCTCCTAGGAGTGTAGTATATGAGCTTTAAGGAAAGCTCTTAGGGAAATCATCTTTGGCTCCTGAGAAACCACTTTTGCTTCCTCCCTTACTGTGAGCTAAAGCCAGACACAGCAGGGCTAGCTCCCCTCCTCCGCCCCGTGTTCTGTATGGGTGAGGTGATATGGGTGATAACTGAAGGGCTGTGATCTCAAACATGATCTTTCTAGTTTAGCCAAAGTAGGGTCCCTCCACTCTGTCAACTCTGTCACCCAGACCAGAGTGCAGTGGCGCAATCTCGGCTCACTGCAAACTCCGCCTCCTGGGTTCAAGCCATTCTCTTGCCTCAGCCTCCCAAGTAGCTGGGATTACAGGAGCATGCCACCACGCCTGGCTAATTTTTGTATTTTTAGTAGAGTCAGGGTTTCATCATGTTGGCCATGTTGGTCCTGAACTCCTGACTTCAAGTGATCCATCTGTCTTGGCCTCCCAGAGTGCTGAGATTACAGGCGTGAACCACTGCACCCGGCCTAAAAACCAGTCATTTCTAAACAGTGTGCTGGCAGGCTGAAGGGTTTAATGACAGTGCCTTGGGCTGGGGTGGGGGAAGGCCCAGACAAGGGCCAAGCTGGCTGGGCTGTTCCTAACATAACACCTGCGGTCAGAGTAGTGTGCCTTTTCTGTTTTACAGATTTGTCTACAAATGAAGCTTCAAAATATTGTTCTAGCCACCTTCTCTGATCTTCTTACCCCTCTGGGAGATAAGAGGATTTCCTCTTACCCCGAAGCCAAAAGATCCAGTGATATGAAAGATAGAGGGATCCTGCGACAACACAGGTGCTGGAGCCAGCCTGCCAGGGTTTAATCCCAGCAGTGTGACCTTGCGCAAGTCTCTTAATGTCTCTGTGCCTCAATTTCCTCATCTGAATAAGAGAGAGAACAGTAGCATCTGTTTGAAGGATTGAATGAGTGAATATGCATTCATCTTGGGAACAGCGCCTGGCACATCTTTTGTGCTCAGCAAATGTTAGTTGTTATGCACTGGGATGGGCTGAGCATCAGGAAGAGGTATTAGAATCCAGAGCCCTGGGGCAGGTGATGCCTTGATGCGTACAGTGACCTTTCGGGGCGTCGGCCCAGACTCAGTGTGAAAGGTTCCCACTGGCTACTTCTCTCCCCTTCCTGCTCTGGCCTTCCCTAGGGAAACTATATGCCCACCCCAGACCCAGGGAGCCAGCCACAGAGGAGAGCAGGCACTTGGAGGCCAGGAAGCCCAGAGGTGCGACAAGCTCAGAGTGTGGGCAGGATGCCGCTCAGGAAGCTCCACAGGCGCTGGCTGCTTGCTTCTGCTGCTGCTGCCACACCCTGATCCCTTATACGCCACCCCTACCTGTGCCCAGATCCTGCCATAGGGGCTGCTCCTTGCCCAGCTCTGCACTAGGCTCTGGGCCTGGACAGAGGTCTCGGTGATAAGATAGTCAAGGGGTCCTGGCCTGCCCTGGGCTAGAGTGGACTGGGTTTCCAGGCCCTACCCCTTCCCCCAACTTTGCATACCAAGGCAGGGCAGCAAGGTGGTGACTCACAACCCCCACCACCCAGGGCTCCAGCTGCCAGCCTGGGCCCTGAGCATCCTGGTGCCTGGTCCTCCGGATGGGCTGAGGCAGCTCTGCCTCCATTCGATTCTCTGGGCTGCGCCCACCCTGTCTTTGTAGAGATGGGGAAACTGAGGCCCAGAAAGGCACAAGGTGCCCTCCCCATGTGGGGTCCTTTGCCTACTGTGCAGTCAGTGCAGAGGAAGCAGAACATTCACACGCTGGCCACAGGCCCCAAGTGGAGCTGGCCGGAAGGGAAGGAAGGCCTGGCTCCGTGGCTCTCATCCTCCTGGCTGCAGCCCCAGGAAAGGGCCCAGGGAGGGCAGGGCAGTTGGCTGGGGCTCAGCCGGCTGAGCCGAGGGCCAGAGAGTCCTCTTCGGGGTTGGAGGCAGCACCCCAGGACAGCCATATTCCCCAGCTCCAACCAGAGAGGTCTCAGCTTTTCCCCAGAGCCCTGGGCACAGCTGGAGCTGAGGGGCAGAGGGGGAGTTGAAGGACAGCTGGAAAAATGCTGAGATGATCCGGGGGTCCAAGCTGGGCTGCAGGCTACGTGGCCCGGGCCAAGTCACTTTACCTCTGCCACTGGCTGGGCGCCCTTATTTCATGGGGGAAATGACTTGATTTAAGCCTGTGTTGAATTTAAGAAAGTAAGCAAGCAATTGCCCGCCTGGCTACCTCCTTGAAGGATCCCTAAGGTCTGCAAGGGACAAGGGGCTGGGTGAGGGAAAGAGAATTACCATTTGGAGTGAGGCAAGGGGCTGGGGTCTTTAGTGCACTGGATCCCCTTGCTGATCCAATGCTTTAGTTGGTGTGTTGATTTTTATTTATCCCCATTATATAGATGGAGAGACTGAGGTTCAGAGACAGAAATGACTTGCCCAGCCTATAAGTAACAGAGCCAAGACCTGAACCCAAGTTTGTCTAGTCTCTAAATCTGTGACCCCTCCTTTGCTGCCCCACACATCCTCCTCAAGCCCCCACCCATGTGTTACCCTCTGCTGAGGAGCTCCTGCTGTGGGGAGAGGTCTCCCAGAGGAGAATACAGCTGGGGCAGCAGAAAGGAGGACCCTCATTCATGGAGTCCACTTGCCTTCCAATCCAGAAGGGTGGGGGCCCGGGTCACCTCCATGACTATTAAGACCAAGAATCAACCACTATTTTATGAGAAAGCTCCCCTCTCAGAGCCGCATCCCATCACCTGCATGGAGATTTCAGCCTAGCTCTGCCCGCTCCACTTGTTCAGTGCCCCCAACCATCCTCACTCACCCAAAATGCATCTTTGAACTGCAGCTGGGGCATCATCCTCAGGCGTCTGCCGCGGCAAAGCTTGCTCTCCTGCCACAGGCTGGCCTGATGGAGGGCCAGGCGCCAGCAGCACCGTCCCAGTCCTGGCAGGGCTGGCCCAGGCCCCCCTTCCCGCCCGGCGCCGTCTGCAGCACTCAGAAGGCAGCCATGAGCCAGAGAGGAGCTGCCGAGGGGAGGAAAAGGCTCAACCTGTTTTGTTTGGGGCTAGAATCGGCAGCAAAATGAGGAAGGAGTGGAGCTCAGTGATGGGAGGGCGGGCCCTGGTGTCCAGCCCAGCCCCTCGCCGACCCTGCGGTGATGGAGGACACAGTCTGGGACCCAGAGCAGGGAACAGGGATGCCAGCCCTGTGTGGGAGGCAGTGGCCAGTGGAAGAGGCAGGCTGGAGTTCAGGCCAGGCAGGCAGGCAGCCCGAGGCCTGCGCAGGAAGGTTTGTGCAACCTCCCCCCGGGCGGGCGCGGGGCCCTCGCCCACAGGAAGTGGAGTTGCTGTGCTCCCCTGTGCAGCCCCGCCTGCCACCTGCCATCCTGCTCTTGCCTCTGCTTGCCCCTCCAGAGGCGCGGGCTCACTATTCCAGAGGTCATATGCTAAGGGAGCTTGAGGCCCACCGACAGTGTGGCCAGGAGGGGCCCAGGAACCCCAGGTGTGTCACTGGCCAGCCAGCCCAGCGCCCTTCCAGGCTGGGCCCAGAGATGCCAGACTCTCTACCCCGCACAAGCAAACCATTCTTGAGGGGCTTACCCAGGCCTAGGGCATCTGTCATGCATCAAAACCCGGCTGCTCCGGGACCCGAACCAGGTCCTGCCCTCAAGGGTCCCACAGTCTGGGGGCAGACACAGCTGTGCTCTGGGGGGCTGTGAGCACACAGAGGTGAGGTGAGCAGGCAGCAAGATGAGGGAGAACAGCCTGAGGCCCCGGCACTGCCCCCCACCCCCCACCACCGCCACCGCCTCAAGTCTCCTGATTAGACACTGTTTGGGGCAGAAAACCCCCCTCTGAAGATGGAGACTTCCGGCTCAGTGAATGGGAATAGACGGAGAGAGAAACAGTATTATCAAGGTACAGAGTAGGGTGTTTGGAAACCCAGCCTGAGGCCCAGTTTTTTTTCATTTTGACCCTACCCTTCAAGGGCTGAGGGACCTTAATAGACTCTCCAACTCGCTGAGCCTCAGCTTCCTCATCTGCCACACCCAGTCTTTGGAAAGGAGACGGTGTCAAGAATATTTCTGGAATTTCCAGTTTGGTGTGCAGGTGCTGGGGGCACTGTGTGGTACCACCTGAGGAAGAGCCCTGGACTAGAACCCCTACCCCAGCCCTGAGGAGCCAGGCCCTGCCCCCTCAGCAGAAGATGCAGCAGGAAGTCCTGAGCCCAGGGCAGGCTGGCAAAATGGGATGAGTCAGGGATTGTCCACAGATCACCACCCTCACTGATGTCTGCCTTACAGCTGACGGGGTGGTAAGTAGATGAGAGTTGCTGCAGATGAAATAGCTGAGCTCCCAAGTGCCCATTATGCATGCCCAGGGTTTAGAGAGAGGTGCACACCCAGGCTCTGAAATAGCCACCCAAGAGGAAACACTCTGGGGAGAATTGCAGAGCAATGGGACTGCCCCCAGAAGGCCCTCACCTCCAGAAACCTTGGACTTGAGCTAACCTTTAATCTGTAAGGCACCCTAGTCAGGTTTTTTGTTACTTGCAGCTGAAGATAACTAATAGTGTAAAAATCCCCTTGAACTTTGTAGGCCATAGAGTGAGGCAGGCTGCACCTCCCCTCCCAATGGCACCACCACCTCTGATAGCACTGGCTCAGCCTCCCTGAGCTCAGTTTCTCCATCCATCAGATGGGATGATGCCTCTAGGTCTGGAGCAGTGTAGAGACCCTCTCTTAACAGAAGTCTCCTGCCCTCTTATTGGCAGAAAATTTCACAGCTGGGCTCCCTGCCCTGCCTCTCTAGGTGTCCTTCCCATCACCTCCCAGAGGCTTCCGCTCCGGCCAGGCCTCTTCCCTCTCCCCAGAGGCACCTTTCCCACTCCCACCTGCTCTGTTCCCAGCCTCCCTTCTGGCAAGCTTTCCTTGATCTTCCTTACCTTGGCAAATCCTCCCACCCCTCAAAGCCAACCTCAAGGCTCCCACACATGAGGCCTTCGTTTCCCAATTGCACTTGTCCAGCCAGAGCAGCTCCGGATGGAGGGCCATGCTGGTGATGGGCTGGAGCAACTGGGGAAGGAAGTAATGGGAGGAACCCCTGGAGAGACTCTGCAGTTCTCTGCTAGAGAATCTTCCTCCTCCCCTCCCTTCCACCCTTACCTATTGCAGCTCCCCGGGCTGGGCGACCAGACAGCCAATTCGGCTTTGGAGTACTTACCCAGCACCGGGTACATCATTCCGCTTTTCACATGGACCGCCTCACTTACACTGTCATTATCCCCACTTTACAGATGAGCAAACCAGTGATTAAAGAGTGTAAGTAATGCACCCAAGTAACAGACAATAAGCGGAGGGCTGGGCTTTGGTCCGAGATCTGTCGGAAGTCAAAGCACATGCTCTTAACTTCCACGGTTGTCTTTTACCAACAGCCCTCTATTCAAAATGGGTTTCATTGTTCCTTTCTCCAGTTCTACCTCGAGACCCTCTCACCCAAGTTGATAGATAGAAAAACAGTCTAGAGAAGCCACCGGGGCTGATGGTGCTATTGGGATGAGAGGCTGCCCATTCGCAAGGCCAACCATGGGGAAGTATGAGCACATGACCCACTTTGGGCCTTTAGCACATGCTATTCTGCAGTCACTGTGTTATTTGCATCAGTTGAGGATGCTTTTGGCTGCGAAGAACATAAACCAGAGGGTCTGACACAGAGGATGTGTGCTGTCACCTACACAAAGGGGCTGGAGGCAGGGCAGCCTCCAGCTGTGGTACTTGAGGGCTTCAGCTCAGTCTCTCTGAGTTTCTCCTGCATCTATGATCTTCCTCCTTGGGCTGGAGGCCAAGGAGCTGCAGCAGCTCTAGTCTACAACCCCAGACACAGCCACAAGCAGAGAAAGAAAAGGACACCTGCCCTTGTGTCTCATTTTCTCCAAAACCCCTGCACTCTCCCTTCTGCCCAGCTCCCCAGAAGACCTTCCCCTGTGTCTCCTTGGCCCAAAGTGGGTCATGTGCTCATAATTCCCCATGGTTGGCCTTGCAAATGGACAGCCATGGATTCTGAAAGCCAACCACGTGACCACCACAACCTTCTCCTCAGCCCAGGCACACAAGCACTGCTGAGCACCAACTCCTGCAGGGTCCTGCTGGGCCTGGGGCCTCAAGGGGAGGCCAACTTGGTTTTTGCTCTGAGGGGCCCAGAGACTGACAGACAGGTTCCAGGAAGTTCTTTTTCCATGAGGAGTGGCTCAGAGCGGGTGAGACCAGAAGAAGATATTGTGATGACTTAGACAGGAATGAGGTCTGGTTGGGGCAGGTGGGGTGGGGCTTGGGTGGATTGGTGGGATGTCAGGGAGATGGAGGAGCAAGACTGAGACACATCTGAGTACCCCTCAGAAAAGAGTACTGTCCTAGGGGGCCCCTATTCCCAGCAGCCCCATCCACACCCACGCCCAGGCCCCTGGAGAGAGGAATACAGTCCTGAAAATCACCGCTTTTTAGTGACTGTTCCAGTTGCTTCAAAACAATTTGCCTTGAGGTCTGTGCAATTGTGCCTCAAGCCAGGCTGTGGGGGCATCCACCTCCCAGGCAAAGCCCCTGCCTGTTTTGCATGATATTTGAACACATCTGCTTGAAGAATTCAAGAAGCAGTAGCTCCAAGGATTAAGAATAAAATGCAAAATCAGGTTTTATAACATTTATTGTCACAGCCCCCACCACCAACTGGCAGGACTCAGCTCCTGAAGACACTTCATCCATTCCTCTGAGCCACATAAACAACAAAACCAGTAACACCAGCTGCCACAGAAGGAGGATCAATATTTACAGGACCTCCACCAGTTTCACAGGCTTAATCACACTGATTGCTCACTGCCTGGACAGCTACATAATTTATGGGGCCAGTGGAAGATAAAAATGTGAGACCTCTTACTTAAAAAGCAGGGACAAAATTGTGGTTAAAGGTACTAATATATAAAACTTATTTCTTTACTGCAGTCTCTCGCTCAACCTGGAATGGTGTTTTTGATTTGTTATTTAACATTACACTCCCTTGGGCACGGGAATATCTGTGGGACAACATGCCCCGCCCCACCCTCTGACTTGACTCAGTTCTGTTTGAAATTCACCAGTTGCTTGGAGTTCTCCTCCTGCCAGCCACCACGCTGACCTGTGTCCTGCATTCCCCAGCGGGGGTTGAGGAAGTCATGCCAGGCATTGCCATTTCCCATGGACCTGCCTCACCAACCCACAGTGGACAGGCAGTTCCCAGGGGTGTTGCAAAGTCCAGGCCGGGATGCACTAGGGACCTGGGTCAGAAGTGAGTGAGAGGCTCAGCCCCCTGAGTCACCTGTTGAATTTGCCATGGTGTTGCCAGCCTGGGGCAGGGGCCACACTGCCATGGCCAATCCTCAGATGCTACCCGGTGTGCCCTTCACCCTGACTGTCACCATGCCTGCACTCAGGTCTCTGCTGGGGGCAGAGGGTGGCAGTGATTGCTAGGCAGAAGTGGAGAAGGAGACTGAGAACCAGTCCAGGGGAGGCAGTTGGAAGCAGGACCACAGGAGCCAAAGCACCAAGTCCTTGATGTATGCTTCATTGTCCCACCAGACTGCACTTAAGAAAAGCAAATTCAAAAATAATGTGATTAAGAATTCCAAGATGGCAATCTCAGAGCATTAGACCCCAAGTGCAATTTCCTTACACAAGTTGCACATCTATGAAACCAACCCTGCTCATTCCTGTCTGCTCTCCACATAGCAGAGTGACATTTTCAGATCCACATTTGTTCATGTCAGCGTCCCACTGTCACCTTGCCATGATTTTCCATTACTCTCAGGACAATGGCCATTGCCCTTACATGGCCTACAGACCCTGCATAATTTGGTCCCAGCCTACTCTTCAAAACTTCAACTCACACTATGCTTCCGTCAATTTCTGGTACTGCTTCCCGGACCTTCTTTCAATTCCTCCATTCTGCCTCATTCTCTTCTACTCCAGGTTCTTCGCACATGATCTCCCTGCCTGGAAGCTTCTTCCCGTTCCATCCTAGATCCTGCCTTGGCCCAGCTAACTACTCCTTATCCCTTGGGCCTCTTATCAAATGTCACCTCTTCAGGAAAGCCTTCCCTGACCAATAAATGGATGGACAAATGGACAAAATGCAGGCGAGATGGAAGGCAAATAAACACCTGTTTTCTTTTTCTTTTCTTTTCTTTTCTTTTTTTTTTTTTTTTTGAGTCAGAGTCTCGCTCTGTTGCCCAGGCTGGAATGCAGTGACGCAATCTTGGCTCACTACAAACTCTGCCTCCCAGGTTCAAGCAATTCTCCCGGCCTCAGCCTCCAGAGTAGCTGGGATTACAGCCATGCACCATCATGCTTGGCTAATTTTTATATTTTTAGTAGAGACAGGGTTTCACCATGTTGGCCAAGCTGGTCTCAAACTCCTGGCCTCAAGTGATCTGCCTGCCTTGGCCTCCCAAAGTGCTGGGATTACAGGTGTGAGCCACTGCACCTGGCCGAATAAACATCATTTTGAAGGAATTCAGCCAAGTTCTCAGGAGCTGGAAGAGAAGACATTGTCAGGGAATAGCCCTCAGAGGTGAGGCTGACACCAAGCTGGAGGGCAGGACTGCACTCTGAGAGTCCTAAGATTCTAATTTGTTATCCAGGAAGAATCTAAAGCGAGAGCTTCGAGCCTTCTGAAGAAGGGCAGGGGCTGGAAAGAAGAGGGAGAGAAGGAGGGTCTGAAAGCTCTTTGGTGACATTCGAAGAGCCAGGAGGCTGTTGCCATGAATTTCATTTGGAGACAGCATTGCCACTGGTCCAAGGAGTAGGCAAGTGATGCATGCTTCTCCCTTCTGCAGGGGAGCATCTGTCCTGCGGGAGTAATCCTCAACCTGCCATCAGCTATGGCCAGAAGGGCATTCATGAGTTAGCCATTCAGACCTCGGTGGGCACACTGTCATGACGCTGCCCATGGCTGTAGGGTTGTCCACCCATCCTGTGGGTGAACTGGGATGTTCCAGCACCTGGCCATGATGGTTCACTGTTGCTGGGGGAAATACCTGCAGGGTCCCTCCAGGTGGCCAGAGGCACGTGCCCACTGTCCTGGGGCACCCTCTGTCCACCCCACCTACCCTGTCCCAGAATGGAACAAGCTCCACTGAAGCACACCCACCAGCACCGACTGAGCCTTCCTGTCTGGGAACATGGAAATGAACAAGCTCAGCCCCGGCCAGTGTGGTGAGGGAGGTAGCCTAGGAAGGGAAAATGTGCTGAGCGCAGACAACAGAGAGAGGCTGTTGAGGAGCCTGGCCTGGGAAGTCCTCCCAAAGGAGGGGAGCTGGGTCTTGATTAATGGGAAAGAGCTCACCTGTGAGGCAGGAAGGGCGTTCCAGAATAACGCTAATAGCCTACTAGGGCTGTGCTACACCAGGCTCTGTTGTAAGCACTTCACCTGTCTTATGTATCACTTAATCCTCCCAAGAACAATGTGAGGCATATGGCCCCATTCAACAGACAAGGAACCTGAGGCTCAGACAGGTCAGTTAACTTTTCGGAGTCCCATCACTAACAAGGGTCTTTCCTCCCCAGAGTGTGGAGCTGGTAGCGAGGGGCCAGGGCCTGGGGCAGAAACAGGATGAGGAAGAAGGGAAAAGCAAGTCCCCGCTGAGAAGGAAGTACAGAGCCCGTGCGGGGTGGGGATGTGGCGCGCTCAGATGGAGGCTCCCCTCCTCTGACTCCAGGAAACATCCTTGCCCCAGAGTCCTCCACTGGGGCTAAGGGTGTGACCTTTGGCCTTCAGGATGTGATATAGTTTCTGTTTTTCAGTTTGCCCCCAGGGACAGCAGTTGCAAAAGATAAGGCTTCTTCCCACTCGCACAGCTCTTCTGAATTGATGAGGAGCTTTCAGGTTTGCTAATTTGCAGCCACAAGAGTGTGACTCTGAGTTTCCAAGCATTATCAGTCGTCAGAAGCTGAGTGCTGGTCAGGATGCTTGAAAGACAGCAAAGAGGTGCAAAGTGGCCCTTCGGGAAGTGGCCCAGGAACTGGTGGGCATGGGGAAGGGGCCTCAGTGAGTCCCAGGAATCCACTGCCACCTGCTCACCGGTCAGAGGGTGGAGGCCTGCAGTGATGGAAGAGCCAGCAGGGACCATCTGGAGGTGCTCAAACAGCACAAAGCGTGCCTACAGAAGTGGGACTTTGTTTAAAAAAAGAAAAAAACCAAAAGGCCAAGTCCCAACCTTGGCCTACTGACTGGGGGGGGCCAGGGAGTCTGCATAGATTTTAAGTTTCGTGAGTCAGTCACACACCTTGGAGCAGAATTCCTGCTATTGCCTTACTTTGTCATTTTACAAATGGGGAAACTGAGGCCCAATAAGTGGGGGTGGCAGGGCCCAGAGGGGGACCAGTAGAATGATCTCACTGACAGGGAAGGAAAGGCATAACCATCTCCCACCCCCTACCCCTTTTCTAGCCTGTTTCGTTTTGTTTCCATTATGGCAGCTATCTCTCAAAACAGCTTCAAAAATGTGTTTCTAGCATCCTCTCTCCTATTGGGTTGGTTTTAATTCAGGTGGGAAACGACTTGTTCACAGTAAGGCAAAGCTTGATTTCCGTCCAACTGGTATTTAATTATCCCTGAAAACCTAGGATTCAGAGGCAGGAGACCCCAACTTTAGTCTTGGCTGGGCCAGAAAATCCACAGGCAGAGACACGTGATAGGCCTGTGTGCAGGCAAAGGAAGCAGCATGTGCCCAGGCTCCAAGCAGGGAAGCCCCAGACTGTCCAAGGAGTGGAACTTGGGGTGGGGGGGCGGGGGTGGATGACCCCTGGACTCAGAGTTGGAAGAGCTCCAGCTTCACCTCACTGAGACTCAGTTACCTCATCTGGAAAACAGAAATGATAAGCCTACATATTTAAGCAGGTTACTTGTTTCAAGCTTAAACCAGATTCTAGCCAGGCCTGGTAGCTCACGCTTGTAATCCCAGCACTTTGGGAGGCCGATGTGGGCGGATCGCTTGAGCTCAGGAGCCCGAGACCAGCCTGGGCAACAAAGCAAGACCCTGTCTCTACCAAAAAAAAAAAAAAATGAACTGGGCATGATGGCATGTTCCTGTAGCCTCAGCTACCTGGGAGGCAGAGGGACAGGATCACTTGGGCCTAGAAGGTTGTGGTTGCGGTGAGCTGTGTATAATTGCGCCACTGTACTTTAGCCTGGGTGACTGAGAACTTGTCCGAAGGAAGGAAGGAAGGAAGGAAGGAAGGAAGGAAGGAAGGAAGGAAGGAAGGAAGGAAGGAAGGAAGAAGGAAGGAAGATACATGCCTATACCAGTGTTTGATAGCATGAAAAGGCACCTTAGTCCAGGTTCACCCACAGTAGACTCACAACCAGGGTGATGACTATACCCTTAGACCTGACAGTGTTGTTCCTGACAGCCCTGTCTGCCCAGCTGGAAAAGCCTCATTCCCAGAACTTCAAATCATAGAGCCAAGCTGAGGAGTGGCTGGAAGCCAGAGTAGCAAACAGACTTCCCAGCCCCATGAGAGCCCACACCCTCAAGGTGCAGGCACTTGCTCTCTAGCTGCCTCCGGAGCGCCGTCCTTGTAGCACCTCCTCGGGTCATCTAGAACAGGCAGGCTTTCTCATGTTCCTTTTGTCTTTTTTTTGTAAATTTTTATTTTGGTATAATTTTAAATTTAGAGAAAAGAGTACAAAAACTCCTGTCCATTTTACCGAGATTCATCAGATTGTTTAAATTTTACCTCAACTGCTTTATTATTGTTTCTCTATTTTTATATATGCATATTGATTTTTTTTCTATTAGTTGGGTAAGTTGCAGACATGGTATCCCTTCACCCTTAAATTCTTCAAGTATATATTTCCCAAGAATGAGAAAATTCCCACAGTATAATTTTTTAAATTAAGAAATTTATCATTGGCCAGGTGCGGTGGCTCACACCTGTAATCCCAACACTTTGGGAGCTGAGGTGGGTAGATTGCTTGAGCTCAGGAGTTCGAGACCAGCCTGGGCAACATGGCAAAATCCTATCTCTACAAGCAATTAGCCAGGCATGGTGGCATGCACCTGAAGTCCCAGCTACTCGGGAGGCTGAAGTGGGAGGATTGCTTGACTTGGGGAGGTGGAAGCTGCAGTGAGCCTTGATCATGCCACTGCACTCCAGCCTGAGTGACAGAGTGAGACCCTGACTCAAAAAAAAAAAAAAAAGAAGAAGAAATTTAACATCAATATAATGCTATTTTCTGATTTGCATTCCATATTCAAATTCAATTTCATTAATTGTAATGTCCTTTAAAAGTTTGTGTTTTTTTCTCTTGGTCTCCTTAATTCTGCGACAGTTCTCCAGTCTTTCCTTGACTTTCGTGACCTTGACACTTTGGAAGATTGCAGGCCAGTTGTTTTATAGAAAGCCTCTCAATTTGGGTTTGTGTCAAGTGCTTTCCTCATGATTAGACTCAGATGATGTGTTTTTGGCAAAAGATACCACATATGTGATGCTGCATCTTTCTCAGTGCATCATAACACGAGGCACGTGATGTCAATTTGTCCCACTATTGGTGTTGTTAACTCTGATCACTTGATTAAGGTAGTGTCCACCAGTTTTCTCCACCTTAAAGTTACTGTTTTTCCCTTAGTCATCTGTAAGAATCTTGTGGGGAAATCCTTTGAGACTATGTAAATACATAGATCACGTTTCTCTTTGCATCTTCGCTCACTGGTTTTGGCATCCATTGGTGATTCTCCAACTCCATCATTCCATCTACATTTATTATACCATAAGAAAGAATTTTCCCTTCTCCCAATTATTTATCCATTTAATTATATTAGTGTGGGTTTGGTAAGTTCTATGTCATCCAATGAGTTATAATCTGCTACTATTATTATTTATTATGATGCTCAAATTATCCCAGATTTGACCATTGCGAGCCCCTTAGGGTGGGTTCTCTTTCCTTCTGTTATGGCCCCATCATTTACTGAGCACTTCTTTACTTTCTGGCACAAGTTTTCAGGCTCATCTTGTAAGTTACCTGCCCCTCGTTCTCAAATCAACTTTTCTCCAAGGATCCCTGGTTCCTTTCAGTGGTGAGTCCAGAACTCTGGCTCTTAACTCATTATTCTTTACCTCTTATTTCCTAGAAATTGTTTGGAGTAGACCTTGAGGAGACGGTTGAGGATTTTTTTGGTTTGTTTTGTTTGTTTGAGATGGAGTCTTACTGTGTCGCCCAGGCTAGAATGCAGTGGCGCGATCTCAGCTCACTGCAACCTCTGCATCCCAGGATCAAGTGATTGTCCTGCCTCAGCCTCCTGAGTAACTGGGACTACAGTCACCCGCCACCACGCCCAGCAAATTTTTGTATTTTTGGTAGAGATGGGGTTTCACCATGGTGGCCAGGCTGGCCTTGAAATCCTGACCTCAAGTGATCCACCTGCCTCGGCCTCCCAACGTGCTGGGATTACAGGTGTGAGCCACTGCGCCTGACCGACACTTGAGGTTTTGTATGAACAGATGAGCCAAGCAACTTTAGCTTATCGCTGGTACTGAGCCGCTATGAGTACCTATGGTTTGGTGGAGCCTAGAGAAACATGTGTCCTTTTATTATTATCATATTAACAGAAATAAGCATTTTTCCTTTTTTTTTTTTTTTTTTTTTTGAGACAGTTTCATTCTTGTTGCCCAGGCTGGAGTGCAATGGTGCGATCTTGGCTCACCGCAATCTCTACCTCCTGGGTTCACACGATTCTCCTGCCTCAGCCTCCGGAGTAGTTGGGACTATAGGCATGTAATATACTACCATGCCCGGCTAATTTTAAATTTTTAGTAGAGACGGGGTTTCTCTGTGTTGGTCAGGCTGGTCTCAAACTCCGGACCTCAGGTGACCCACCTGCCTTGGCCTCCCAAAGTCCTGGGATTACAGGTGTGAGCAACTGTGCCCGGTATTTTTCCTCATTCTTACTCACTGAGCCCCCATTCTGTGCCAGGCTGGGAAGAAGCAGCCCAGCTCATCAGGCACTTCATCCCAGGCTGAGGAATTGGACTTCAAGCTAAGAGCACTAGCAGGGCACTGAAGGCCTTGAAGCCAGATGCATCCTCCTCTTGAGGATTCAGGTACCATGTCTTTCGGGTTACCTCCTACTCCTGACTTCAAGGCCTCATGGCCAAATCCCACAGAAATAGGAAAAGAAGGGAAACAATGCTCTTTGCTTTAAACAGAACGAAAGAATGACGCAGCACCTTCATGCAGCAGAAAGCATATTACCAGGCCCAGGAGCTAGCACAGCATGAGGGGAGGGAAGTGGTGAGATGTGACAAGCCAGACATTTTAAAACTGCCAGGCCAGAATATCAGGAAGCAATGGACTCAGAGAATCTGACTCTCCTAATTGGGACTCCTTTAATACAAACACAATGACTTGTTTTATTTTCCCTATCCACATTTATCAAAGCATCTGTCCAAAGCATATGTTTGTATTCTCTAAAGTTTGTCTCTCTGCCATGTACAATTGAGAGGGTGGTTCACTGCTTAAAGTGTGACAGACATGGAGATGTGCAGCCCAGATTCCCCCTTCAAGGAAGGACCTGCTGCTCAGCTGCAGGGAGAGAGGCCATCAGACAGTCTCAGCTTTCGGTTCCTGCAGAGCCTGCCACCACTGCTGAGGGCCAGCTCACCTCAGGCTATGCCATTTCAGGGGTAGCCCACGTCTGGTGACTGATGGTGGCAGGAGTATAGAGGCCCATCCACTTAGACCTGATGCTGGACAGCTTTGATGAACACTGCTGGTTTAGCTGAGACTTTGCTGAGCTGCAGCACAGGTCAACTTCCCTCTGCCCAAGCCTGCTTCCCCCTCCTTTCACAGCTGTTGACTGCTAATAAACATCATGTGCCCCAAATTCTGTCTCAGTGTTTCTGCTTCTGCAGAACCCAGCCTGAAACACAAGGGTATCCAGCCAAGGGAACGAATGAAGTCTGAAAATGAGACCTTATTCTTCTAGTCAAGTGATATAAACATGAGACTTCATCAGCCAAAGCAGGCGACATTTTCTAATCTTCATTAAGGGACAGTGTGAATGGCAGGGAGCCCAGGACAATTCTCGCCCTGCCTTGGGGCTCACCACTGGGCACCTCCCACCTCTGCACTCCTCTCACCCGTGATCCCTCTGTCCAACCCCCACCTCCCCTCCCACCCCACCCCCTCCCCTCTGCACCCCTCTCACCCACACCCTGTTCTGCTCTGGCTGTGGTCACTCTCTTTAAGCAAGCCCCCTTCCCCTGGATTTTCTTCCAATAATCCTCCGGAAAAGGCTTCCCATTGCTCCAAGACACTCGGTTATACCAACACTTGTCTCCTGTCTCCTGCAGAGGAACTATGCTGCTAGATTTTTAAACTTATGCGGAGGGCCAGATGGAGGATCATCAATCTCTTCAGGACACTGCCAGGCCAGAAGTTGTCCAAGACGGAAGGACACCCAGGAACTTCTGCAAATGAGTAAACCAGTGCACAGTAAGGGTGAGGTTCTTGTTCAGGGTCACACAGTGAGCTAGTCATAGAATCAGGCATTGGGTGTCAGAACTTCCTGGGATCCATTCCTGCCTATTCCTCTGGCCACCTAGTAACTGGATTTACCTTATGTCCTGGTACTGAACCAACCTTTCCCTTTGGACTTCATCCTCTGATCTTGACCTTTCCTGTCCACTCCTCCTCCCCGCAACCAAGCTCTCTCCCTCCCACTTCTTCCCAGTCCCCGTTTTTTCCTCTCCCAGGCAGCCTGACACTCACTTCCCCACTCTGTTCTGCCCTCAGAGCCCTTTGCTCACCTTCTCTGGTCTCGGACCTTGGTGTTGGTTTTTGCTTTCTGCCCATCTGTCTGAAGGGATCCTGGGGGCCCTGGCTAGGTCAATGTAGGGACACACATGCCTGGGTTGGTTGGTCTCACTCTGCAGCATCAACTTCCAGAGACCAAACGTTTATACCAGTCCCAACCAAGGAGATGCCATGCTATCGTGATAAACAATTGCTGTGCTCTTCTGTGTGCCCGGCCCTGAGCCGTGTGCTGCGCATTCACTGGCCTTGGTCCTCACAAAACTGCTTGAGGGTAGTATTATCACCTCAATCACACAGACGAGGAAATGAATCTCAGGAGGATGAGGCCATGTGGCCACAGCCATGTGATTAGTAAGAACCCCAGAGCCATGTGATTCAAAACATTCCATGCCCACCTTCTCTTCTTCTGTAACTCCCATATCTCCACACAGATGCAAGGACGAGGCCATAACTGCGACTGGAGACACCAGAAACCCATCTCAGGAAGTCACTCAGGCCATAAGTATCACGGGATTATTGAGAGATTTTTAAATGTTCAGACGCTGTGTCCAGAATTTCCATGACTAAAAAATCTACCCCAAGGAAATAAGAATCATGGGAAACAATTCTGTATAAAGATATTTGTAACAGTATTATTTGTCAAAGAAAAATCCTGAAAACAACCTAAATGTCCAAGACTACTTCTTCCACCTGTAATCCCAGCACTTTGAGAGGCTGATGCAGGCAGACCACTTCAGCCCAGGAGTTTGAGACCAGCCCGGCCAATGTAGCAAGACCTTGTCTCAAAAAAAAAAAAAAAAATCAAAAAATTAGCTGGATGTGTTGTTGCACACCTGTGATTCCAGCTACTTGAGAGGCTGAGGTAGGAGGATCACTTGAGCCCAGAAGGTCAAGGCTGCAGTGAGCCATGATCACACCACTGCATTCCAGCCTGGGTGATAGAACGAGACCACCACCCCTCAAAAAAAAAAAAAAAAAAACAACAAAAACCAAAAACCTAAAAACTATGGCATTGCATTGCAGAAAATACATCTCAGACATTGAAAATGTTTACCAAGAGTTTTATAATATTATAGGGCAAATGTTTATTATATAATACCAAATAAAAATAGCAGGTTAGGCTGGGTGTGATGGCTCACACCTGTAATCCCAGCAATTTAGGGGGCTGAGGCAGGCTTATTGCTTGAGCCCAGGAGTTCGAGACCAGCCTGGACAACATGGAACACCCAGTCTCTACAAAAAAATACAAAAATCAACCCTGTGTGGTGGCGTGCCTGTAGACGCAGCTACTTGGGAAGTTGAGGTGGGTGGATCACTTAAGCCCAGGGCGGCGGTGGTGGGGGGACAGTGTGGCAGGCAGGGGCGGTGGAGGCTACAGAGACCCTATCTATAACAACAAAAAAAGCAGGTTAACAAAGACTGAATAGCCACATAAATCCTAAGCAAAAATGATAAAGCTGGAGGCATCACACTTCCAGCTTTAAATGTACTAAAAAAATGGACTTCAAAATGTACTAAAAAAAGCTATAATAACCAAAACCGCATGGTACTGGCATAAAAACAGACACATAGACCAACGGAACCGAATAGACAACCCAGAAATAAATCCACGTATTTATAGTCAACTGATTTTCCACGACGGTGCCAATAATGTCCTTTGGGGGAAAGGACAGTCTCTTTAATAAATGGGTGTGGGGAAAACTGGATATCTATATGCAGAAAAATGAAACTAGATCTTTATCTGTCATCATTAAAAAATTAAATCCAAATTGATGAAAAACTTAAATGTAAGACCCCAAACTAGAAAACTACTAGAAGGGAACTAGAAGCAGTTTCTCTGCTCCTTCTTGAATCCCTGCCTGGTTCAGCCTGCCTGCCTTCACCATGTCCATCAGGGTGACCTAGAAGCCCTATAAGGCATCCATCTCTGACCCCCAGGCCTTCAGCAGCTGCTCCTACACGAGTGGGCCCAGTGCCCACATCAGCTCCTCGAGCTTCTCCTGAGTGGGCAGCAGCAGCTTCCAGGGTGTCCTGGGCGGAGGCTGTGGCGGGGCCAGTGGTATGGGAGGCATTACTGCTGTCACGGTCAGCCAGAGCCTGCTGAGCCCCCTTAACCTGGAGGTGGACCCCAACATCCAGACCACGCACACCCAGGGGAAGGAGCAGATCAAGAGCCTCAACATAAAGTTTGCCTCCTTCATCGATAAGGTACAGTTCCTGGAGCAGCAGAACAAGATGCTGGAGACCAGGTGGAGCCTCCTGCAGCAGCACAATACAGCTCGGAGCAACGTGGACAACACGTTCAAGAGCTACATCAACAACCTTTGGCAGCAGCTGGATACTCTGGGCCAGGAGACGCTGAAGCTGTTGGCAGGGCTTGGCAACAATCAGGGGCTGGTGGAGGACTTCAAGAACAAGTACGAGGATGAGATCAATAAGCGTACAGAGATGGAGAATGAATTTGTCCTCATCAAGAAGGATGTGGTTGAAGCTTACATAAACAAGGTAGAGCTGGAGTCTGGCCTGGAAGCACTGACTGATGAGATCAACTTCTTCAGGCAGCTGTATGAATAGGAGATCCAGGAGCTGCAGTCCTAGATCTCGGACAGGTCTGTGGCGCTGTCCATGGACAACAGCCGCTCCCTGGACATGGACAGCATCATAGCTGAGGTCAAGGCACAGTACGAGGAGATCACCAACCGCAGCAGGGCTGAGGTTGACAGCATGCACCAGATCAAGGATGAGGAGCTGCAGATGCTGGCTGGGAAGCATGGGGATGACCTGCAGCACACAAAGACTGAGATCTCGGAGATGAACCAGAACATCAGCTGGCTCCAGGCTGAGATTGAGGGCCTCAAAGGCCAGAGGGCTTCCCTGGAGGCTGCCATCGCAGATGCCAAGCAGCACAGGGAGCTGGCCGTTAAGGACGCCAATGCCAAGCTGTCCGAGCCAGAGGCTGCCCTGCAGTGGGCCAAGCAGGACATGGCACAGCAGCTGCCTGAGTACCAGGAGCTGATGAACGTCAAGCTGGCCCTGGACATGGAGATCGCCACTTACAGGAAGCTGCTGGAGGGCGAGGAGAGCCGGCTGGCATCTGGGATGCAGAACATGAGTATCCATACGAAGACCACCAGTGGCTATGCCAATGGGCTGAGCTCAGGCTACAAGGGCATCACAAGCCCCAGCCTCAGCTTATGGCCTGGGCTCCAGCTTTGGATCTGGCTGGGGCTCCAGCTCCTTCAGCCACACCAGCTCCACCAGCGCCATGGTTGTGAAGAAGATGGAGACCTGCGATGGGAAGCTGGTGTCCAAGTCCTCTGACATCCTGCCCAAGTGAACGACCATGGCAGCCCCGCCCAACCTATCCCTCCTGTGGCTGCCCCAGAGCCTGTGGGGGAGCCAAAGCCCACCTGTGGTGGGAGACTTAACTGGCTGGGGTACTCCCCCTTGGCGATGCCTCCAGCTACAAAGCAATTTGATCTTTTTTTCCAAAAGAAAACCTCAGCTAGCTATGCAAAAAGAAAGAAAGAAAGAAAGAAAGAAAGAAAGAAAGAAAGAAAGAAAGAAAGAAAGAAAGAAAGAAAGAAAGAAAAAGAAAGGAAGGAAGGAAGGAAGGAAGGAAGGAAGGAAGGAAGGAAGGAAGGAAGGAAGGAAGGAAGGAAAGAAAGAAAAAGAAAAGAAAAGAAAAAACTAAAACTACTAGAAGAAAACATATAGGAAACACTTCAGGACATTGGATTGGTCTGGGCAAAGATTTAATGGAGACCTCAAATGCACAGGCAACAAAAGCAAAAAATAGACAAATGGAATTAGATCAAACTAAAAAGCTTCTGTACAGCAAAGGAGACAAGCAACAGAGTGAAGAGACAGCCTGCAGAATGGGAGAAAATATTTGCAAACTATCCATCTGACAAAAGACTAACATCAAGAATACACAAGGAACTCAATCAAATAACTCAACAGCAAAAAAAAAAAATCTTATTTCAAAATGGGCAAATGAGCTGAATAGACATCTCTCAAAGACATACAAATGGCCAACAAGTATATGAAAAAATGTATGACATCACTAATCATCAGGAAAATGCAAATCAAAATGGTGATGAGATATCATCCCATTCCAGTTAGAATGACTACCATAAAAATGACAAAATATAACAAAGGCTGAGGATGTGGAGAAAGGAGATGTTTTATATGCTATTCATGGAAATGTAAATTAATACAGCCATTATGAAAACCAGTATAAAGTTTCCTCAAAAATCTGAAAATAGAACTAACATGTGATCCCACAGTCCCACTACAGGGTATACACCCAAAGGAAAGGAAATCAGTATACTGAAGAGATATCTGCACTCCCATGTTTATTGCAGCACTATTGACAATAACAAAGATATGAAATCAATCTAAGTGTCTATCAATGGATGAATGGATAAAGAAAATCTGGTATACATACACAGTGGAATACTATTCAGCCAGAAAAAAGAATGAAATCTTGACATTCACAGCAATATGGATGAGCATGGAGGACATTATGTTAAGTGAAATAAGCCAAGGACAGGAAGAAAAATACCGCATGTTCTCACTCATATGTGGGAGCTAAAAAAGTTGAGTTCATAGAAGTAGAAAGTAGAATAGCAGCTACTAAAGCCTGGGAAGGGTGGGGGATAGTGAGAGGTTAAAGGATACAAAATCACAACTAGATAGGAGGAATAAGCTCTCGCATTCTATAATACCCTAGGATGACTATAATTAACAATTTAATGTATATTTAAAAATTGCTAGAAGAGTGGATTTTAAATGTTCCCAGCACAAAGAAATGATAAATGGGCTGGACGTGGTGGCTCATGCCTGTAATCCCAGGACTTTGGGAGGCTGAGGCAGGCAGATCACTGAGTTCAAGAGTTCAAGACCAGCCTGGCCAACATGGTGAAACCCCGTCTCTACTAAACATAAAAAAATTAACTGGGCATGGTGGTGAGTGCCTATAATTCCAGCCACTTGGGAGGCTGAGGCAGGAGAATCACTTGAGCCCTGGAGGTAGAGGTTACAGTGAGCTGAGATCGTGCCACTGCACTCCAGCCTGGGTGACAGAATGAGACTCCATCACAAAAAAAAAAAAAAGAAATGATAAATGTTTGAGGTGATAGGTATGCTAATTACCCTGATTTGATCATTATGGATCATATACATGTATTGAAATAGCACACTGTATCCCATAAATATGTACAATTACTACATGTTAATTAAAAATAATAATAGCTGGATGTGGTGTGTGCCTGTAGTCCCAGCTACTCGGGAGGCTGAGGCAGGAGGATCACTTGAGTTCAGGAGTTCTGGGCTGTAGTGTGCTGTGCTGATTGGGTGTCTGCACTAAGTTTGATATCAATAAGGTGACCTCCCAGGAGCCGGGGACCACCAGGTTGCCCAAGGAGGGGTGAATCAGCCCAGATCCAAAATGGAGCAGGTCAGAACTCCCGTGCTGATCAGTGGGACTGCACCTGTGAATAGCCACTGCACTCCAGCCTGGGCAGCATAGTGAGTTTCTAAAAAAAAATTAAGAAGAAATAGCAGGTTATAAAATTATACAGAAAGGTAGGTCTCAACCATAAAAAAGTGCTCTGCAGTTAAAAAAAAAAAAAAAAAAAAGAAGCGTGACTCTTCAGGAGCTCCACTTTCTCAGGGTTCCCGCTGTGTCATGCACACACCTCTAACAGCAATTTTATTCTGACAGTGTCTCTTTGCCTTGTCTCTCTCTCTCTCTCTCCACTGGACTGTGAGCATTTAAGGTGGGGAGCAGTTGGGTCTTAGTTCTCTTTGATAAAGTAGCATCCAGGACAGAATCTGGCCCTGAGTGGATGCTCAATCCACATCTGTGGAATGAATGAGCAGATGGATGAAAGGAAAGGACGGGAAGGCTGGGCCAGATCCCAAGCCACTCACTTCCTTGAAATCAGAGTTCCCCCAACCCACGGCCCACTAGGATTCTTTCCTAAAGCCTTTGGCAGTTTTGTTGCCTGAGAAACAAGAAGGTCCTTCTCAGGAGCAGGCTTTTCATCTATCATTTCCTCTAATCCTCATAGCAATAAAATATCAGAATTGTGATTCCTCATTAACATTTGCGGAAACTAAGCCTCAGGGGTTGACATTTGCTCAAGCTCTTATAGCTAGTAACTGGCAGAATTCAAATCTCCCTGTCTCCAAAATCCATATTCTTGTCTTAGAGACAAGACTGCAGAAGTGACCTTGGACAAGCCCCTTCTCCTGTGTGAGCCTTGGTTTCCCCTCTGGGTAATGATGCAGCGGGTCCTCAGAGGGCTCAGCTATCCATTTCCACTCAGATAGTCCATAATAATAAAATGTCCCAACTCATCCCTCCCCAGCCTCCCTGAATTACTGGAAGCAGCCTGGAACCTACCAGAATGTAGGACTGCAAGCTTGCCAAGCAAGGCCACGTTCACCTGGCTGGAGAAGAGCTCCTGTTCCTCCTCAACAATGAGAGAAAGCCCTGGGAGCATAAGAGTAACTCATCTGCAACTCACATAAACAGGTGTGCATGGGGTTGCTGGCCATTGCCTCACATCCCCCTGCCTTAACCCCCTGGGTTGGCATCTGAGGGTTGTGGAGGGGCTTCATGCTGGTTTTGCTCAGGTCTTATGGCCAAGAGGCACCAAGAAACACAATATGTCCCCCTACTCCAGTACACACCCCACCCACAGGGAAAACCCTTATAATAACAGCCCGCACCTGCACAGTCTCCCACCTTAGCCTAGTAAGGTAAACAGGACACGGATGGCAGCTGCATGTTATAGCTGGGATCCTGGGGCCCAGAAAAAGATAGTAATGTTCCAGAGACCACCCAACATTTAAGTGGCAGAACTGAGACTGAGTTCCAGCCCCCAGGCCAGTATTCAGTGCTTTCCTTCCAGAGCCCATGTTTGTCCAGGTCATGTGGCATATTTATTGACCCCTGCCACAGGCAGGTAACCATGAGGCCATGGAATGGGCAAGATGCAGCCTCTGCCCTTGAAGGATTACAGTTCAGAGGAACAGAAGGATAAGGTCTCATGCAGGAGTTAATAAATGAAGATTAATAAGATCACAAAACAAGTGGATGAGGTGTCAGAGCAGGGGGGTTCCGAGTGCTGCCCAGGAATGGCGGGCACAGAGTGGGAGCCTGCAGAGCCTGCTGAATGCAAGACTGGCTGACTGAATGAGGGGCTGTTTCATTACCCAGAGGGATGCAGGAGGGCTAGGGGTGGGGGATTGAGGGAGAGAAAGACAACCGAGCAGAGGTGTGGTGGAGGGATGAGCACCCACAGTTTGATATACATGCAGGATGCACCTCTGAAAGGAGAAATAAAGCTGTAAAAATTCAGTAAGACCACATTTTTGAACCACTTTAAATGCCAAGCCAAGTATTTTCAAAGATCCTCTGCAGATGAAGGCTGCTGTTATAAAATATGGTTTAGAAGCATTAATTTGGCAGCAAAACAGTAACTAATCAGAGAAACAACGGCAGCCCCTAGTGGATACGTGGGCAGGGTGAGCTGGAGGCAGGGAGGAAGATGAGGATGCCGTAGAGGCTGGGCCAGGGCCAGCCGGGGACAGTGGGAAGGGAAGAGCTGGTGGGTGACAGGGGCTGGCGTCTGACATCGCCTTCCTCTGATCCAACAGCTTGGCCTCCCTGCTGGCCAGCCTCAGCCTCACCCCATCAGGGGGTCAGTCCTGACCCAAGGGGAGAATAAGAAGGCATCCAGCAGTCAATCTCACAAGCCTTTCTGGTGGTCGGCTTCCTCTCTGGATGAAGCACATTAACACGGTGAAGTGCCTGGCATGGCCCCTGGCATACAGGACCACTCAGCCCCTAAACCCGGGCTTATATCTTTCAGACCCATAAGTGCCACTGCATCTGGATGTGGGACTCTTCCTCCAGCCTGCCAGAGTTGGAGTTAGGACCCTGAATCCCAAGCCGAGCTACATATGGCCCCGATGCCAGGAGCCACCCAGCCCTCCATATGGGCCTGTGTCTGTCCTCCTCATTCTTACTGCAGTTAACAATGCTGTATTTGCTTACTTGTTTGTCTCTGATATCCTCCAATGTCAGCTCTTCAACACTAAGACCCACACATCACTTGTTCACAATTATATCCTGCAACTAGCATGGTACCTGGCACATACAGACATCAAAAACGGTTGTGGGATGAATGAGTGACTATTACCCTCATAGTGGATGCCCTTACCCAGCCAGGGGGTCATGCTTATTTCCTAAGGGTCTGCCACCCCTTCCACCTCCGCTCTAGGTTGCCTCAGAGGCACTCACACCCCCATGGGATTCTACTCACCTCCTCACTGTCCTACCCTGATTTCACTGGACTTGTCCCAGACTGTCCTTAACCATCAGAGTCATGCCACGGGTTAAGGGCCTAAAGGACAAATAAAAGTCCTTCCGCACCCCATCCTCCCACTACTTACTGTGTGGTGGTGTCTATTATACACAGATGTCGTGGTTGTGTCTTTCTGAGACAGGGCCATCCTGGGGGCCACTAAAGAAGGCCCCTGCTCCCCTGCTAGAAGGAGGTAGGAAATGGAACTTCTGGGCCAGGCAGGGTGGGGGAGAGCTCAATCCCTCTTGGTCTGCATTTGGAAAATCTGGACGAATAGGAAGAACTCCTGGAGCCAGGGGAGAAAGATGGCACTGGGATCAAGGCAGGAGATACCCAAGCTGTGCCCCAAAAGAGTTTTCCAGGTTTGGGTACTGCCTGGAACAATTTCCATTGTTCTTCCCCAAGCCTTTATCTGAATGGTCTTTACCATCCCCACCCCGCTCTGAGCTGTCACCTGGCAGCTGCCCTTGGTTCAGGCTGATTCTTGGCTGCTGGAGGAACAGCGCCCCCTAGAGGCCAGGAAGGTGGGGCAGCAGAAGTCAGTAAGAGCCCCCTAGACCCCCTATGTCAGGGCTTGAAGAGCCTGGTGTCACAGCCAGCCTGGACATTTCTGAATTTTATTTAGCCCAAGAAGGCTGAGCTTCCTGTGGTGACTTCAGTCCAACAGTTAGTGACGCTGTTTCCCTCAGACCCACCCCAGGTGCAGGGGCAGGTGCAGGGGCAGGTGCAGGGGCAGGTGCAGAGATCGAGGTACCACCTCATCCCAGGGTGTCCCTCCTAAAGTCTTCTGCCTGCCCCGCCCTGCCCCGCCCTGCCCCAGGCCTTCTCAGTCTTGAGACAAGAGGTGGCTGCTTCCTACCCCGAGCTACGGAGAAGGGGCAAGCTTGGTGTGCAGGACTTTCCAGCGACTCCTTCGGAGTTGCTGGGCCGCTTAACTGGACCTCGAGATAACTTCTCCCAGAGCAGACGGGTGGGGACTGGTGGCCTCTCAGCTGTAACCTTTCTACACCAAATCCTGTTGTTTCGAGAGTTATTTCTGGAGCTACAGGGGGGATGGGAGACATTATTGCTCTTCATACCTTCAGAAGGTCTCTTTCAGGCACAGGAAAGGGGTTTTGGCATCTGCCGTGCTAGCAGTTTTCCACACTGAAACGTCCGTATCAGTCTTATGACTCAGAAATTCTGTTCCTGTACCTGTGATGAGGGAGTGAGGGGCAGCCGGAGAGTCCACCCGCCTGGGAGTAGATAAGGAAAGTGGGGTTGATGTGCTGCAAGCACACGGATTATGGATATAATGGATCTATCTTAGGAGTAGATAAGGAAAGTGGGGTTGATGTGCTGCAAGTACCCGCATTATGGATATAATGGCTCTATCTTAAAATCAAAGTGTTTAATGAGAAAAGTAGGAAACCAGGTGAGATTATTATACATAATGCCATTCCTGTACGTTAAAAATACATGCATAGACACGTGCTTATTTTTAGCATTGTGTTATTGCCTCTGGTGTTAAAACGAACACATGACTCTCTGGCACCTGTACGGAAAAGACTTAAAATACTTATTTTTAGGATATGAGGTGAAGGTTTTTGTCTAAAATCTGGACACTAACTTCATAGGCAGAGATGATTACATAACATCTCTCTTATGTTAAGGACTTTTTAATCTGGAACTTTTGCATAGTCACATAGCTGGAAGGAATTTCGGTGGTATTTTCAATAATTCAGTACTATTTTTTAAATGTGCTTGAAAATTCTATAAATTGACTTAGGAATACTATACTTAACTGGGAATGTAAGTATACATGCTATATTTTTACATATGTATATCCACGATATATTTTGCTCCTCAAATTATTTTTCATCTTCACATTGCATTGGCCCTAAGTTTGAAATAACAAGCTTATTCTAAGCAGAGAGGAAACTGGTGAAGTAGGATGATTTTGAAGAGAGTTTTGAGAAGTATTCTCCCTTTAAAACTCTTGAAAAAAATCATAGCCACAACATCACACCTAAAAACAGTTAACAATAATTTTAATGTAATCAAATATCCAGCCACTGTTCAAATTTCTAATGGTGTTTTATATGTCACCAAAAATATTTTTATTTTGTTTAGATTGTTTGAATCTTGATCTAAATAAGTTTTGCAGGTTGTGATTCTAACTATGAGTTTCCTCCACATTTCTGTTCGCTTTTCTTTACAGCCTATTTGTTTAAGAAACTAGATAATTAGGCCTGGTGCAGTGGCTCACACCTGTAATTCCAGTACTTTGACAGGCCGAGGAGGGTGGATCACTTGAGCCCAGGAGTTCGAGACCAGCCAGGGCAACATAGCAAAACCCTATCTCTGCCAAAAACAACCAAAAATTCACCAGGTATGGTGGTGTGCACCTGTAGTCCCATCTCCTCAGGGGGGCTGAGGGAGGAGAATCACTGGAGTCTGGGAGGTTAAGGCTGTAGTGAGCTGTGATCATGCCACTGCACTCCAGCATGGGTGACGGAGGAGACCCTGTCTCAAAAGAAAAAAAAAAAAAAAGAGAAAGAAACTAGATCATTTATCCTGTAGAGCTTCCCACAGTATAGAATGAGTGATTGCATACCCATTTTGTCCTTTAATATTTTCTTCTATCTCATGTATTTCCTGTAAATTGCCATTTGAATCCAGATTTAGGTCCAATTTTTGGCAAGAGTACTTCATAGGAGGCCTATGAGGTCCGGTTATCTCAATTTGTGATATTAGCAGATATTGCTGATCAGTGCCACTATCCGTTAATTAGGGGTTGCCACATGGTGATATTCTAATTCTACCATTTCTTCTTGATTTATGAGCTGAATTACTTCTATAAAGAGAAATGTCTCCTTATCCACTATTTGGTTACCCAGTAGTAGTTTGTACAGTACAGGCAGCATAAATGCTCAATTATTTCTCTTTATCAGTTTATGAACCACTGAATACCCCAAAGGTGACCAATTAGATATGTTTTAGTATCATTATGAACTCATGGAGTTAAACATATTTGATGTGCTTCAATCCTTTGGAATTTTTACCTTTATTGATGCAAAAATGGTCCCATCTTTGGCCAGAAGGGGCCTCTTCAAGTTGACTCCTGAGTCCTTTGGACCCCACCCTAGGTGTCCTAGAGAACTTTCTTGCCATCTGATATGGCCAATGTTCCAGTCCCCTGTTGTCCATTTCCTGTCTCAGACCTGGAATCAATTACTTTTTCAGGGAACACTAGTTCTTTTACTGGGTATATTTCAAGAATACAATCTAGGCATTGGGGTGCTCATAGCTACTGAAATGCTTATTGTTCCTAGGTATTTTCTGAGGTCAGAACTAGGAAATACATTTTTTCTCAATATAAATATAAAGCACATCATAAGTTCATATTGATACTTTCAATTAAATTTAGGTCTATAGGGTATTTGCACAACCTCTTCCTTCTTCCATCTGCACCTCCTTTCTCCCATGTCCAGAATCTCATTTCTCAAAAACACCAGGAATTCCAGAATTAAAATTTCACATAATTTCTCATTTGCTTCTTTCCCCATTGCACGCAACAGTCTCAGAACACCAATACCAAGTCTCCCATCAGCCAAGTGACTGTTGAAAACAATTTAAGATTTTTGTTTGTGCATTTGCAGTTATTTTTGTCTGCAAGCTATATCGTTTTGGGGTTGTACAGTCAAATTACTGTGTTTAGAACAGTTCATCTGTGTGCTGACTCCACCAACCAGATGCACATTATGTTTATTAGCTTCTTTTTAGGTTTCATTTTTATGTAATTTTTTTACTTTTATGAAATACTCAGTTCCAAAGTCACATGTACAAAACAAGCTATCTTCAAATAAGCCCAGCTTCCATCCCTATGTCTTCCATTCTGCTCCCTGTCTCCTCCTAAAGGTAGCCACTTTTCATTGCTTTATCCTTCCATTGCTTGTGTGCTTTTAAATATAAGCAGATATACTGATACGTTTATATATTTGCATCCCTGCCTTCCTTAGAGAACTATGAGACACACATTCCTTTTCTTAATAATATATTCTATATAGAAACAGTCTTCACTCCTTTCTCCAGCTGCCTAGTACTTCTTGGCATGGCTGTATGATAGTTTATTCAGCCAGCTTAATGACAGACATTTGGGCTGTTTCTCATTACAAATAGTCCTGCAACTAATTGCCTTTTTTTGTTACGTTTTGTTTTGAGAGAGTCTTGCTCTGTTGCCTAGGCTGGAGTGCAGTGGCTTGATCTGGGCTCACTGCAACCTCAGTCTCCTGGGTTCAAGTGATTCTCCCCGCTCAGTCTTGTGAGTAGCTGGGACTACAGGCGCACGCCACCACACCCGGCTAATCTTTGTACTTTTTTAGTAGAGATGGAGTTTCACCATGTTGGCCAGGCTGGTCTCCAATTCCTGGCCTCAAGTGATCCACCCACCTCAGCCTCCCAAAGCACTGGGATTACAGATGTGAGCCACCGCGACAGGCTTGCCTTTTGTATTTTGATCCGAGTTCATTTTAGATGCAAATTCTATACATCCTTATTTCACAGAGTTTTTCTATATTACCAATGTGGTCAAGACTCTCCCCTACTTAAAACCCATCAACAGCTTCTGATCACTCATAGGATAGAGTTCAAACTCAACTCAACAGACAGCCCCCACCAGACCCTGCCTGGCCCCTCATATTGGTCTATCTTCTTGTCAGAGGCATTTGAACCAGAGCACCTCCATTTTGAGTGAGGGCTAGGAAAATGGGGCTAGGAATTGCTGGGCTGCATTCTCAGAAAGTCAGGCATTCCTGACCTCTAGATGTTTACAGTTAAGGGAAAAAAATAATAATGTTTACTAAACAGACCCAGACTTGGGAATGTCCAGATATCCTGATATCTGGAGAACAAAGGCATTCCTAATTTTGCTTTAAAGATAATACTATTGATTCTTGCAAAATATCATAATTAAGAAAATTAATTCTTTATCACAAACCCTTGTAGCAGAGCACATCTCTCCATATATACAAGCGTTGTACCTAGGGTGGACGCATTCCTCCTCTTACTTTCGGGAACGTCCTGCTCTGTCTATGGAGTAGCTGTCCTTTCACCACTTTACCTTCTTAATAAACTTGCTTTTACTTTGCACTGCGGACTTACCCTGAATTATTTCTTGTGCAAGATCCAAGAACCCTCTCTGGGGGTCTGGATCAGGACCCCTTTCCCGTAACATTCTGGCCCTCTCTACCTAGCACCTCCTATGCCCCCTCCACCCAGGAGAAAGCCCATACTTTCCTGACCCTGGCTGCCCACACATGCTCTACTCTCTGCTTAGAAGGCTTGGTGTCCTTCTTTTCTTCACCTGGCTAACTCTGTAGGCTGTGTGAACTTATCAGTGTCAATTCATGGATTTCCAGGCTGTGATTTTCTTTCTTTGTTTTTTCTTTTCTTTCTTTCTTTCTTTCTTTTTTTTTTTTAAAGAAGATGAGGCCTTTAGAACCTGGGCTGTGATTTTCTTATGTCCATCTCCTCCTTGTTGATGACACCTTCAGAGCTGGGGCTGACTTATATCCCCAGTGACTGGGCACAGTGACTCATGCCTATAATCACAGTGCTTTGGAAGGCGCAATCTGGAGAATTACTTGAGCTCAGGAGTTTGAGATCAGCCTGGGTGACATAGCAAAACCCCATCTCTACAAAAAAATTTAAAAATTAGCCAGGTGTGGTGGCTGCTCTTGTAGTTCCAGCTACTTAGGAGGCTAAGGTGGGAGGATCTCTTGAGCCCAGGAGTTCAAGGCTGCAGTGAGCTAAGATGGCACCACTGCACTCCAGCCTGGGCAAGAGAGCAAGACCTGGTTTTATATATTTTATACACACACACACATATATATAATATATAGGTATATTATATACACATACACATACATACATATATATCCCTAATGACCAACAGAAGCCCAGTGGCTCTATGGGCTCAGTAAATGTTTGTGGAATGAATGAATACTTGTCTTGCCTTTCCTTTCAAATAAACAAAAACAGCTCCAGGTCACAGCTGTGCCTCTTGCCAACCAGAGAAGCAGCTGCACTATAATGAAATATCCTTGGTGTTATTCTTTCTGTTATCCTTCTGAAGGGAAAACATTTTACTCTTGTTAGGTGTTTATGAGAAAGACTGGAGCTATCATCATTGTGGGGGTAGGGGGAGGAGGAGACTTTCTAATCCAGAAACTCAAGTAGTCCAAGAATTTTATGACAAAGTTCTGGTTCTGTTGGAAAAAACAGACTCAGAGCCAGCAAGTATTGGGCAGACAAAGGCAGGCCCTGGCTGGCGGCCCTCCCCTCTGTGGCAAGTCCATGGGCCTTCTCACATTTGGGTCCTTTAGAGTCTGGGAAGTCCCCCAGGTTCATCTCTGAGATCCCACCACCAGGGCAGACCCTGACAGTCTCCTAGGCTACCTTCAAGACGGGTTTCCCCCAGCATGGCAAAACCAATTCTACCCATGCCCTTCCCATTGGCTCAGGCTTTGGGGCTCCCTGCCTTTTCTCCTGTCTGCACCAAAGGTGGTGAAAGGCTCAGTTAAACTCAAATTGCAGCCTCTACCATCTGCTGCCACTGTGATCCTTGACCCCAGCATGGAAAGCCCTCACTGTGTGCCATCCCTGGAGAGGGGCATGTGAGGTATGTGGCTGCAGCAGCGCACACACTCACGTCTTTCCCCTTCCCCGTAAACATCTCCACCTTGGTGACACCACATCCAAGGAAGTGTGTGGGCAGCTCAGGAAAAGCCCGGGAGGGGAGCAGAATTTCCAATTTGGAAAGTTCTCAAAGAACCACGGAATCAGAGGAGCCCCTGTCAGAAAGGACTTGATACTCACCCAGGATATTCCAAAGGGGTGTCCACATGGGAGGGCTCCAGATCCCTATCCCAGGGATCACCAAAGAGGCCCCGCTTTGATTGTTTTAAATTGTGGTACCACAGTGTATTATCTCATTCGAAGAAAGAATTCTGCTTTAAAACATGTTTTTAAACTCTGCAAAATAATATTGACCCTGGTGCAGTTTCTTGCCTAATATAAAAATTGCCTTTACTATGGCATCTCTGTCACACAACCATACAGACTTACATACTCCCAGTGCCAGGAGTTCCTTTTTACTCCTAAGATGCCATCCAATTGTTGGGTAGCTCTGTTTATCAAAAGGAGCCCCCAACCGTTTTTTCATGGCTCACTGCATGCCTCCTGTTCCTGGTCCTCTTCCACATGACAGGGCTGTGGCTCCTTGAGACAGAGCCCACATCCCTTCCCTCTCCCTAGCTCATCCCTTCTCCATATTAAGTGTCCTCAGGTCTTTGGTCTGCTCCTTTGATATTTAACAGACCATTGCCTGCCCTAAAGGGACTCTCTTGTCAGAAGTAAAAATGTTTTATGGTTATCACCTCAATTTGCTCTGCCACTGTTTCCAAATAGCAATTGCTTTTCTTTTTAGAGTAAATGTTGTTGTTTTTCACTTGTGAGTTCTTGCCCCTTTTAAAGGTGTGAAGATTGAAGGCTAGCTTCCCCCACCTTCCCCCCGCCCCCCACAGGTTTCAGATTTTTCTCCCTAGGCTTTCATAGTACTCCCCACTCCACCCTCCCCTCCGGTCACACTTGTTGCTGACAGGGTAACAGCAGCCTTACAATGAGGATACTTCAGGTGCACAGAATTGTGAAGCAAAGAATAAAGACTAAACTACAAGTAAAGCCATTTGATGAACCATCCCAATAGAATCATGTTGAAATCGATGGTTCTGACTGTGCATGAGAATCCCCCAGATGACTTGTTAAAATACAGATTTCAGGCCGGGCACGGTGGCTCACACTTGTAATCCCAGCATTTTGGGAGGCCAACATGGGCGGATCACCTGAGGTCAGAAGTTCAAGACCAGCCTGACCAACTTGGTGAAATACAAAATTAGCCAGGCGTGGTGGCATGTGCCTGTAATCACAGCCACTCGGGAGGCTGAGGCAGGAGAATCACTTGAACCCATGAGGCAGAGGTTGCAGTGAGCCGAGATTGTGCCATTGCACTCTAGCCTGGGCAACAAGAGCGAAACTCCATCTCAAAACAAACAAACAACAACAACCAAAAAACCCCACAGATTTCTGGGCTCGCTTGAGAGTTTCTGATTCCAGAGGTCTGGATGGGGCCTGGGTATTTGAATTCCTATCTGTTCCCAGGTGATGCTGATGCTACTGGTCTTGGAACTGCATTCTGAGAGCCACTGGAGTACACAGCTATATTAGTCCACTTTCATACTGCTATGAAGAAATACCAGAGACTGGGTAATTTATAAAGAAAAAGGGGTTTGTTTAATGGATTGACAGTTCCACATGGCTGGGGAGGCCTCACAATCATGGTGGAAGGCAAAGGAGGAGCAAAGGCACGTCTTACATGGTGCCAGGCAAGAGAGTGTGTGCAGGGGAACTGCCCTTTATAAAACCACTGGATCTTGTGAGACTTATTCACTATCACTAGATGACCAGAGGAAAAAACCCACCCCCCATGATTCAATTACTTGCCACTGGGTTCCTTCCACAGCACGTGGGGATTCTGGGAGCTATAATTCAAGATGAGATTTGGGTAGGGACGCAGCCAAACCTTATCAATGGCCATGGAGAAATATCCCCAAAGAGGGCAAGGTTGCAAGGCACAGAACTGTTTCTAAGTGCCCAGTAGGAAAGCATGTGCCTGGGCCTGCGCAATCCACAGCTGCCTGGGCTTACCTGGGCTTCTTCCTGAGGGGCTTCCTCCCTTACCAGCAGCACCACCTCACAAATCAAGTCTCACAGGGCTGGATGCAGAGCAGCCGACACATCTAACCTTACCTTGCTGACCATTCTATCTTAGAGAGCAAAGGAAACTTCTCCTTTGGATCCAATTTTGGCCACTTAAGAAAGAATTGACAAGAAAACAGCCATTCTTGTCTTGGAGGTGGCAATACCTAAGCATAGTCATGCCCTCATCATGCATTTAAAACAGCTGCGTATGTTAAATACCTGCAGACATTTCCTAGAGACCTTAAAAAGGCAAATTTCAAAATTCTGAGAACACAGGTTTTCAGGATATGTGACATCCAATGGATGAGAACTACTTTAAAGTAACAATAACAATCACAGCTCTGGAGAAAGAGAAGCCAGATCTGGGTTGACATCAGGGCAAAGAGATGTTAGGATTTGGAGGTTTCTGTTAGTTTTAAAATATTTAACACCACCTGAGTATCAAAGACTGACAACAAACTGTGAAATTTCCCAGACCAAGAGGGAAGGCAATTATGTTCAAGGGGCAGAGCTGTCAATTGGTGGCCAATATATGCAGACAAGGAGCCTTCATCTTTTGGCATCTTAACTCCAGTTGCTGAATTCATCTCACCTTGCAGCCTTATCAAAGCTTTGCCCCTCCCCTGACCCTGTTTTTTTGTTCCCCCCTCCCCCGCTAGAAAGTCACTTTGCCAAGATCCCAAAATGCCAACGTTTTCAAACCATCATCAGCTCTTATCAGAACTTAGATGGGCTTTAACCAGAATGTATGTATTTCCTATTTTAACCTTTAAAAGCAGTTGTGCCAGTACCTGCTGAGGTTTGATGAGGATTGTTTTATGACAGCAGGTTCCAGAGCTTTCCATTGCTTTGTGTTTTGGCCATGCTTGCCTCATCCTTCTATTATTACCTAGCAAGGAAAGAATTTCCTTTTCTTTTTCTAGTCTAAACATTCTCCCAGGAGAAAAGCCGTTGGCTTCTCTATTGACTAATAAGCCCAAAGAGCCCATTAATAAAAATTAAAGTTTATTTAGAAATTCATGGTAGGTATGAATCAATATCATTCATTATTAATCTTATTTTTGCTACCTGGTAGAGCATAAAAAGTGGATCAGCTTCCTAAGCTTGCACTGAAGGAGTGGATACAGGGTTTGCTTTTTAATGAAGCATATCAGACTAGTCCTGTTGATGGTTCTGCCGCCAAAATGTGCCCACTCTGTTCCCACAACAGTTGCTCTACCCAAGGGCCCATTATTCCCTTTCAGAGGCGTCTACACCCTCCTACTGATCTCCCCACCTACTAATAATCCGTTCTCCACACACTTTCCTCAAAACGCAGATCTGGGCACCAGTTCCTCTCTCATAACCCGCAGGATCAAATCCAAACTCCTCCTTGGAGAGTGCTACAGAGCCTCCGTCCCCGCCTGACCTGCCTTCCCAGCTTTGCTTCGCCCAGACTCCCAGCTCAGCACACCTGACCTGCTATTCCAGCCCCCTTCTAGCCATTGCTAGTCTCTCCGGCAGGCAGGAGCTCATTCAGTCATTCGTTTCTTCCCTCAGCACACATCAAGCCCCTATTCTGTTCCTGGGCAACAGCTTTAAGAACAACAGTAATAGAGTCAGGAGCAGTGGTGCTGGTCTGAAATCCCAACTACTCTGGAGGCTGAGGTGGGTGGATCACTTGTGGCCAGAAGTTCAAGTCCAGCCTGCGTAACATAGTGGAAACCCCCGCCTCTAAATATTTTTTTTAATTAGGTTGGTGCAAAAGAATCATGGTTTCTGCCATTACTTTTAAATGGTAAAATCTGCAATTATGTTTGCACCAACCTAATAATTAAAAAAACAGTAATAACAGCTAACATTTATTGAGGACTTTTTGTGCCAGTCACTATTCTTCAGGTAAGAACTCATTTAATCCACACAATGACCCCATTAGGTAAATACAGGAACTTAACCCCAATTAGCAGTAATTAAAATAGAGACCCAGAGAAGCTAAGGAACTTGCCCAAGGTCAGATTTCACAGTTTATGGGTGAAGATCCATAAATGTTGTGGTGGAAGTGTGAAATTATAGTGGAAGACCAAGGGGCTTCAACCATTCATTCATCCATCCATCCACTCATTCACTAAGTGGTTTTTTTTGAGCAGCTATTATGTTCCAGGAACTGTTCTAGGTGCTTGGAAATATGAAAGAAGAAAACAAACCTGCCCCCCGGGATCTTCTTATATTCTAGTGGAAGGAAACAGACATTATAAATAAATTATGTAGTGTGTTTGAAGGTGGTGTGCTGTGGGGAAAAAACAAGGGCAGGTTTAGGGGCTGGGGATTAAGTATGTGGGTGGCAGTTTGCAGTATTAAATAGGGTGGTAAAGGGCAGCTGCGTGGAGCAGATGACTTTCACCAAGAGCTAAGGGATGTAACGCAGTCATCCTACAGCTATCTGGGAGGAACATTCTTGGGAAAGGCAACAGCTCCTGCAAAAGTCCTGAGGCAGAAACTTGGTGTGCTTGAGGAACTATAATGTGTCCAGTGTGGAGGGAGAGGAGTAAATGAGGGGAAAACAGTAGGAGATTATCTTGTAGGGCTTCTTAGTTATTGTAAGGACTTTGGCTCTTACCCTGAGTGAAATGGGGAAGGGTGGCAGGCGTTCTATGCTCTGGTGCACTGTAGAGAGTGAATAATGGAGAAGCAGGTGGAGGGTGGGGAAGAGGCAATCATGTTAATGCAGCCAAGAGATGACCCAGGCAGTGGCAGTGGGGATGGCGAGAAGTGGCTGGATTGGACATGAAGTGAAAGAGGGGAGTCAAAGACTCCAAGGTTTCTGGTTGGGAGAGTAAGGAAGGCTTCACTGGGACTGACTAGGAGGTCTTAGGGACCTGTCTCCTTGACAGGTAGTTGTATACAGGTCTGTTCCTCTGATTTGATAGTTAGCTATTAAAGGGCAAGGCCCCCATGGCAGCCATTTGTGTTTCAGGACCACCATTTTGCACAACTCCTGGGTGCTCCATTCACAGTGTAACCTATGGGCAATGCGTTGCTGCACCACAATGTTTCACCTGTGAACAGCTCAATAAACAACGTTTGAAGGAAGAAAGGCAGGTGGGCGGGCGTCTCTTTGGATTATCACAGATTCATTTGAAGTCACACACCCCAAACTGGAAATCGCTCATTTAAATTCATTTAGTACTAGCTTTACCCTTTTTAAAAATAACATCTACTTTTTAAAAAATTCCTACAGACTTTTTTTGTCTTTGAAAGTTAAATTGTTAAATTCATCATCTCCACTTTTAAATTCCTCTCATAAAAAGGCAGTGTTTCTTCCTGTCTGTTTAAATCATATTCCACACTGAAATTGGTTATGTAACTTAGGAATGAAAACAATGTCAGGCCTTACTTTTAGTTTGTCCCCTGGGAGGTTGGGCATGGGGGAGGGTGTACAAGAAACTTATTGAGGTAGAGGTGGAAAATCAATAAAGTCACAAACATAAAGCAATTTAATTAACTCATTCTTAATTAACTGGGAAATATAAAATTATTTTCAATAAATGTATCTAATGCAAAATACACTCCAATTCCAACCGGTTACTAGGGGAAAGCAGGCAGAGAGAAAATGTCAGAGCTGGAAAGAAATGGAAAGATCCACTAGTTTGACCTCTTCCTTAGCTCTCTGCTGGGGAAACAGACCCAGGGAATATGAGAGAGCTACCTGGCAACAGTTTTAATGTTGAACATCCCACTACTGAATGGCGGTCAGAACTTCTGACATCAGCTCAGTGCTTTTCCCAGACACTGTTCTGCAGCTTCCTGTGAAGGCAGACACAGAAAACAAGACGATGGGCTTTCAAAACCAGGCTTTTTGTTTTGTTTTGTTTTTGGAGACGAAGTTTTGTGTTGTTGCCCAGGGGATCTCAGCTCAACGCAACCTCCACCTCCCAGGTTCAAGCTATTCTCCTGCCTCAGCATTCCCAAGTAACTGGGATTATAGGCATGTACCACCAGGCCCGGCTAATTTTGTATTTTAAGTAGAGACGGGTTTTCTCCATGTTGGTCAGACTGGTCTCGAACTCCCGACCTCAGGTGATTCGCCTACCTCGGCCTTCCAAAGTGCTGGGATTACAAGCGTGAGCCACCCTGCCTGGCCTAAAACCAGGCTCTTAAAGCAACTCAGAGCAACTAGACCAACGGTTCTAAATAGAAGGTGATTTTGCACCCCTGGGACACTTGGGCAATGTCTGGAGACATTTTTGTCTGGCACACCTTGGCTGGGGGAGGGAGATACTAGCATCTCATGAGTAGAGGCCAGGGATGCTAAGATACTACTAAGCACAAGACAGCCCTCCCCGCCCCTCTTGAAGAATTATTCTGCACAAAATGTCAACAGTGCCACCGCTGAGAAGCCCTGAGCTAGAACGAGCTTTCGACCCTAGCCGCCTAATAGAATCACCTGGGCCACCTTGGACCATCTGAATCAGAATCTCCAGGGAGAGGAGCCAGGCATCGATATTTTTGAAAAGCTCCCCAGATGGTCTTTAATGTGCCCCAAGTTTGAGAATCACTGATTAAACCTTCACAAATTGGAAAATGAACAAATAATCAAGCATATAAGACATTTATGGGCTGGGCGCAGTGGCTCACGCCTGTAATCCCAGCGCTTTGGGAGGCTGAGGCGGGCTGATCACGACGTCGGGAGATCGAGACCATCCTGGAGAATACTGTGAAACCCCGTCTCTACTAAAAATACAAAAAAATTAGCTGGGCATGGTGGCTGGCGCCTGTAGTCCCAGCTACTCAGGAGGCTGAGGCAGGAGAATGGCGTGAACCCGGGAGGTGGAACTTGCAGTGAGCCGAGATCGCACCACTGCACTCCAGCCTGGGCGACAGAGTGAGACCAGGTCTCAAAAAAAAAAAAAGACATGTAGCCCCTATTACATGTCTGACGGAAACTGAAGGAAACATAAAGAAGTCAGGGAGCTTACAGCACGGATGAGAAACAAACCAAGAAGAACTGTCATTCATTGAGGGTAAGTTAGGCAACAAATGAAGAGCAAGGGTGGGAAGAGTGATGGGAAAGGGGGTAGCGCGCAGCGCACGGCAGCAGTGGGAAACCAGGACTCCCTGTGATCTTTGCCAAAGCTAAGCCTATTCGGTGGAGACTGCCTCATTCATTTTGCTTCTTGTTATACCTTTACTTCTATGATCAAAGAATTCCTTTCTCACTCTGCTAGAACCAGATTCACTGCTTATCTTTCTCCTAAAATTATAATTGTACATAACTTAATAATATTAAATATAATATATTCTATGAGTAAATCCAGGCTGCATTATTATTTTTCTTTAACGTTATACACGCAATTTTGTGTAACTGATACATTTAAAAAATAATTGTCCTCCAACTGTGATTAGGTTAAGCCTATCTTTCCTAGTGGGAAGTTGGTTCCTTAAGGATATCTTGGTCAGATTCCTTTGCCTGCCTGTCGTTTTGTGGCTATAGCTCCCTCATTTCACTATTTAAAACACAGTATTTAAGACACAGTCTTCTTCATTTTTGACTGGTCTCTATTCAAAACTGGTTTCCCTTAGAGGCCCTGGTGGTTCTAGGCAGTGATTGTCAATCCTAAAGAGATTCAGTGCTCCCTTGCTATAATTATGTAGTAGCATTTGCTTTACAATCTTGAAATGAAATTCATGGGTAGTATAACTTATCTACATATAAAAATTTAGAAAGATCAATATGTACTGCTTACTTCTCTTCCCCTCTCTATTCTGTATCCTCCTATGGCCTGGTCTGCCCTGTGATTACCTCCACAGATTGCATCAGCCCACCTCCCTAGCTCTCCAGCTTCATGGTGCAGCAGGCCAGTGGGAGGCACAGACAGGAGATGCAACAGAGGAGGAAAGAGATGAGGGCATTTATTCCCTGACCCACCAAGATACAGGCCTGTCTCTCTGGTCACAGCTCATGGAGGTAGGGGGAGGAGGGGCTGGGCTTCACCAACATCATACCTGTCCCAGGCCCCTTCAGGACAAGGGGCAGTAAGGACTTCTGCTGTTGCTTATCCCAGGGTGTCTCACCAAGCCCAGTTGGTTCCCTTAAACCTGCCCTCTACTCTGCAAATATTGAACCCCCCCATTTCCTGTTGTGGAAATGGTGGTGGGGGTGGGGGCTTACTGATACACAGTGTAATGCTCTAATTAGAATAGAAAGGAGGAAAAAAAGGAAAGTAATTTTTATTAAAGGAGTATTATTTCAATATGTAAATACTTGAATATGACTTTACCACAGACATATTGAAGTACTGTGGTCACATGTTTGCACTGCAAATGGGCTAAGGACAAATGCAGGCAGTGGCAATGTCATTTATGACTTGGTTTTCTAAATGGCAAATAACTCTTGAGAATGTTCTGAATAAAACAAAGCATCACATTCCTTTGATTTACATAGTAGCTGAATTTCTGGAAATGCTATGTACATGAAAACTGTATAAAAATAGTTTTTTTTTAGAGTTTAATTCTAGGGTTAATAGAGTTTAATTCTAGGCTCAAATGATCATAAGCAGGCCTTTCATCTCCATCAGGGGTCCACAACCCCTGGGCCACAGACCAGTACTGGTTCACAGCCTGTTAGGAATCAGGAGCTGAGTGACAGGTGGGTGAGGGAGTGATGCTGCATCTGTATTTACAGCTGCTTCCCATCACTGTCATTACTGCCTGAGCTCCGTCTCCTGTCAGATCAGTGATGGCATTAGATTCTCCAAGGATTCAAACCCTACTGTGAACTGCACATGCAAGGGATATAGGTGGTATGCTCCTTATGAGACTCTAATGCCTGATGATCTGTCACTGTCTCCCATCACCCCCAGATGGGACCATCTAGTTGCAGGAAAACAAACTCAGGGCTCCCACTGAGTCTACATTATGGTAATTGTATTAACATAATTATTTCATTATATATGACAATGTAATAATAATAGAAATAAAAGCACAATAAATGTAATGTACTTGAATCATCCTGAAACCATCCCCACAACACTGGGTCCCTGAAAAAACTGTCTTCCACGAAACTCCTCCCTGGTGCCAAAAAGGTTGGGGACTGCTGATCTACATGAATGTCCACTGGAATGTTCTAAAACCATGAAAGACAGAGGACAATTAGTTATTGTACAAGACTGTCTCATAAATTGCAGCATCCTAGGATTCCTGATCCTGCTTTTTTTGGGGGGGGACGGAGTCTCGCTCTGTAGCCCAGGCTGGAGTGCAGTGGTGCGATCTCAGCTCACTGCAACCTTCCTCTCCTGGGTTCAAGCAATTCTCCTGCTTCAGCCTCCTGAGTAGCTGGGATTACAAGCGTGTGCTACCACGCCCAGCTAATTTTTGCATCTTTAGTAGAGACGGCGTTTCACCATATTGGCCAGGCTGCTCTCAAACTACTGACCTCAGGCGATCCGCCTGCCTCGGCCTCCCGAAGTGCTGGGATTACAGGTGTGAGCCACTGCGCCTGGCCGACCCTGCTCTTTAAATCCTTTCAAAATGTCCCAAGGGTGCTCTCATTGAGCACTAAATTTCAGGGGATTGCAGTGGGGTGGGGTAGTTGTGTAGTCTGCTGGGGGGCAGATGGAGCCGCGGGGTGGGGGGTGGTGACCATTTCTGGTGAGGATGTGCTTCTCTCTCAGGTGGTCATCACTATTCTTGGCTCACACTGATTAGTGAAGCCTTCTGAGGAGTGGCTTTCTGGTGGGAAAGTCATGTGAGTTACGTTTTTTCTTTTTTTTTGAGACGGAGTCTGGCTCTGTCACCCAGGCTGGAGTGCAGTGACGTGATCTCAGCTCACTGCAAGCTCCGCCTCCTGGGTTCACGCCATTCTCCTGCCTCAACCTCCTAAGTAGCTTGGACTACAGGCGCCCGCCACTACGCCCGGCTAATTTTTTGTGTTGTTTTAGTAGAGACTGGGTTTCACCGCGATAGCCAGGATGGTCTCGATCTCCTGACTTTGTGATCCGCCCGCCTCGGCTTCCCAAAGTGCTGGGGTTACAGGTGTGAGCCACCACGCCCAGCCTGTTTTTACTTTTTAAAATGGGCTTATGATGATAGAATTCACCTGCCTTAAAATTCACCCATTTACAGTGCACAATTTGAGTAAAAAAAAAATAGAATGATTAAGACTTACTATTTGAGAGCACAACAGGGTAACTATAGTCAATAATAACTTCATTGTACATTTTAAAATAACTTTAAACACTTAAAAGAGTGTAAGGGGATTGTTTGTAACTTAAAGGACAAATGCTTGAGGGGATTGATACCCCATTCTCTATGATGTGCTTATTTCACATTGCATAAGTGTATCAAAACATCTCTTGTAACTCATAAGTATATATACCTACTATGTACCCATAAAAATTAAAAAAAAAATTTAAAAAATGAAGTGCACAATCCAGTGGTTTTTAGTACACTCAGAGTATTGCGCAAGTATCACCATAATCTAATTTTAGAACATTTTCATCACCCCAAAAAGAAATCAGGTACTTAGCCAACACTCCATACCCCCATCCTCAGCTCCAGGCAAACATTAATCTACTTTGTCTCTACATTTCACATAAATGGAATTATACAATATGTGGACTTTTATGATTGGCTACTTTCACTTAGGATAATGTTTTTACGGTTCATCCATGTTGTAGCACGTATCACTACTTTGTTCCTTTTCATGGCTGAATAATATTCCATTGAATATTCCATTGAATACACCACGTTTTATTTTATCCATTTATCACCTGATGAAAGTACAGATTGATTCCATTTTGGGGGCTAATACGAATAGTTCTGCTATGAACATTCTTGTACATGTTTCTGTGTGGATATGTTTTCATTTCCCTTGGGTATATACCTGGGAGTGGAATTGCTTGGTCATATGGTAACTCTATATTTAACTTTTTGAGGAACTGCCAGACTGTGTTTTCCAAAGCAAATGGATCATTTTGCCTTCCCACCAGCAGTGTATGAGGGTTCCAATTTCTCCACATCCTCTTCAACACTTGTTGTCTGCTTTTTCATTACAGACACATGTTTAAAAGGATCCAAAGTGGTATTTCAGTGTGGTTTTTATTTGTATTTTCCTAATGAGCATCTTTTCATGTGTTGGTTGGCCATTTGTGTATCTTCTTTGGATACATATCTATTCAGATAATTTTCCCGTATTTTAATTGGGTGATTTGTTGTTTTGTTTCTTAGTTCTTGGGCTATAAGAATTCTTATACGTTTATATATTCTAGATATATAAATATAAATCACTTAGCAAGTATATGGTTTGGAAATATTTTCTCTCATTCTATAGGTTATCTTCTCACTTTCTCGGTGGTGTCTTTGAAGCACAAAATTTTTAATTTTGATGAAGTCCAATTTATCTATATTTTTGTTTCATTCTTTTGCATGTAGCTATCCAGTTGTTCCAGCATCATTTGTTGAAGAGGTTATTCTTTCCCCATTGAATTTTCTTGATACCCTTGTCTATAAATGTGAGATTTTATTGCTGAACTCTCAATTTGAATCCATTGATCTATATGCCTATCTTTATGCCAGTACCATACCACGCTGTCTTAACTACTGCACCCACATATGTTTCTAAATGGGACTTACAAGGGCCTCCCCTAATTCATACTTGTCCTTACATGGGGAATCCAGCTCCTGTTCAACCTGTCCAGAACTGACAAAACCCACAGGGCTTAACAAAGAAGTAAATTGGAAATCATGCTGCGCAAGGACACTTCCACAGTCTTGGACACACCCGACTCCCATGAAAACAGCTCATTAAGATGCAGTCGAAGTGTGTGAACCACATGCGAGTTAGTGAACTAACAGATGGGACCACCACAAGAATTAACAGAATAATCCCAAAGTATTTTAAGATATATTTAAATATCCAAAGAGATAAAGAATATGAAGATCACAGGAACAGACTAAAAGAGACATTAAAAAATACAGTCACTAAATAAACTGATATTGTGTCAGCTCTCTCTCATCTTGTATCATTCCATTAGTAAATTTATTCAATGACTATCTAGTATGTCCTAATCACATGCTGGTCAGGGGAGATACAGTGATGAAGAAACAGTTGCAGCCCTCAAGGATCTTACTTTTTCTTTTTTTCTTTCTGAGACAGGGTCTTACTCTGTTGTCCAGGCTGTCATCACAGCTCACTGCAGCCTCAACCTCCTGGGCTCAAGTAATCCTTCCACCTCAGCCTCCTGAGTAGGTGGGACTACAGACACAAGCCACCATGTCCCGCTAATTTTTGATTTTTTTTGAGGAGATGAGGTCTTCCCGTGTTACCCAGGCTGGTCTTGAACTCCTATCCTCAAGCAATTCTCCTGCCTCAGCCTCCCAAAGTGCTAGGATTGCAGGCATGAGCCACTGTGCCTGGCCTTTTTCACTTTAATGTAGGACAATTGGTTTCCAGATAAACTTTTTACCTTTTCTTTTTGCCAAATGAAATTTTATAAATTAGATTTTCTCACGTCTTTAAATTTAGCAGAAGGAAGGTGGCATCAAAGTAAATCATTCTTGCCTCTTTCCTTCTCTAAGTTCCTAGTAATAGTTGTTTTGCTTTGGTGGGTTGTTTGGGAGTTTAGGAGAGTTTTGCCTAGTCATTTGGCATAATAAAGTGGAAGGGCTGAAAACTAATTGCTATATGACAGCGAGGTAAAATAACCGTAAAGTAGCTTAGTCATAGCTCAGCCTCAGCCTAGCCTCCTTACCACCATGAAGGCAGTCCACAATTAACTTCAATCAAGTTTTTCATTACAGAGTAGTCTTACAAAATAAATCACTTGCATGACATCATTTGTTGCAGACGGAACAACAAAGCATTAATTCAGACAGGCCAGCAGCTGGCACAAAAAGATCTTAGTTGATGCTTTTAGTATGTCATTGTAATGGAACAGTCTCTCTACTTAGGTTACCAATCACTGCTAATGGTACAATAACTGAGAAAAATGGTGATGCCCTCTGCTCATTGGAACCTGGTCTTAGAAGAAAAATATCTCCATGGAACAGAAAGCAAAAGTAGGGTTTTTTTCTTTAAGGTATGAAAAATCATGATTGAAAGGTATGAGATTTTTAAAAATCCCCGTAATCACTTTAAAATAGTTTTATAAGCTCAAATGGTTTTCTTTCTACAGCTCAGGAACTAACTGGTTAATTTGAGATAAAGATAGGGCAAACTCTAGGTATTTAGCAGTACTTGTTTTTCTTTGTGCTTGGATTGAGGTTTTGTTTTTTTTCCCCCCAAATAAAACAGAGACGTTTTAGTAGCTGCACTGGAGGCCCTTAGGTAATTGGTTACTAGTTATAAAAAATTTTATAGCAGGCAGGAAATCTGGCCAAATATTTATTCGACAAAACTCAAATGTTGCAGTGAAGCAAATTAGTTGTTACAGTTGTTTAAAAACTTTTACTCTAAGTGGCTTTCCTAAATCATCTTCCTAAGTGAAAAAGATCTTGTAAGTTTGAGTTGAAATTTCTCACGCAAAAGGAGGTATTGTAACACAAAAACGTTTGAGAAACAATAGCATAAATTTATCCTCACATTTAAATTGCAAAGGAATGATATTCTGGAACAGGAAAAACTGTACAGACAGACCATTAGGGAAATGCAAATCAAAGCCACAATAAGATACCACGTCTCACCCATCAGGATGGCTACTATTAAAAAAACAAAACAAAAACAGAAAATAACAAGCGTTGATAGGGATGTAACGATACTGGAACTCTTGTGCACTATTGGTGGAAATGTAAAATGACACAGCTGCTATGGGAAACACCATGGCAGTTCCTCAAAATATTAAAAATAGAATTACTAGCCAGGCACGGTGGCTCATGCCTGTAATCCCAGCATTTTGGGAGGATGAGGTGGGTAGATCATGAGGTCAGGAGATCGAGACCACAGTGAAACCCGTCTCTACTACAAATACAAAAAATTAGTTGGGCGCGGTGGCGGGCGCCTGTAGTCTCAGCTACTCAGGAGGCTGAGGCAGGAGAATGGCATGAACCTGGGAGACGGTGCGTGCAGTGAGCTGAGATCGCGCCACTGCACTCCAGCCTGGGTGACAAAGTGAGACTCCATCTCAAAAAAAAAAAAAAAATATATATATATATATACACACACACACACACACACATATAAAATATAGAATAATTATGTGATTCAGCAATCTCACTTCTATGTATAATATATATCCAAAAGAACTGAAAGCAGGGTCTCAAAGAAATATTTGTACACCCATATTCATGGCAGCATTATTCACAATAAAAAGTGGAAGCAACCTGTGTCCATCAAAAGGTGAATAGATAAGCAAAATGTGGTATATACAATAAAGTAGTATTCAGCCTGAAAAAGAAAATTCTGGTAACAATATGGGTGAACTTTGGGGACATTATGCAAAAAGACAAACACTATATGAGTCTATTTTAATAAAGACAAAAACTAGAATGGGGACAGGCACAGTGGCTCATGCCTGTAATCTCAGCACTTTGGGAGGCCGAGGTGGGTGGATCACCTGAGGTCAGGAATTCAAGACCAGCCTTGCCAACGTGGCGAAACCCTGTCTCTACTAAAAGTACAAAAATTAGCCGGGCATGGTGGCAGGCACCTATAATCCCAGCTACTTGGGAGGCTGAGGCAGGAGAATCGCTTGAACCTGGGAGGTGGAGGTTGCAGCGAGCCGAGATTGAGCCACTGCACTCCAGCCTGGATGACAAGAGAGAGACTCCGTCTCAAAAAAGAAAGAAAGAAAAAAACTAGAATGGGAGGCTAGACATGGTGGCTCATGCCTGTAATTCCAGCACTTTGGGAGGCTGAGGCAGGTGGATCACCTGAGGTCAGGCGTTAGAGAGCAGCTTCACCAATATAGTGAAACCCCATCTCTACTAAATATAAAAAATTAGCTGGGCATGGTGGTGCACGCCTGTAATCCCTGCTAGTCGGGAGGCTGAGGCAGGAGAATCACTTGAACCCATGAGACAGAGGTTGCAGTGAGCCAAGATCACGCCATTGCACGCCAGCCTGGGCAACAAGAGCAAGACTCCATCTCAAACAAACAAACTAGAATGGTGTTTGCCAGGTGCTGAAGGGAAGAGGAAAGGGGGTGTTATTGTTTAATGGATATAAATTGCGGTTTTACAAATGAAGTTCATGGAGATGGAAGGTGGTAACAATTTCACAACATTTTGAGTGTATTTAATACCATTCCACCGAACTGTACAATTAAAAATGGTTAAGATGAATTTTGTTATGTATATTTTACAATTTAAAAAATTATGAACAGTAAAAAGATCAGTGTTGCTAGGGGTTACAGGGAAGGGAGGGATGAACAGGTGGAGCAGAGAAGACCTTAGGGCAGTGGAAATACTCTATGACACTACAATGGTGGGAATATGTAATTATACGTTTGTCCAAACCCAGAGCATGTGTAGCACCAAGAGTGAACCCTAATGCAACCTATGCACTTTGGGTGATAATGATGATATGTTAATATAGTTTCATTGATTTTAACAAATGTACCACTCTGGTGTGGGATGTAGGATAGTGGGGGAGGCTGTGCATATGTAGGGCAGGGGACACACTGAAACTCTGTAGTACTTTTTGCTGTGAACATAAAATTTTGCTGTGAACATAAAACTGCACTAAAAAAATAAAGCCTATTTTTAAAACTGCAAAGGAAAGAACTAAGTAAGGCAAACATGATATGCTGGCTTTTCCTCTAAATGTCCTGGCTTCCTTTAAATTTATATCATAATCTAGACAGTCATTTTCTGTCCTGCAAATTGGCCCAATCAGAACTACGGATGAGCCAACATGTGCACATCCCATCAACTTTTCCCCTCTGAAGTTGTACCTGAAGTCAAATAATGGAAGTGATTAAGTCCTTCAGGCAGAATCAGCCAATGATTCAGAAAGTCTCAAACTATTTTTACTCTCATGCTCAAGGATAAATTCAAATTATCCTAATTATATTAAAACCAAAATAAAAGTTTTATTTTAAAAGAGTCTTATTTAAAATTCAAATCCAAAAAAAAAGCCTTAAAAAGAAAGTTTTCTATTTTGACTCAGCAGTAGATATAGCATCTCTGTTCAAGCAGATGATTCTTTTTCTCTGCATGCTTATAAAAAGCCAATTGTTAAATGCGAAATCTTCACTCAGTCACGGCAGGATGGGCTCTGCTGTGGCTAAAAACAAAAAAGCACAACCAAATCTCAGTGGTTTAACATACTAAAAGCTTATTTTTTCATCATACAAAGCCCACTGTGGATCCAGCTGACCTACACAGACTCAAGATCAAAGCCACTTTGATTTTGTGGCTCCACCATTTCAGCTGAGGCCTCCTGCACAGTGCTGTGGCAGAGGAAAGGGGTTTGTCATGAGATAGTGTGATAGTGACACACACTAATTCCACCCATGTTTAGCTGGTCAGAACTAGCCATCGCCTACCTACAAGAGGGCTGGCAAGTGTAGTTTTCTTTATGCTAGGAAGGAAAGTAGTACAGATACTGCATTTCTGCAAAGGATTGAAATAGAATCCATATCTGATGATCTATTCTGGCATAGATTTTGGAGAAGCTAGAGAGAAAAACAAAGAGTTAACACACTAGTCAAACTGGTGATTTCAAATATGCCAGCTTCAGTGAGGCTGACAAATGACAGATGAGTGATAGTGGTAAATCTGTAATTCTTAAACTGCTATAGCCAGACATATATTGTAGGTTAAAATGAAAACCATGTACTACTTTAGATAACTGAGTAAGCAAGCACTCATTAAGGTGTGAAAGCTTACAATTTGCAAGCACACCTCACATCAGCAAAGATGCAGCAGTAGAGAGGTATATAGGTGCAGTCGATTCTATCAAAAAAGTTTCATGTCTTCTCAAAGTCATAGGTACTTGCTGAGCCCCCGGAATGCGAAGTGTGCTGTATATGAGACAACTTTAGCCTGGAAAGTGATTAAGAGAATGCATAGCTGATCTCTTCACCCACAAATAAAAGTGATTTAAAGAATGAAAGAACTAGAGGCCAGGCACGGTGGCTCACACCTGTAATCCCAGCACTTTGGGAGGCCGAGGCGGGCTGATCACGAGGTCAGGAGATCGAGACCATCCTGACTAACACAGTGAAAGCCCGTCTCTACTAAAAATTCAAAAAAATTAGCCGGGCATGGTGGCAGGCGCCTGGTAACCCCAGCCTGGGAGACAGAGCGAGACTCCGTCTCAAAACAAAAAAAAAAAGAAAGAAAAAGAAAAACTATCTCTGTACATCAGAACTAGAAGAAAATTAACTCCTCCCTTTACTTTTCCCTATCCCATCTCCACCAAAGGTAAATAAATTGACCTACTGAATTAGGTTAAAATTGATTATCATGCTTATCAAGTATGATTTTAATTTCAGTGAAACTGATATTGAGCTCTACTGTTGGTATGTGACCAGCTATATTTGTAATTCCAACCTGCATTACTCAAGATTATTTCCAGCCCCAAACAGCAAAACCACAATTGCTACAAGACCAATTAAAATGTGTCAGTTGCACATTCAATATTATGATTGCCTTATCAAAAAAAAGAAAATGCAGCAAGAATAATCTGACAGTTTTGGGAACCACCCACATAAAGGAATGGATGAGGCAAGATAATGTACAATACCACAAAACCTGTGCTAAATTCAATATTTATCTGAAAAATTAAAGAAAAGCAAACAAACATATAAAAAGATAGGACATTTCATTTTTAATCACTCAAAAATGAAAAAGATTTGGACAATGTCAAATTCCACTCACCTTAATGCTATAGTTATACATTAAATATAATTACTATCTATACATATGCAAAAATATAAAGTTCTATTTCATACAATAAAACCTTTATAGAAACCATTTTAAAATTAAGCAGACCTTCTCAACATTAATACGTGAGGTCTAAGTCCTTCTAAAGGTTTCTTTAAAGGTTTTTAAACAAAATGCTAAACCTAAAAACACTGTCCTGTCAGTTCCCAAATTAAATCTACTTAGAACAAAAACAAAAATTTATAGCTCAGTCACATACTACTTAAATAATATTGTTCAGGCAACTCTAAAATCCTCCATGTTTTCAAGTATGGAAATAGAACTCAAATATTCCACAATACAGTACTAAACGGATGGAGTATTTAGGAAAGACTTCGTTGTCATATGGCACAATATTAATGTTTTGTTGCTTCAATACGTTTTGAAATAAATTATCAGGTATTTGGGTTTTTTTTTCCTAAAAAACCAAAATTATAATCTACATTAAGATAATTCTGACTGTGGTAAGACTTAAGAGTGTAAAATACAACATCAACATTTTATCACAAAAGTAAAGCTGGTAACAAATTATAAAAGGAGCTAGTACTCTACTGAGACAGGCTCGGAGATTAAAGCTCATCATGATAGAAATAGTCATCATGGAGCTGTCTGCCATAATCTGTGGCTTCACTGGTGAGAAACAAGTCCGGGTTTTCCAGAATCTCTTCTTCAGAGAGCTTTTTGTCACCATTCAAATCCATTTCATCAATTAGATGAAGAGCCTTCAAAACAAAACAAAAAAGTGTCAAGTGTAATAAGTATTTTCAGCAAGATGTTCACAATTTAATGTGATCTGACTTGTCAAAATCATCCAGGTGTACAAGTACTCATTATTGTTTAAGTATCTAAAAATGTTACATGTAACCAGGTCTGTCTACTGCTTTTCCCATTATCTCCTTTCTTCATTTCTACTGGGTTCTGTCTCTCTCTACTCAAATCCAATCCAGGATATATCAAGGCAAGGAAAAATTATTATAACCTACTTTGAGTCCCTGTAAGTAAATACAAACTATTATTCTATTCACTGTACTCTCAAATTAATACATGACACAATCTTAACTTCTCTGTCTCCCTGACAATCTAAAACACTTTGTAAATTCAAAACACAGCAATGCATCAATCCCAAATAACTCCATTACTTTTTTCTTTGGCTTAAGATTTTGAACTTCTTTTCCTATCAAAACCCCAGCACCAAATCTGGAGGAGGGGGTGGAGAGAAACAGTTGTTCTGTAACACTTACCTCCTCTTGTGCAATGCCCTGATTATTAGGTACTACCCAAGGTAACAGCTCTTGGGGATCAAGCCTGCCATCGTTATCTTTGTCATAATCATTCACGAATCTGTCTTTCTCAACAAGTATCCATTCTGGATCTTCATTTGCAGCTTAATATAAAAAAACACAAATATACATACACAAGAATATCACATGTATCCAAAAAAAAGTTTGGTATATCTCTAGAATAAAGGAAGTGAATTTAAAGTTTACTAAAGAAAGCCCAATAAAACAGAACTACTTAACTGAAAAGTCCTGGCATAAGTACAAATATATAGCAATTTTCAAAAGTGACACAAGTCTAAATAACCCAGTTTTAAAATCACTGGATGTTAACACAAACTAGTAATTTTGTTAACTGCTCTTTGTTCTGATATCTAGTTTTCCCAAATGTGAGGTTGGGTAATGTTTTACTGTATATCATGTTTCTATACAAAGTTTCTTACATATTTTCACAAAGTAATGCCATGTGTAATTTTAAAGTGACTATCAGAATAAGTAAAACTGGTGACCAATTTAAAAATGGCATTGTTTGGTGTCTTTAAGCAACAGTCTGAAAAAACAGCTGCTTATATAAAAGCGAACTCTTAACTTCAAACACTTATTCACCTTCTACTAAGCTTCTGATACTGTGTTTACATCAGTATTTGTAGTATTTTATGTTTCTACCTCTTTTAAGATCCACCTGCAACAGCACAGGATTTTGTTTAAAAATATCTACCTTCGGCCGGGCGCGGTGGCTCAAGCCTGTAATCCCAGCACTTTGGGAGGCCGAGACGGGTGGATCACGAGGTCAGGAGATCGAGACCATCCTGGCTAACACGGTGAAACCCCGTCTCTACTAAAAAATACAAAAAACTAGCCGGGCGAGGTAGCAGATGCCTGTAGTCCCAGCTACTCGGGAGGCTGGGGCAGGAGAATGGCGTGAACCTGGGAGGCGGAGCTTGCAGTGAGCTGAGATCCGGCCACTGTACTCCAGCCTGGGAGACAGAGCAAGACTCCGTCTCAAAAAAAAAAAATCTACCTTCCTTCCTTCCCCATTTAAACTGATAATAAAATTAGATTTGTTCGAAAAGGAAGAAAAATGTTTGACTCTAGACATGGAAGTAAAAGTAAGCAAGACAGTGTTCTCAGATAAGCTATAAATCCATTTGTTGAACTTGCATTACAGTTAATGAAACAAGCAGGATCAGGCACAGATCCTCATTACATTTCCTGTCGAAGAGAGCTTTCAATGAGCAAGGCTGTCTCTTTCTTCAATTCCTTTTCACCTTTCACATTCTCCCAGGTGACTTACTTGGATCCCACCTGTAATCACCAAGAAATTCTTCCAAACTAACAAATCCATCACCATTTTTGTCATGTTCTTCTAAAGCTTCTTGAATGACAAATTCCTATTCCACATTCATTAGAAAAGAAAAAAAAAAGGTACAAAATGTTCAGTCTCACCGCCATCTGATTCAATCGTACTACAGAACTTTTAGAAATAAATGATAATTATTGGAGTTCTAGTGGTGCAATCAGCTAGTAAGGTACTTATACAGGAAAAATCATTTTGGTTGTCCATGTCTTCAAGACAATCCTTCTAAACACTGGAATTTAGAAGCAAGAATAAAACCTAGAGTACTATGTAGCTTTAAATTCAACATCCTTAAGCTTCTGATATTGTGAAGAACTCCACTTTCACTCTCATAAACAACCTCAGCTTTACACTCAGGCTATTTTCTACACATCTCTCCCTCTCAAGAAAGACATCTTGTACTACCCTTGTCTCTAACTCCATTTGCCCTCTAATCCATAGACAACTCTAAAAGAGCCCTTACCTTAGAACTGCTGTTCTGCCTCCAGATCTAAAATGTGCCAGCCTGCCATTATACCTCAACCTCCTTGCTTCCCCTTCAGCAAACCTCGCCCTATCCATCCCAAACTGCCCCCAAACCTGTTCCTCCCTCTTATCAAAGCTTCTTATCAAACAACCGCTTGTTCAATGGCCAGCTGTTTCAGTACTTTCCTCAATATCTTCCTATCTCTTTTTTTCAGATGGGGTCTCGTTCTGTAGCCCAGGCTGGAGTGCAATGGTGTGATCTCAGCTTACTGCAACCTCTGCCTCCTGGGTTCAAGCAATTCTCCTGTCTCAGCCTCCCAAGCAGCTGGGACCACAGACGTATGCCACTATACCCAGCTAATTTTTATATTTTTAGTAGAGACAGGGTTTCGCCATGTTGGCTGGGCTGATCTCGAACTCCTAATCTCAGATGATCTGCCAGCCTCGGCCTCCCAAAGTGCTGGGATTACAGGCTTGAGCCACCCTGCCTAGCACCCCCAACCTTTTTTTTTTTTTTTTAAGATAGGATCTCATTCTGTCACCCAGGCTAGAGAGCAGCGGCACAATAATAGTGGCTCTGTAGGCTCAAACTATCGGACTCAAGTGATCCTCTCACCTCAGTCTCCCAAGTAGCTAGGACCACAGGTGCATGCCACCAAACCTGGCTAACTTTTTTGTAGAGACAAGGTCTGCTATGTTGTCCAGGCTGGTCTTGAACTCCTAGCCTAAAGAGGTCCTCCTGCCTTGGCCTCCCAAAGTGCTGGGATTACAGGTGTGAGCCACCATGCCTGGCCCATCTCTGACTCTTACCTTCCCTTAACACTTATTTAGTAAGTCAACATTCCTACATATGCTTTCTTCAAAATGTTGCCCAAATCTATTTCATTCCATTGCCAGATAGAACTCTGGGCCATATTACATAATGCCTAAATTATTTCATTGCTTTTACTGGTAATTCCCCTCTTTAGTCTTCAATTGTTCCTTATTCTCCAGAGAATCAAGATCTACCATCCTTTGCCTGTCACTCTTTGGGCTCAATT